>NC_052155.1:59052738-59383171 GCF_902713615.1 Scyliorhinus canicula | reverse complement strand
CAGCAACATTGTTGATAAAGTGCAAAAAGGAATTGGTTCGCAAAGCTGGGAGGAACACCATAATGACGTGCTTCTAAAATTGATTGGAAGTTGTCTGAAACAGGAGGAAAAGGTTGAAATCGATTAGGGCTATTTTTAATAGGCATAAATAGTTTGGAAGTGGAGGCGGAAATAAAATTCCTTCCCTTTCCTTTCCTTTCCTTTCCCTTTCCTTTCCTTTTCTTCCCTTCCTTCACATTCCCTCCCTCCAATTCAGCTTTGCTCCCTCTTCCTCCATCACTGCTCCAAACTGCCTTCTGCCATTACTGACATTAAACAACCTGGAGTAGGAATTCCCAATCCCGCATCAATTCCTTTCTGGGTAGAATGACGCAGGTGTTAGGGGAGGCCCTAATCCACATTAGTTTTGTTCCACAAGTATAAGCACGCAATCAACATTTCCAGAAAGCTGACAGGCTACATCAAACACAAACAGTTGGCATATATTTTTGCCACTAAGGTTTTTAAATTATGAGCAGTTAGATTGTATTGACTTTTTGATTCTCTATTTGATATTTTTCCCATATATTCCAACAGATATCTTTTTCTGTTGAGTATAAAATGGACTTGTCCACGGCCAATCAGAACACAGAAGTAAGTTTCTGCTTGAAAGAATTATCCTATTATTCGAACTAAAAATTAATGTTAGTGATTAATTGTTTGTCATTGAAAAAAATTTTTAAATCACTTTTGTCACTGTGGTAATCCACCACTGTATATATATGTGTGTGCCTCTATTAGGGGATGTACAATAGTACCTGCTATTACAGGTTTGTCGGTAAGCCCCTGCCGGCAACTCCGCCCACAGGGAGCAGTATAAATATCCATGAGATCTCCTGAGCTCCCATTTTACAGCTGCAGTTGAGGGAATAACATCTCACGGTAATAAAGCCTCTTTTGTACCGTTTCGTGTTTCTGTGTGCAATTGTTAGTGCATCAGTCACAAGTAGGCTTCAATGAAGTTACTGTCAAAAGCCCCAAGTCGCCACATTCCAGCGCCTGTTCGGGGAGGCTAGTACAGGAATTGAACCGTGCTGCTATCTGCCTTGGTCTGCTTTAAAAGCCAGCTATTTAGTCCAGTGTACTAAACCATTGATAGCTTAATCATTTTTTTTTTTTTTAATTTAGATTAGCCAATTATTTTTTCCAATTAAGGGGCAATTTAGTGTGGTCAATCCACCTACTCTGCACATTTTTGGGTTGTGGGGGCGAAACCCACGCAGACACGGGGAGAATGTGCAAACTCCACACAGACAGTGACCCAGAGCCGGGATCGAACCTGGGACCTCAGCGCCGTGAGGCGGTTGTGCTAACCACTAGGCCACCGTGCTGCCCTGATAGCTTAATCATGAGAATCACAGTTCACAGTGAACCTCACCATAAATCAACTCCTGAGAAAACAAAATGAAGATCACTGAAGTAAAAAAAAAAATCAAAGCTGAACAGAACAAAAGTTGACCTTCACAGTGTATGTGATTTAGAAATTTCTACAACAGTTCAAAGATCAGGCAACCATTGTTGAAACAATTGATCTTCTCTTTTGGATCATATCCAAAACATTAATTGAAGTTGCTGCCTCTGTTCACCTCTAACTTAACTGTTGCTCTCTGTACTTCTTATCTTAGGTCAGATATTCAGACTCTTCAGAACTTGTGGACATGTACAAGATACTGGGTGAATTCAGCCTATAGGAGCACTTGGGTTTGGGAGCAGATGGGGGAATAAAAGTTTGCAAAGTAACAAGCGACACATCCTTGCCTGTGTGTTTGCTAGTGCTGTTGGGAGGAGTTTAAACTAATTCAGCAGGGGGAGGGGTCATAGACTGTCAACAGAATAGGGACACCGCATAATACAGTAAAGCTAACACATCAGAGGGAATACAGATGTATTACGTTTCAAGGCAGTAAGGCAAGGCTGGATGGCCTGTACTTTAATGCCAGGAGTATTGCAGGGAAAACAGATGAGTTGAGGGTGAGGATAGACTCATGGAATTGTGATATAGTAGCCATCATGGTTGAGGGAGGGGCAGGATTGGCCGCTTAACATCCTGGGATATAGACTCTTCAGGTGAGACAGAGGAGAGGGTAAAAGAGGAGAATGCATTGCATTATTAGTTAAGGAATCAGTTACTGCAGTAAGGTGAGATGATAACTTGGAGAGGCATCAAATGAAGCTTTGTGGGTAGAGTTTAGGAATAAAAAAGGGAGAGCCACATTGCTAGGTATTTATTATAGACCCCCAGATAGTCAGTGGGAAATTGAGGGTTAAATATGTGCGCAATTTGCAAAGGTGTGTAAAAATAACAACAACAGCGTAATTATATTAGGTGATTTCAACTTTCCCAACATTACTTGGGATGGTCATAATGTTAAGGGCTTAGATGGAGTGGAGTTCTTAAAATGTATACAGTAGAACTTTACAATATGTAGAGGGTCCAACAAGGGACCGTGCTGTACTGGGCCTAGTTCTGGGGAATGAAGCCAGGCAGGTGATTGAGGTGGTGGGGGGAGCATTTTAGTGATACAGTAGTCCCCCGTTATACCGCGCTCCGCAATACCGCGGTTCGCGACATACCGCGGGGGGGCATATGGACCCCAACTGTCAGTTGTGTCAATTTCAGCGGCCGGCTGATTATTTCAGTGAGAGAGCAGCTTCCCTCTCTGGATCAAAGTGAGCCGGCCGCTGAAATTGACACTGCCGGCTGCTCTCTCCCTCCAATAAGAAACATTAAAACTTAAAAGTTGGATTGGAGGGAGAGAGCAGCGGGCAGTGTCAATTTCAGCGGCCGGCTCACTTTGATCCAGAGAGGGAAGCTGCTCTCTCACTGAAACAATCAGCCGGCCGCTCAAATTGACACTGCCGAGGGGGGGGCGGGTGTTGGGGGGGGGGGGGGGGGGGGAGAAGAGGGGGGGCGGGTGTTGGGGGGGAGAAGAGGGGGGGCGGGTGTTGGGGGGGGGGGAGAAGAGGGGGGGGGAAGAGGGGGGGCGGGTGTTGGGGGGGAAGAGGGGGGCGGGTGTTGGGGGGAGAAGAGGGGGGGCGGGTGTTGGGGGGGAGAAGAGGGGGGGCGGGTGTTGGGGGGGAGAAGAGGGGGGGCGGGTGTTGGGGGGAGAAGAGGGGGGGCGGGGGTTGGGGGGGGGAGAAGAGGGGGGGCGGGTGTGGGGGAGACCCCCCTGGGGGTGTGGGGGAGAGAGGGTGGACCTGTGGGTGTTGGGGGGAGAGAGGAGGAGGTCGGGTGTTGGGGGGGGAGAGGAGGGGGGCGGGTGTTGGGGGGGGGAGAGGAGGGGGACGGGTGTTGGGGGGGGGAGAGGAGGGGGCGGGTGTTGGGGGGGCGGGAGAAGGGGTGGGGGAGAAGAGGGGGGGCGGGTGTTGGGGGGGAGAGGAGGGGGCGGGTGTGGGGGGGAGAGGAGGGGGCGGGTGTTGGGGGGGGGAGGAGGGGGGCGGGTGTTGGGGGGGAGAGGAGGGGGGCGGGTGTTGGGGGGGAGAGGAGGGGGCGGGTGTTGGGGGGGAGAGGAGGGGGGCGGGTGTGGGGTAGATCCCCCTGTGGGTGTGGGGGAGACCCCCCTGGGGGTGTGGGGGAGACCCCCCTGGGGGTGTGGGGGAGAGAGGGGGGCCCTGCGGGTGTTGGGGGAGAGAGGGGGGCCCTGCGGGTGTTGGGGGGGGAGAGGAGGGGGGCGGGTGTTGGGGGGGGGAGAGGAGGGGGGGGGGTGTTGGGGGGGAGAGGAGGGGGCGGGTGTTGGGGGGGGGCGGGAGAAGGGGTGGGGGAGAAGAGGGGGGGCGGGTGTTGGGGGGGAGAGGAGGGGGGCGGGTGTGGGGGAGACCCCCTGTGGGTGTGGGGAGACCCCCCTGGGGGTGTGGGGGAGAGAGGGGGGCCCTGCGGGTGTTGGGGGAGAGAGGGGGGCCCTGCGGGTGTTGGGGAGAGAGGGGGGCCCTGCGGGTGTTGGGGGAGAGAGGGGGGCCCTGCGGGTGTTGGGAGACGGGGGAGGAGAGGGGGGGAGGGGGGGAGGGGGCGAGCCAGAGGGTGTTGGGGGGAGAGGGGGCGAGCCGGAGGGTGTGGGGGGAGAGGGGGCGAGCCGGAGGGTGTGGGGGGAGAGGGGGCGAGCCGGAGGGTGTGGGGAGGGGGCGAGCCGGAGGATGTGGGGGGAGAGGGGGCGAGCCGGAGGGTGTGGGGGGAGAGGGGGCGAGCCGGAGGGTGTTGGGGGGGAGAGGGGGCGAGTCGGAGGGTGTGGGGGGAGAGGGGTCTAGTTGGAGGATGTGGGGGAGAGGGGGCAAGCCGGAGGAAAAAAAAAGAAATTGACACTGCCGGCTGCTCTCTCCCTCCAATCAGAAACATTAAAACTTAAAAGTTGGATTGGAGGGAGAGAGCAGCCGGCAGTGTCAATTTCAGCGGCCGGCTGATTATTTCACTGAGAGCAGCTTCCCTCTCCGGATCAAAGTGAGCCGGCCACTGAAATTTTAATTGGATCCACGATGGGGGTTTTAAATTTATTTAAAAATCTATGCTAGCGCTTCCCATTGTGGGTCTACGAGGGTCTGACCTCTTCCCCCCCGCCCCCCCCCCCCCCCCCCCGATCGATCGGGGGCCCTGGTCGTCCTCTGCGATTGTCGCAGTTCCGGCGGTGATGCAGGCGCCGGCTCGGGCATCCGTGGCTCCGGGAGCATGGCTTTGGCTTCTTCGGCAGCTTCATTACCCCTAGATGGGACCAGTGGGGGGACCGATCCACCTGGGAAGGGGGCGGCTGTGGGATGAGCCGGTGGGAGGGAGGGTGTGGTTGGTGGTGGGGGTGCGGGTGGGGATCCAGCGGGCACCAGGTACCGTAGGGAGACCGTATCCTGTCGGCCGTTGGGGTACGCCAGGCGTACTGAGGGTTAGCGTGAAGGAGATGGAAGCACTCAACCAATGGGTCCGACTTGTGTGCCCGCACGTGTTTACGGAGCAGGATAGGTCCAGGAGCTGCCAGCCAGGTTGGGAGCGAGATCCGGAGGAGGACTTCCGAGGGAAGACAAGGAGGCGTTCATGAGGTGTTTAGTTGGTCGTGATACACAGCAGTGATCGGATGGAGTGGAGAGCATCCTGTCAGCGGGAGACTGGGAGATTCCTGGACCGTAGGGCCAGTAGGATGGTCTTCCAGACCATTCCATTCTCCCTCTTTACCTGTCCGTTTCCCCAGGGGTTGTAACTGATCCTCCTGCTCGAGGCAATGCCCTTGCTGAGCAGGAATTGACGCAGTTTTTCGCTCATAAAGGAGGACCCCCTATCGCTGTGTATGTAGGCGGGGAAACCAAACAGTATAAAGATACTGTGGAGGGCTTTTATGAGGGTGGCTGCGGTCATGTTGGGGCAGGGGATGGCGAATGGGAACCGGGAGTACGCGTCAATCACGTTCAGGAAATACGTGTTATGGTCGGTGGACGGGAGGGGCCCTTTGAAGTCCATACTGAGGCGTTCAAAGGGATGGGAAGCCTTTATCAGGTGCGCTTTCTCTGGCCTTGAGAAGTACGGCTTGCACTCCGTGCAGATTTGTAAGTTCCTGGTGGCGGTCCTGACCTCCTCGATGGAGTAGGGCAGGTTGTGGGTAAATGGAAGAATCGAGTGACCCCCGGATGACAGTGGTCCTCGTGGAGGATGCGGAGTCGGTCCACTTGTGCGTTGGCACATGTGCCACGGGATAGGGCACCAGGAGGCTCGTTTAGCTTCCCAGGACGATACAAGATCTCATAGTTGTAGGTGGAGAGCTCGATCCTCCACCGTAAGATCTTATCGTTCTTTATCTTGCCCCGCTGTGCATTATCGAACATGAAAGCAACCGACCGTTGGTCATTGAGGAGAGTGAATCTCCTGCCGGCCAGGTAATGCCTCCAGTGCCGCAGAACTTCTACTATGGCCTGGGCCTCCTTTTCAATGGAGGAATGGCGGATTTTAAAAGTGTGGAGGGTGCGTGAGAAGAAGGCCACGGCTCTGCCCGCTTGGTTGAGGGTGGCCGCCAGAGCTACGTCAGACGCGTTGCTCTCGACTTGGAAAGGAAGGGATTCATCGATTGTATGCATCGTGGCCTTTGCGATGTCCGCTTTGATGCGGCTGAAGGCCTGGCGGGCCTCTGCCGACAGCGGTAAAACCATGGATTGAATTAGTGGGTGGGCCTTGTCCGCATAGTTGGGGACCCACTGGGGCATAATATGAAAAAATCCCAGGCAGCATTTCAGGGCCTTGGAGCCGTGGGGGAGGGGAAACTCAATGAGGGGACGCATGCGTTCGGGATCCGGGCCTATAACTCCATCATGCACTACGTAGCCGAGGATGGCTAGACGGTCGGTGCTGAACATGCATTTGTCCTTGTTGTAGGTTAGATTAAGGATTTTTGCGGAATGGAGGAATTTTCGGAGGTTGGTGTCGTGTTCCTGCTGGTCGTGGCCGCAGATGGTGACGTTATTGAGGTACGGAAACATGGCTCGCAAACCGTACCGGTTAACCATTCAGTCCATCTCCCGTTGGAAGACCGAGACTCCATTTGTGACACCGAAGGGAACCCTCAGGAAGTGGTAGAGCCGCCCATCTGCTTCGAATGCAGTGTATTTGCAGTCGCTAGGGTGGATGGGGAGCTGGTGGTAGGCGGACTTGAGATCCACCGTGGAAAAGACCCTGTATTGTGCAATCTGATTGACCAAATCAGATATGTGCGGTAGAGGGTACACGTCGAGCTGCGTATACCTGTTGATGGTCTGACTATAATCGATGACCATCCTATGCTTCTCCCCGGTCTTTACAACCACCACTTGAGCTCTCCAGGGGCTGTTGCTAGCCTCAGTAATACCTTCCTTCAGTAACCGCTGGACTTCCGACCTAATGAAGGTCCGGTCCTGGTGGCGACGTATTTGCAATTCGGGGTGAGGTTCACAAAAAGGGAAGGCGGATCGATCTTGATGGTCGTGAGGCTGCAGACAGTGAGGGGGGCTATAGGGCCGCAGAATTTAAAAGTTAAACTCTGGAGGTTACATTGGAAGTCTAACCCTAGGAGCGTGGCAGCGCAGAGGTGAGGGAGGACGAAGAGCCAGAAATTTTTTAATTCCCTTCCCTGGACTGTGAGGTTCGCTACTGTTGGTCGTTCTGGGTCAGTGTGCTTAACACTCAATTTGGCTCTGTTTCTTTACTTAGCTCTGGAGTCGCCAGGTGTCGTTAAGACACCGCCTCAAGCTTCAAGGTGAAGTTCAAAGCAATAAAACCATACACCAATTAGTAAATCCAAACAACTGAGTTATAATAACTACCCATGCACACGCTAAAAGGATTAAACTTATTCCTACCGCTAAATAAACTAATACTTATCTCGAAGGAACTGCTGGGTCAGGGAACAAGGCCTCTTGCTCTGCTCTGGTCTGCAGACTTCAGGTTGGTATAAGTTAAAAGGGGTCAGGAGTGCCTATCTCTGGTAGCGATCGTTGTGAGGCACTTACTTGTTGGCGGCTGCTGTCCGAACCCTCTCCTCTCTCTTGGTGCAAGATCTTCTTGGCAAAAGCTAGTCAAGGTGCGGGTCCACGGAGGAGTGTTGGCCAAAGAGAGAGAAGGGCTGGAGGGCTGGATCAGAAGACTGAACCATGTGTGGGACCTGTCTTTTATAGGTCCCAGGGGACTCCCTTACCTGCTTGGAATCGATTGGGTCTCTTCCCAATCGATTATGTTTGAATCCCCCAATAATGGGGCAGTTCCTCGGTCACTGGGGCGGTTCTTGGGACTTATTGTTTTGGGCTTCTTTGGCGCCGAAAGGTCTGGCCTTCCATTCAATGTATCGATCTGTGTTTAACTTGTTTCCATTGTATCTGGGGATCGCCCGGTATCGCCTCATTAGTATGTTAACTGGTTTCTTTTCACAGTGCTGTCTGGTTTCTGCAGCAGTCAAAACTGGTTTCTGCAGCAGTCCAAATATACAAGTGCTTTGCAAGCTGCTTGCTTTACAACATGTCCATTTTCCCTGCATTCCTTGCAATCTTCCATTTTGTGTTGGGCAGTGGCCACCCCAGGTGGCTACACTACGCAGAACCCTTTGATCTCTACAGAGTGAGACCCGGAGTCCAGGGAGATTCTTTGGTTAACTGGGTGGATGGTAAGAGAACAGCGCCTTACCGTGTTGGGGTGTATGAAGCTCTCTGTGCTCCCGGGGCCGATCAGGCAGGATGTTTTGCGCCCGTTGATGAGCACAGTCGTCGTCGCGGTCGAGAGCGTTCGGGGCCGAGACTGGTCCAGGGTCACCGAGGCGGTTCGTGGTAAAAGTTGGAGATTTTCCTCGATGGTGTGTGGTCATTCGAATCGGGGTCCTGAGATTCCAGCCAAGATGGCGGTGGCCACTGGTCGCGCATGGCTGGGGGTGCGCAAGATCACGGCGCCCATCCGTCGCACGTGGTCCTTGGGGAACAAGATGACGTGGCTCGGGAAAAGGAAGATGGCCGCGCCCGCTGGCTGCACGTGGCTCGTGGAGAGTTGTGGTGGCGGTCCCAGTTCACCCCCAGGGACCGCGGCGACCGCCCGAGCCTGGCATACTGCCACAAAATGGCCCTTTTTGCCGCACCCTTTGCAGGTGGAGGAGCGGGCCGGGCAGCGCTGCCGGGGGTGCTTGGCATGCCCGCACAAATAACAGCGGGGACCCCCGGGGTTGTCTGGTCGCCGCATGGCGCAAGCTTGTGGGGGGATGGGAGATAGAACATAGAACAGTACAGCACAGAACAGGCCCTTCGGCCCTCGATGTTGTGCCGAGCAATGATCACCCTACTCAAACCCACGTATCCACCTTATACCCGTAACCCAACAACCCCCCCCCCCCCTTAACCTTACTTTTTAGGACACTACGGGCAATTTAGCATGGCCAATCCACCTAACCCGCACATCTTTGGGCTGTGGGAGGAAACCGGAGCACCCGAAGGAAACCCACACACACACGGGGAGGACGTGCAGACTCCACACAGACAGTGACCCAGCCGGGAATCGAACCTGGGACCCTGGAGCTGTGAAGCATTTATGCTAACCACCATGCTACCGTGCTGCCCACCATGCTACCGTGCGGGGGGTTCCACACTACTCATGGGGTTGCCGCACGGTCGGGGACATCCACGCGGGCGTTTCGGGAGGCCATATCCAGGGAGCTAGCAAGGGCCCGTGCCTCCTTGAGGCCTAGTGTCTCTTTCTCCAGCAACCGCTGGTGGATTTGGGAGGACAGCATACCTGCAACGAATGCGTCCCGGATTAAAAGTTCTGTGTGGTCGCTGGCTGAAACTTGCAGGCAGTCACTGTTCCTACCTAATACCAGGAGCGCACGATAGAATTCATCCGGCGATTCCCCGTGGATTTGTCACCTCGTCGCTAGCAGATGTCGGGCGCAGACCTGGTTTACTGGCCGATATAGTGTCCATTCAACAGGGCCATCGCAGCCTCAAAATTGTCCGCATCCTCGATGAGCGTGTAGATCTCTGGGCTCACCCTCGAGTGGAGAACTTGCATCTTCTGGTCCTCCGTGGGTGTAGTTGTGGCCTTCCTGAGGTACCCGTTGAAGCACGCCAGCCAGTGTTTGAAGGTTACTGCTGAGTTTGCCGCGTAGGGGCTGAGTTGCAGACACTCCTGCTTGATTCGGAGCTCCATTCTTTAATATCTAGTCTAATAAATTGATGCTCGATCAATAACTCCCGAAGTGAGATTGGACGACAATTGAAGGCTTTATTGGACTGGATGTTTCCCCCAGCAGCGCAGGTACATAATGCAGCTGCTAGGGAGACACAGGCTCTTATACTCCGCCTTACTGGGTGGAACCAGCAGGCAGGCTTCACCAATGAACTTGCTATCTCAGGTACCTCCCACACAAATAGTCTTACAGCGTCAACCTGGGTACCGTAATACCCCTATACCTACTACCACACTCCTCTGAACTGATTCCAATGCCACCACATCCTCAAATAAGGAGACCAAAACTGGACACAATGGGCGCGATTCTCCGCCCCTCACGCTGGGTGGGAGAATAGCGGGAGGGCCTCCCGACATTTTTCACTCCCTCCCGCTATTCTTCCCCCCCCCCACGCCCGACCCACGCCACGAATTGCTGCTCGCCATTTTTTACGGCGAGCGGCGATTCTCCGAGGGCGATGGGCCGAGCAGCCGGGCCTGCTTGGCTGCCGTCATGAAACGGGCGGCAGATGCCCGTTTGGGGCATCTGGGGGCCCGATTGGCACGGCAGTACCACGGCCATGCCAAGTGGGGCATAGGCCCTCGATCGGTGCCCACCGATCGCGGGCCGTGCGTCCATAACGGACGCACTCTTTTCCCTCCACCGCCTCGCAAGATCAAGCCGCCACGTCTTGCGGGGCGGCTGAGGGAAAAGACGGCAACTGCGCATGCGTGGGTTGGCGTTGGCCAACCTGTGCATGCGCGGCTGACGTCATCGACCGCGTCAGCCAGCGTGACGCTTGGCGTGTGGCCTTGATGACCATCGTCAAGGCCGCACCGCCGTGACGCATGGGGCCGCGCTCCTAGCCCCGCCCGGGGGCGAGAATCTGCCCCGGAAGTGGGCGTGAAGGCTGCCATGGGTCACGGCCTGTCCCACGGCAGCCTTTACGATTCTCCGCATTTGCGAAGAATCTTGCCCAATACTTTAAATGTGGTCTCACCAACGTGCTATATAATTGCAACCATACTTCCCTATTTTTATACTCCAGTCCTTTTACAATAAATGTTAACATTCAATTTGCCTTTCTTATTACATTTCGTACCTGCATACAGACTTTCTGAATGCCAGGATGCATTTTTAATCTGCTTTCCATTTAGATAATAAATTGCCTGACTATTTTTTCAGCCAAAACGGGTAACCATTTATCCATACTAAACTCCATCTGCCAAATTTTGGCCCAATCTCCTCGCCTATCTGTATCCATCTGTAAAATCTGTATCTCCTCTTCACTGTCTGCCTGCAAATTCTGCTTTGTTACACTCTGTCCCTGCTTGCAGACTATTTATGTAGATTGTAAACAATTGAGGAGCAAAGACTGTGGCACCCCAATAGTTCCAGTTTGCCAGCCAGAGAAGGACCCATTTAACCCAACACGACATACAAAATAGGAGCAGGAGGACATTATTCGACCCTTCGAGCCTGCTCTGCCATTCATTAGGATCATGGCTCAGCATCCAACTGAATTGCCTAATTTCACTTTCCTCCCATATCCTATAGAAATATAGAAACAAATGGTAGGGAAACTATTGTAGAAAACTTGAAGAAGAAAATCTATCTCCATTTGGTGAGGCAAGATTTGATCGAGAATAGTCAGCATGGCTTTGTCAGAGGGAGGTCATGCCTAACAAATTTGATTGAATTTTTGAGGAGGTGACCAGGTAAGTAGATGAGAGCAGTGCGATTGATGTAGTTTATATGGATTTCAGCAAAGCCTTATACAAGGTTCCACACTTATAAAGAAGGCAAATGCACATGGGATACAAGGTAGTTTGATAAGGTGGATTCAAAATTGGCTCAGTTGAAGGAGACAGAGGGTGATGACAGACCCTCTTTGGTAACTGGAAACCAGTGCCCAGTGGCCTACCACAGGGATCTGTGCTGGGTCTCCTATTATTTCTCATTTATATAAACAACATAGATGACTGTGAGGAGTAGGATTGGTAAGTTTGTGAATGACACAAAGATAGGTCAGGTGGTTAACAGTGAGTTACAAGAAGATATAGACGGGATGGTCAATTGGACAGATAAGTGGCAGATGGAATTTAACCCTGAAAAGTGTGTGGTAATACACTTCAGAAGGAGAAATTTGACAAAGAAGTATTCAATGAACGGCATAACACTGAGAAGTTCCGAGGAATAAAGGGACATTGTCGTGTTTGTCCACAAATCTCTGAAGGCAGGAAGGCAGGTTAATAGTGTGGTTAAAAAGGCACATGGACACTTGACTTTATCAATCAAAACATAGATTACAAAAGCAGGGAGGTCATGTAAAACTTTGGTGAGGTCACAACTGGAGTACTGTGTGCAATTCTGGTCACCACATTATAGGAAGGATGCGATTGCCCTGGAAGGGGGTGCAGAGGCGATTCACTAGGATATTGCCTGGGATGGAACATTTATGTTATAAAGAGGGGGTTGGATAGGCTTGGGTTATTTTAATTTGTGCAGAAAAGACTGAGGGGTGACCTGATTGAGGTGTACAGGATTATAAGGGGCATGGACAGGGTGGATAGGGAGCAGTTGTTTCCCTTCGTTGAAGGGTCAGTTACGAGGGGACACATGTTCAAGGTGAGGGGAGGGAGGTTCAGGGGGGTTTTGAGGAAAACCTTTTACCCAGAGGGTGGTGACAGTCTGGAATGCACTGCCTTGGAGGGTGGTAGAGGAGGGTTGCCTCACATCCTTTAAGTACCTGAATGAGCACTTGGCATGTCACAGCATTCAGGATTATGGGCCAAGTGCTAGAAAATGGGATTAGGTAGGTAGGTCAGGATTTTTCATGTGTCAGTGCAGACTCGATGGAAATTTGACGAGGAAGTATTCGATGCCCTGTATTTTCTGTGATTCTGTGATAAAGCTGGCTCCAACCTGCCACCTTCTACATTTAACTGCAGTGCATTTGTTTGTGTGCAACCAACTCTCTCACTAATAAGACATTCAGGTGAAAGGTTTTCAGTCAGAGTGGTAAAAATGTGAAATTGAGGTTTGAGGTGAATAGCATTGGTGCAGTTACATAATTTTGTGGGTGAAACAAATGGAAGGATATGTTAATAGGCTGAGATGAAATAAAGTGGCAGAAGACTCATGGAGAGCAAGCAACAGGACTGAATGGTCTGAACCTGTTCTGTAAAACATCAGATATGTTATTCGCTCAAATGTACTAAAACGATGTTTGGAATTTAACTACCAAACACAGGTTTCTCAGGCTTCTTGGAACTTGCTAGTGAAACCAAGACAAGAACATAGCATCAGTTTTAGAGACTTGTAAACTTGACAGGGAAATATGTCAATAAGCACTAAAACCTCAGAGCTTCTTTCGTGCTAAACTGTGAAAGCCTGTGTTCACAGCAGCAATGCTGAGAGGTTAATTTCACAACTTTAGAGGTTTGTATGTTCCTATGTTTTTATATTTGATCTCTACTTTGGAGCTTCGATCAGCCTGAGTAGCTAAAGTCAACATTGGTCCCTTAGAGGATGAGACTGGGGAGTTAATAATGAAGAACACAGAAATGGCAGAGACACTAAATCAATATTTTGCCTGTTTTCACGCGGGAGGACACTGTAACGGTCCCAAGAGTAAGAGGAAATGTAGAGGTTGTTAAAAAGACGGACCGTAAAATAATCGATATCAGTAGGGAACAAATGGACTGGTTTAGCACACTGGCCTAAATAGTTGGTTTGTAATGCAGAACAAGGCAGCAGCACGGGTTCAATTCCCGTACTGGCCTCCCCAAACAGGCGCCTGAGTGTGGCGACTAGGGGCTTTTCACAGTAACTTCATTGAAGCCTACTTGTGACAACAAGTGATTATTATTATTATTATTATTACTGAGCAATTATTGGAATTAAAAGCAGGCAAGTCTCCAAGGCTTGTTTGCTTACATCCTAGGGTCTTGAAAGGAAATAGCAGTAGAGAAAGATAAGGCATTGGTTATAACATTACAAAATTCACTGGATCCTATAAAGGTTCCAATGGATTGGAAAAAGGCTAATACAGCGCCCTGTTCAAAAAGGGAGGAAGTAAGAAGTCTTACAACACCAGTTAAAGTTAAAGCAGTGTTCCAAAAGCTAGTGTTTTAAACAAACATGTTGGACTTTAACCTGGTGTTGTAAGACTTCTTACTGTGCCCACCCCAGTCCAACGCCGGCATCTCCGCATCAAAAAGGGAGAAAGGCAAAGGGCACAATTCTCTGGTTTCATTGTGCTCTCGCTCGAGCAAAATGGGACCGGTGAATACTGGGAGAGGCCGTAAACGAGAACCGCGCCAGGCGCCAAACAATTTGCAATGCAACCGGCCCACTCCTGTAGGCGAAATTATATCACCACTTAAGCTCTATTTCCATACAATTAATAGGAGTGACCCCATATCCAACAGCCTCCCATCATTGATCGGCCTCACCAGCAAGTGGTCACGCTGGCGCCGATTAGTACTCCTTTTGAAAATTGTGAACCTGGCGAAAGGGCTTTTGTGGGGAGCCAAGGAGGTGAGTAGCCACCTTTGCTCACCGGAAAGAGCCCGGCTTGCCGCCCCAGTTTTCAGTGGGAGATGGGGCACACTTGGCTTGGGGCGGGGGGGGGGGGGGGTGGTAGGGAGACCCTCAACAGAGGTGGTCTGCCATGGGAGGATGGGGGGGGCCTCTGGGGGGACAATGGTGTGGACAGCCGCAGACGGCACCACCATGCTAACCCCTGGAGCGTGTGTACCTGTTCTGGGGGCAACCCTTGTCCCTGCCCGTCTGCCCCACCAGTGGCGATATGTCTGTGAATAAGATTGGATGCAGTTAGTAATGCAACCTCCAACCAGCTAGTGGCGTTAGACATTGGTCACGTGATTATAGATTATAGAAATTATAGAACAGTACAGCACAGAACAGGCCCTTCGGCCCTCGATGTTGTGCCGAGCAATGATCACCCTACTTAAACCCACGTAACCCGTATACCCGTAACCTAACAATCCCCCCATTAACCTTACACTACGGGCAATTTAGCATGGCCAATCCACCTAACCCGCACATCTTTGGACTGTGGGAGGAAACCGGAGCACCCGGAGGAAACCCACGCACACACGGGGAGGACGTGCAGACTCCACACAGACAGTGACCCAGCCGGGAATCGAACCTGGGACCCTGGAGCTGTGAAGCATTGATGCTAACCACCATGCTACCGTGAGGCCCCTAATGTGGCAGACTCACCAGTTGGTGGTCAGGCGTACACAATGACAGTCGCACATCGAGTAGTACCAGAGCAACCTAGTCTGTATAGCATTCTGTATGTTATCCTTCATAATAAATCATCATTCTAAGAAAGTCATCAGCAGTTCTGTATGAATCATTGCAAAGACAAGACAACAGAACAAAGCATGGTACCAAGAGTGATGAACATTTAAGGAAACAGCAGAAAAGACAAAGGAAAACCGGCCAGACAATGAAACACCGACTGCCGAGGTCTCGAGCCATGCAGCTGAAGGATATTGCTAATAGGGAATTGGCAATTGTGGTTAAGTGAGCACTTCGCACAACACAAGTGGATTCCAGTGGGTGGGCAGGCCATATAGCTTGTGGGAGTCATTGCCTAGCATCCCAATCAGTCCGGACACATTGCCTGAAAATTGTGGGAGGCAATACCACACATGCAGCAGCCAACATCCGAGCACCCAGGGGATGGGACACAGCTCCGGGTACATGTGCACGGCCGGAGGGTGGGTGAGTGAGTGCCACAGAGAGTGATCCAGAGCCCAGTCCAGGTGAGGTTATGAGCGGGTGTCCGTGGTACAGAGTCTGGGGTCCGGTGAAGGGGACCCACTGCTGCTGGGTGTGCGTGGGCAGGGCGTTATGGGTGGGGGAGGAGGGGGGATCAATGGAGGAATGGAGGGTTCCGGGGAAGGACCCACGACTGTTTGTCAGTTTAACACCCTCTCCCAATGCCTTACAGATATTGAATGGTATGGTGGGGATTTTGGACCCTCAGCGCCGTAGGCAGCAATGCTAACCACTGCGCCACTGTGCCGCACTTTCTTATACTTACTTAAATTAGATTTTTTGAATGGCTGGTTGTAATGACCTCCAATTAGCATTATTGGTTGGCCAATTGGAGTATGAGCTCCCGGCCCATATAAGCACCTGTGTAGGCTTTGTGAGCAGTCTTAAGTTGACTGGAATGCTAGCAGCACTGTTTGGAGCTGCTCTTGTATCTAGTTATTGGAAATAAATATTGGTGTGGTGACGGACTCCTGCCTCCTGTGGATTATTACAGTGGTGACTAAGTAAACAAAGAACTTTGCGGAGACCAGCTGCCGCACTCGGAGGGTAAGCCTTGCTATTTCAAAAATGCCGTTTTTTGGGAGGTTAGATGCATTTGACCCGACTATTGAGGACTGGTCCCAGGATGTGGAGAGAATGGGTTACTTCTTCCGGTCCAATGATATAATTACGGATGAAAGGAGACAGGTTATCCTGCTGTCGGCGTGCGGACCCTCAGCTTTCGCCATTATACGTAGTCTAACTTATCCCGATGCGCCGGACACAAATTCTTTCCAAGAATTAACGGAATTCGTGAAAGAGCACTACGACCCAAAACCACCCCTCATTTTGCGTAGGTACAGATTCTACACAGCGAAGCGGGAAGACAGGGAGTCAGTCACGAATTTCCTGACCCACCTGAGAAGACTGGTGGAAAAATGTGAGTTCGGCCCGATGCTAAATGAAATGCTTCGGGACCGGTTAGTGTGTGGCATAAATGACCTCACAATACAGAACCGCCTGTTGGCGGAAACGCAGCTAGACTGCAGGCAGGCGTTACAGCTCGCACTGGACCTAGAAAAGGCAGCAAGTGGGTCACAGGAACTACAGGGCACGCCAATGGAGGTAGATACCTGTGAGAGGGACTACCACACCGGGTCCAGATAGCCGCTCTCAGGAAAAGCCTGAGGAATAGAGGGCCAAAGGAAAACCCCAGAACTGCCCCCAAGTCTGCTAGGACTAACTGGAGACAGAGGGAAGTACCGGCTGAGGCTCCCCCAACAGAGAAGGACCGTTTTTGGCACCAGACAGAGTGGGGTAACAGCGACAGAAACCCTAGAAGGAGGTGGCAAAAGAGGAATAGCAGGTGGGGACGCAGGGAAGTATACAACCTAGACGCCCCATCTTCCTCCGAAGGCGAACAATTATATAATATTGCGATGAAGAAAGAAGAACCTATTAAGATTACCCCACGGGTGAACGGTCGGCCGACAATAATGGAAATAGACACGGGGGCGGCCGTAACAGTAATGGGAGTGGCAGCATTTAAAAAAATCAAAGATGGACTTCAGGCACTAACCCTAACAAAAACATCGACGAAACATAAAACCTACACAGGGGAACCCCTGGAAGTTCTAGGCATGACTCATGTACCCGTGGACTATGAGAAACAATTGCTCAGATTACCGTTGATGATAGTAGAGGGCTCCAGACCGAGCTTAATTGGACGGAACTGGCTGAAAGACGTAAAATTTAGATTGGATGAAAATTTTCCAGAGTGGAAGCGGGCAGTTGAGTGGAGTACTCCAAAAATACCCAGAGGTCTTCCAAGAAGGTTTGGGGGAAATCATAGGCGCCAAAGCAACTTTGCATGTGGACCCAGAAGCCCTTCTGAAATTTTGTACGGCCAGGGCGGTACCTTTCGCGTTAAGGAAGAAAGTAGAATTCGAAATAGAAAGGTTACGGCGCGACGGCATTATCAGACCACTACAGTTCTCAGAATGGGCAGCGCCGGTGGTACCAATTTTGAAGCCAGACGGCTCGATACGTCTCTGTGGAGATTTCAAACAGACGGTAAACAAATATGCACTGCTGGACAAATACCCGATCCCAAAAATAGACGACCTATATGCCAAATTGGCAGGTGGGCTTTTGTTCACGAAACTGGACATGAGCCACGCCTACCTGCAGTTAAAACTGGACAAGGACTCCCAGAAGTTCGCTGCGATCAACACCCTGAAGGGCCTTTTTCGTTATACTAGGCTACCTTTCGGAGTGTCATCAGCCTGCGCTATGTTCCAGCGTACGATGGAAAATATTCTGCAGGGACTACCGCAGGTGGCGATTTATTTGGACGATGTCTTAATCATGGGTAGGACGAACAGGGAACACTTAAGGAACCTGGAAGAAGTGCTCAGGCGTTTCGCAAAGGCAGGCGTACGGCTTAAAAGAGAAAAATGTGTTTTTCTGGCCCCACAAGTGACGTACCTGGGATATAAAGTAGACGAGTCGGGCTTACACCCATTGGAAGACAGAGTAAGGGCAATAAAAGAAGCCCCAGCTCCCACCACGGTCCAGGAGCTACGATCATTTCTAGGGTTGGTAACCTATTATGGCAAATTTATTGAAAATAGGGCATCCATCCTAGAACCCCTCTACCAGCTACTAAAAAAGGGGCAAGAATGGAAATGGTCCGCCCGCCAAAACCGAGCATTTAGGGACATTAAGGAACAGCTGTCATCCAAAAATGTCCTAGAGCATTATGACCCAAGGAAGGAGTTGGTGGTCACTTGTGACGCATCCCCTTATGGGGTAGGAGCCGTCTTAGCCCATAGAGGAAGGAATGGGGAAGAACGGCCAATAGCCTATGCTTCGAGGACCTTGGCGATGGCTGAGAGGAAGTACGCCCAAATCGAGAAGGAAGGACTGGTGGTGATATTTGCAGTAAAAAAATTTCACCAGTATCTGTACGGGCGGAAATTCACCATAGTGACGGACCATAAGCCGTTATTAGGGTCATTAAAAGAAGACAAGTCAATACCCCTGATCGCATCAGCTAGAATCCAACGCTGGGCATTGCTACTGGCGGCGTATAGATACGTTCTGGAGCACAGACCGGGAACGCGAGTAGCACATGCAGATGCTTTGAGTAGACTTCCCCTCCTGGACACACCGCCGCTAATACCGAAAGTAGAGGAGAAAAGACCCAGTTTTAGCCAAGATGAAGCATTTACTGCTAACAGGTGAACTGGAAAGACCAGTGGAGCCCCAGATGCACCCATACTGGAGCAGAAGGGACCAAATAACCCTTCTGCTCCAGTACGAAGACGGTATCCTATTATGGGGAGCCCGGGTAATAGTCCCAGCTCAGGGCCGTCGGGCAATCTTAACCGAGTTACATCACGGACACCCAGGGGTGTCTAAAATGAAGATGCTAGCTCAAAGCTACGTTTGGTGGCCAGGATTGGACACATACATAGCAGCCTTGGTACGTCGGTGCCAGGAGTGCCAACAGGGGCAAAGAGTGCCACCAGTTGCGCCATTGCACCCCTGGGAATGGCCAGGCAGACCGTGGACCAGCCTGCATATTGACCACGCCGACCCTTTCATGGGCTCAATGTTTTTGGTGATAGTGGACCCCTACTCCAAATGGTTGGACGTCCACTGGGTAAACACGGCAAGCACAGCATCGACAATCGAAAAGCTCAGGGCCTCGTTTGCAACACATGGACTACCGGAGGTATTGGTGTCGGACAACAGAATGGCATTCACAAGTGGGGAATTTGGAAAATTCCTAAAAGAAAACAGAGTCCGCCACATCAAGACGGCCCCTTACCATCCAGCGTCCAATGGCCTGGCAGAGAGAGCGGTCCAGACACTAAAAGCAGGACTCAAGAAGCAGCCGGCAGCGTCAATGGACACAAAGCTCTCCCGCTGGTTGTTTGATTACAGGACCACACCGCATTCCACAACGGGCATACCGCCAGCTGAACTCTTAATGGGAAGGCGGCTGCGAACGAGGCTGAGTCTCCTTTTCCCAAATTTAACAGGGATAGTGGAGAAACAACAGGAGGCCCAACGCAGGGGGCATGATAATAGTCGGCAGCAGAGACATTTCCAGGTGGGAGCATCGGTTTGGGTCAAGAATTATGGGAATGGACTTCCGGTGGCGGCAATGAACAGTTAAGCCGCACATTCGGCGGCTCCCGCGGAGAACGGACTTTGGGGCTCTTTTCAGGGCCCCCAACGGAGCTGCAGCAGCGAATCCCAATGGGGGAAGAAGACAGGAGTCGACCCCAACGGTCCCATGGTCCGGACCAGGAGCGGGGCAGAAAAAAAACCGAGAAAGTGCCTCTGAAAAAACGGGGGCAGGAAGAGAAAATGGCGGCCGGCGAAGGCCTCGAGGAGCTGAGGAAGTGGGCCCAGGAGCAGCAGGCGATTCTGCTGCGCTTCTTCCAGAAGCTGAAGTTGGAGCTGCTGGAGTCCCTGAAGGTAACCAACAGGGAACTGATGGAGACCCAGACAGCCCAGGGGGCTGCGATCCGGGAGCTGCAGCAGCAGGCCTCCGAAAGGGAGGACGAGGTCGTGGCCGTGGCGGGGAAGGTGGAGATGCACGAGGCGTTCCATAAAAGATGGCAGGAGCGGTTCGAGGAGCTGGACAACCGGTCGAGGAGGAAGAATTTGCGGACCCTGGGCCTCACGGAGGGGCTGGAGGGGTCAGACCTAGCGGCCTATGTGGTGATCATGTTAAACTCGCTGATGGGGACTGGGTCCTCCCAGGGACCCCTGGAGTTAGAGGGGGCCCACAGAATTCTGGCTAGGAGGCCCAAGCCGAACGAGCCGCCGCGGGCGGTGTTGGTGAGGTTTCATCGGTTCGTGGATCGTGAGTGTGTGCTCCGGTGGGCCAAGAAGGAGCGGAGCAGCAAGTGGGAGAACACAGAGGTGCGGATCTTCCAGGACTGGAGTGCGGAGGTGGCGAGGCGGAGGGCCGGGTTTAACCGGACGAAGGCGTTACTCCACAGACGGAGTGTGAAGTTCGGCATATTGCAGCCGGCGCGTCTGTGGGTCACCTATAAGGATCGGCACCACTATTTTGAGTCCCCGGAGGAGGTGTGGGCCTTTGTGCAAGCCGAGAAACTGGACTCAAACTGAGGGTTTAGGATGGGGGATGTTGTATAATATTGTATTTGCATTTGCTTGGTTTAGTGTAAGAATGTCGTACTGTATTTTCTATAGGGGTTTTTAAGCAGGGGTCGGGTGGACGGGTTCAGGCAGAGGGGTAAACGGGGAGTTCGGGGAGCTGGTGGGGGGGACTGACAATGGGAGTGGCCCTGGAGGAGGCGGGGCCCGGCAGGGCGAAAGCGCGGACTTTCTGCGGGTTTCCCGCGCTGTGAGATGGTGGGGGCGGGGCCGGGGCTGAGAAGCGCGGGTCGTTGCTGGCTGTTTTTTTTCCTGCGCAAGAGCGGGGGGAGGGTGGACCCGTTGATGGGCACAATGGAGGAGGGGCAGTCCCACGTTGGGAGGAGCCGAAGGTAGGGCGGGAGTCGCCTTGGTCAGCAGAAGTTAGCTGGCTCACGGGAGTGCTGTGGAGGGAGGGGCGCGGCTAGGAGGGGTCCTAGCCTGGGGGGGGAGGGGAGGGGGGGGGGTTACCGGGTTGCTGCTGAAACGGTCAGGAAGGAGCTGGAGGACGCACGGGGTGCTGGAGGGGGGGAATTGCCGCCGTGGGAAACTGGCAGAGCGGGGGACGCTGGCTGGGGGTGGGCAAGGGATGGGGTATGGCCAATCGGCAGGGGAGGGGGGCAGGGAGCCCTCGGATCCGGCTGATAACCTGGAATGTGAGGGGGCTGAATGGGCCGATCAAACGGGCCCGGGTATTTGCGCACCTGAAGGGACTGAAGGCGGATGTGGCCATGCTCCAGGAGACACACCTGAGAGTGGTGGACCAGGTTCGGCTGAGGAAGGGATGGGTGGGTCAAGTATTCCACTCAGGGCTGGATGAGAAGAGTAAGGGGGTGGCGATCCTGGTGGGGAAGAAGGTGTCGTTTGAGGCATTAAATGTGGTGGCTGACAGTGGCGGGAGATATGTGATGGTGAGTTGCAAGCTGCAGGGGGAGCGTGTGGTTTTGGTGAATGTTTATGCCCCAAATTGGGACGATGCGGGGTTTATGCGGCGTATGTTGGGCCGCATTCCGGACCTGGAGGTGGGGAGCCTGATCATGGGGGGGGACTTCAACACAGTACTGGATCCCCCATTGGATCAATCCAAGTCCCGGACGGATAGGAGGCCGGCGGCGGCTAAGGCGCTGAGGGGATTCATGGACCAGATGGGGGGGTGGACCCCTGGAGGTTTGCGAGACCAAGGGCCAGGGAATACTCGTTTTTCTCCCACGTACATAAGGCCTACTCGAGGATTGATTTTTTTGTCCTGAGCAGGGGGTTGGTGTCGAGGGTGGAGGATGTGGAATACTCCGCCATTGCCATTTCAGATCATGCCCCGCACTGGATGGACCTCGGGCTGGGGGGAAGAGAGGGACCAACCGGGTAATGCAGGAGGTAGACGAGGCCTCGGTGGAGGAACTGAAGGGTAAATGGGAAGAGGAGCTGGGTGAGGAGATTGAGATGGGGACATGGGCGGACGCCCTGGAGAGAGTGAATTCCTCCTCTTCCTGTGCGAGGCTTAGTCTCATACAGTTCAAGGTGCTGCATAGGGCCCACATGACTGGGTCGAGGATGAGTAGGTTTTTCGGGGGCGAGGACAGGTGTGCTAGGTGCTCGGGGAGCCCAGCGATCCAGCGTTGGGGGAGTTTTGGAAGGGGGTAGCAAGGACGGTGTCGAGGGTGGTGGGATCCAGGGTCGAGCCAGGCTGGGGACTCGCAATTTTTGGGGTGGCAGTGGAGCTGGGAATGCAGGAGGCGATAGAGGCCGGTGTTCTGGCCTTTGCGTCCCTAGTAGCCCGGCGGAGGATCTTGCTCCAGTGGAAGGATGCGAGGCCCCCAAGCGTGGAGTCCTGGATCAATGATATGGCGGGGTTCATTAAATTGGAGAGGGTGAAATTTGCCCTGAGGGGATCAGTACAAGGGTTTTTTAGGCGGTGGCAGCCTTTCCTGGACTTCCTGGCGGAACGGTAGGGAAATATGTCGGCAGCAGCAGCAACCCGAGGGGGGGGAGGGGGGGGGGGAGAGGGAGGGAGGGAGGGAGGGAGGGGGGGGAGAGGGAGGGAGGGAGGGAGGGGGGGAGAGGGAGGGAGGGAGGGGGGGAGAGGGAGGGAGGGAGGGGGGGGGGGGGAGAGGGAGGGGGGGGAGAGGGAGGGAGGGAGAGGGAGGGAGGGAGGGGGGGAGAGGGAGGGAGGGAGAGGGAGGGGGGGAGAGGGAGGGAGGGAGGGGGGTTCTGGATTGGGGGGAGAAAGAACTGTGTACATGGGTCTGCGGGATGTGGCGGGTGCTATCTCTTTCCCTTTTGTTGTTTGGGTGCTCTTGTGTTTTTTTTTTCCTTTTTCCTTTTGTTTGAAGTTGCTCTTGAAGTTGGGGGGGTATTGTTCTTGGGGTGTGACCGCGGTTGTTTGTTAATAGAGTTAAGATGTTTATATTTTGTAAAAATTTCAATAAAAATTATTTTTAAAACAAGAATTATGGGAATGGACCAATGTGGGTCAAAGGCACTGTAGAGTCCCAAACAGGACCCATATCCTATGAGGTTTCGATAGGAGGTAAGGTGCTGAAGAAACACCTAGACCAAGTAAGGGCAGCGGAACCACACCTGGAGGCAGGCGAAGCAGGACCGCCTCAAGCTGGGATAGCCCAGACGGAAAAGATACCCACACCCCAGCCCCGAGCAATTTCTCCAGACCCCGTCATCCAGTCATCAGAGTCAGAGATGGACACGTTCGCCGAGGCCGCCGCAACACCTCTCCCCGAGGAGGAGGAAGAACAACTTCCAACGAGGTCGTCAAGGAAAAGACGGGCACCTATAAGGTACACCCCGCCCACGTTGGAGAACGACCCGGCGGACGACACAGAGGTGACAGACCCGGACATGAGGAACAGGAAGAAGCTCAAAGGAATGCCAGCTGGCAGGAATTCCTCGGACCTGGGGGGGGGGGGGGGGGGGGGGGGGGGTAATGACCTCCAATTAGCTTTATTGTTTGGCCAATTGGAGTATGAGCTCCCTCAATGATAGCTCATTGAGGGGCCCTCATAAGCCCCTGTGTAGGCTTTGTGAGCAGTCTTAAGTTGACTGGAATGCTAGCAGCACTGTTTGGAGCTCCTCTTGTATCTAGTTATTGGAAATAAATATTGGTGTGGTGACAGGACACCTGCCTCCTGTGGATTATTACACTGGTTAATTACAATACAGAATTAATTTCCTTTTCTATGTTGTTCAGCTTCCACTGAACCATATATTTTCCAGCCTTGACCAGCTTATCTGAAATTGGCAGGGAGATAAAACTGAACAAAGGTGGGAACTTTGCACATGGGAAAAGAGGAATCTATTGTGATAACTATTTAAATGCAAAGTCCAGATTCTACATGTTGAATCAATTTTCTTTCAAAATCAGTGAGAAAAATATGATGGTAAGGCTGGGGGCAGCGGTGTGAAGGGGAGGTGATTAGAGGGAGGGGAGAGTGAATGGGTGAAATGTAGAAAGAAGAAAAAGCTTTTAAAACCTGAATTTATTAAAAATGCATGCTTGACAGTTCTGTTTTCTATTGCTTTAGATTGCATTGGGTTTCCTGTGTGGCTTATCAACAATATGCTCCATGTTGAAGACAGCCAGTTGGAAAAGACGAATTGGATCTCAAATGATTGATATTCAAGTAAGTGGTGATTTAATTTTGATCTTGTGCTTCTGTTTTGTTCTGTGCTTTATGTTTTGTTAAATCGTCTAAAGTTGTGTGTGTAAAAGTTGCCAAAATTTCTAACATGACCAAGGTCATGTGGGAGCTCAAGATTGGTAAATTGGGAATATAAAATTTTAATTATTTTTGTAATGTTTCTTCTCCTATTTTAACTTATAGGGCTAAATTTTCATTCTCATGTCGGATGTACAGAGACAGGTGAATTCCTGGCTCTTTAAACCCAACATTTGTAACAGCAGTCCCAAACGTCAGATTTTCAATCTGGCCAAGGGGGTGGTTGGCAGGCTGTAATACATGCCTGGGCTGGTGATCCTCAAAGTACTATGAGGTCAGAAATAGTCCTGGGCAATTTGGCCAGACATAGAAACTGAACCTTCTGGAATATGGCCCATTTGTGAGTTAGAAGTTCATGGTGAAGTTTCAGAGCATTGGAGGAGACTTTGTCCGGTGAGTGGGAATTCTGTACATATTGTCCATCTGTTAGCCCTGGGACAGATGGCCCATCATGGGCTATCCCTATAGAAATATTGTCATTATTGCTACCTATTTACAGGACACATCTGAAAACATGGAGTGGATGCTGAAGCCATGGAGATGACATCCTCTTGGCACCCCTACCTGGAAAAGATATTCTGCAATGATATAGTTAGCTGTTGACTTCATTGGATGAATGATTAATATTGCAATGTTAAACACAAGCCCTCGATCACTTGCCAGACAAATATCAGGATGCGTCCACACAGTAAACCCTTGATCAGGTCCCTCACATCTTCACACTGTATTAGCATAATGGTGTGACTGGGCCAGGGTTTAGAGAGCCCCAAAATGTATCATGGAGTTCACCTGACCTACAACTTTGAATAGATTGTGGTTATGGGGACCACACAGGCCTACCTTATAGGTGTGATGTAACAGAGATTTACAGTATTTTTAAATTGAAACAATGTTTATTTATGAAATCAGTTAGCACTTTATAAACCCAAAGTAAACATCTTAACAACTATCAACACCAATAAATCTCCCAAAGAATACAGTACCCCATAAGTAACTCAATCTTTCCTTGCAACATCCATAAGTCAAAAAAATAGCCCTTTTACAGAAAGACATCAGGTTCAACTTCTCTACTGAGACATGTACCACTTTGAGATCCTCAAATTAGCTGAAGTCTGTCTGTAGCCTGCAGATAGAGATCCTTACAGCTGCTTGCTTTGCCTGCAGCTATCCAGCTCTCAAAACGAAACTAAACACACTCTGTAGCTGCCAGTCCAAAGCGAAAGTAAAAGCTGACAGACAGCCCAGCTCCACCCACACTCTGACATCACTGCAGTAATAAACACCCATTTCTTAAAGGTACACGAAGAACGAGTAAACCAGTAGGGCTGTCAGTGATCATGGAGTGACAGCTGCCACATCCATGCATGTGTGCAGTCATTTCTTCCACCATGCCTTAGCAATTATATAATTGCTGCGTAGCTTGGATCATCCACACAGAAATTCCAAGTGAAGGATCACATCTGCATGCTGCAGCTCAGGTGAAGGCCTGGTACATAGTGTTGCTACAGCATTGTATGTGCAACTGCTCATGTAGGTGCCTTTATATGCACCAGGGTAGGTCAGCCTCCTGTGACCAATCAGACCAGTGGAACCGATAACCATGGAAACAGTCAGAGTACCTGAGGAGCTGCTTATTCTGCACAGAATGATCATACTGTTGGCTCAGCAGTTACTGGAATGGACGCCTGCTGCACATCAGCAGTCAGCCCATCAACCCCATCTGAAGGCCAATCCAGGTCTGTGAAGGTTGGGGAGGTGGATGAGCCTCTCAGCACACTTACAATCCTTCACCTCTCCAGCCCCTCCACCAGAGCCCTCGCCTGCTCTACATATGCCAATGACCTCAACTGCTCATGCAGAGATGCTGAGGCTGCAGTCTGAAGGAGGATTTCCCAGAGATACCTGAGGGATAAGATCAACTCTGCCTTGAACTTCCTTAGAAGGCTTTTGATCCTACCACTTCCCCCAGCCTCTAATCAACCCCATAAGTCTGTGAATCGCCAGTTAGCCTACAATTCCCACCATCCCCACACAGGCCTCTGATCCCCTCATTCACCAAACCAGGACCCTCAACCCACCCCTCTATTCACCACCAAGCCTCTGATCTCCCCCAGCTGGTAACCACCAGCACACCAATTCCTGACTTCTCCCCGCAGGATCCTTGTTGTGTTCTATGGCTCCCCTGATCATGAAGGCACACATACAACATGAGGATGTGGTTGTAATAAGTATTTATTCTTGACATGCAGATAGGTAACCATACAATTCTATGTACAAACAATTATATCTACGTTACTGTGGAGCTAAGGTGAGATGCGACTGTCTCATTGTCCGTCCTGCTACCAAGTGGGTCTGTCTCATCTGTCGCTCGGTGTATATATGTCTCTATGCGTCTCTGGTTCCACTGGCAGGAGGTTATGACTGTCACTACATGTATTGATCAGTAGCGATATACACAGTTCTATACAAATACATACATTGGTGTAACTATGTCCAGTTATACACAGATATGCCTATGTGCAAATCACCACATCACAGAAAGCTTCTGACTTTCTTCTACCAGGATCCCAACTTTTCCCCAGGCTCCACATCCAACCCAAGACTTCCAACTTGTCCCAGATTTCCCTTCACCCTGACCTCCTCATAATGAGTACTTTAACCATATGCCAGGATCTACAGCCCTGCCCAACAACCAATCAAACACCTTACCTTCACCCCCAGCACAGCAGAAATTACTTTTTCCAACAAGCTTCACTATCAGCCGCAAGGCCAATTGACAGTCAAGTCAAATCAGTTAAAACACCACAGCATGTGGGGAAATCGCGGCTTCTTTGTTCAACAGGTCTATCGGAACTCCCCCAAACCAACCTCAGCTTCCGACAGGTGAGGTACGGATAAATTTATCCCCTTAGTGCCTGAGGATGTCTTATTTGTCCGGCCTGCTGGTGAAATGAATAAGACAAGTATGCAGATTTTGTTTTGTGTTTTCTCTCTACTAACGTCTCTAAGGAGCTGACTCCTTGGGCGGGATTCTCCCCTGACCAGCGGGGCAGGCCTTAGCGGCGCCGAGGAGTGGCGTGAACCACTCCGGCGTCCGTCCGCCCGGAAGGTGCGGAATCCTCCGCACCTTCAGGGGCTAGACCGGCGCCCCGGCGGGGTTGGCGCAGCATCAGCCGGTGCCGAAGGGACTCCGCCGGCCGGCGCGAGTTGGCGCATGAGTGGAAGCACGAGCGTGTGCTGGCATCATCCCAGCGCATGTGCAGGGGGGGCACTTCACCACGACGGCCATGGCGGGCCGTTACAGTGGCCGGTGCGGAGGGAAAGAGTGCCCGCATGGCACAGGCCCGCCCGCGGATCGGTGGGCACTGATTGTGGGCCAGGCCACCACGGGCCCCCCCCCCCCCCCCCCCCCCCCCCCGCCCCTTGGAGCCAGATCACCCCGCTCCCCCCCCGAGGACTCCGCAGGCCGCCCGCAGAGCCAGGCCCCGCCGGTATGGACCTGGTGCAATATACGCCGGCGGGGACCGCCAAAAACTGGCAGTCACTTCGCCCATTGCGGGCCGGAGAATCGCCGGGGGGGGGGGGGGGGTGGGGGGGCGGCCGCTGCCAATGGCCCCCGACCGGCTAGACGCGATTCCCACCCCTGCTGAAAAACTGGCAGGATCAAAAGCGTCGGGGCGGGATTCATGCCGCCCCCCCGGCAATTCTCCAGCCCAGCGGGGGGTTGGAGAATCCGCCCCTTGTTTCAATTCACTTACACATATGATAGATGCTTTCTGGTGCCTCAATCAAATATCCATTGTCATGAATACCACTAAGGGTGTGTATTGGTAGGTTATTGATTGTCGAACTACACCACAAATAATCACAGTTTGGTTTTTGCTGGATAATCAACTTCTGATATTTGCTTTAAATCTTGGATGGGGATCAGGAAAACTGGCTGATTTTTCTCTTCATAATCCGAAGACTTTAAGACCAAATTTGATGTCCCTACAACCACTGTAGCTGACTATATTGTAAGTTTTCCTGGTTCATATGGCACAGCAACAAAGAAGGTTTGGAGCTGATGCTACATTTTTGCAATTGCTTCACAGGATTTGGACATTTGTTTTCATCACAAAAGATGCTTGCATTTATTGGATGTAAATGCTTCTCTGCCATTGTACCGAAAAGGTAGAAACTTTAAGACAGGCTTAATTATCTAAGTAGTGTAAAAGCAAAATGGCATAACTGTTATACTAGTAGTCATTATTGGTTAGTTACAGCCTTAAATGAGCCAAAAATGTGAAATGGTATTTTTTTTAAATCTAGACAATCTTGAAGTTCTTGTTGTTTTATGCTGGAGACTTGGCAAATGCCTTCTTTCTTGTGACATTTGGAACAGGATTATACTGGCTTATATTCTTCAAGGTATCTCTAATTATTTAATGTGTTATAATATAATGATATAAGGTACATTTTTATTTTAGATTGTTGAAATCGCTAAAGCCATTAAACATAATATATATATATAATATCAACTCAAAATACATTTATTATTCTACAAATGCAATTTCTGACCAGATTCTAGGCAGGCATTCAGTACATCATCTATTCATTGTTTATATTCTATATCTTGTGTCAAGTTCCTTACACATTGCAACAATACAATATTAATGACTGTAGAGGTAGTTTACAATTACTTTAGACATTTGCTTGGATATTAGAAAACTAGTGTGTAGGCACACCAGAAAATAAGGAAGGCAATAGAATTTTGGCCCTTATAGCTATAAAGCTATAGAGTATAAAAGTAGAGAAGTGTTGTTTCAACTGTACAAGGCATTGGTGAGACTGCACATGGAGTATTATGTACAGTTTTGGTCCCTTAATTTGAGTAGGGATGTAGTTGCATTGGAGGCAGTTCAGAGGAGGCTCACTAGATAGGTTCCAAAGATGAGGGGTTTGTCTTATGACGAGAGATTGAGCAGTTTAGGCCTATACACTCTCGAGTTTAGAAGATCTAATTGAAGTATATGAGGTGATAAAAGGTATTGAAAAAATGGATGGAGAGTAGATGTTTCTGTTTGTGGGGAAATCTTGACTGAGAGGTCAAAGTTTTAGGATAAGGGGCAGCAGATTTAAAATAGAGGTTAGGAGAAATCACTTCTCTCAAAGGGTCATGAATCTGTGGAATTCATTACCTCAGAGTGCGGTAGGTGCCGAGATATTGAGTAACTTTAAGAAGAAGATAGATAGATTTTTAATTAGTAAAGGGTTGAAGAGTTATGGAGAACAGGCAGGAAAGGAGTTGAGCCTGAGTTGAGATCAGCCATGATTGTATTGAATGGCGGAGCAGGCATGAGAGACTGAATTGCCCACTCCTGCTCCCAGTTCTTATGTTCTCATTATTTGTTTCTTCAGGGTCAGCGGATTGTTTCTGTTCTTCTGCCCACACCCAGCCAAGAGGTGCACTTTATTTTTTGTGTGGTCAGTGCTTTTGCCCTGAAGGTATGTATATAAAGAATATTGGTAATCTTTGGGTTAGCCCAGCTATGCATGCTCCAATCAAAGTGTTTTAACAGATTGCCCTTTCCTAACTGCCACCGATCGACCAAAAAGAATAGATTCAGATGGAGAGCTGAAGGAGGTCCCTGAAGTAGACTGGCATAAGACCACAGAGTAAATTAAGATGCAGATTTTGAATGTGATGTCATTACATGCAGCTGCAGATTCAAATATCATGAACTTATCGACTACGTATCGTAAATGTGCACATGATAGGGGGTTAATTAGGGCTCATTCCATCAAAAAACAAGTTTCTCATGGGAACCAATGATAATGCGATTGTGAACTGGACATGAACTAAACCACCTATTTGGGCACACAAGGTGTTAGTAAAACTGAACTCGACTGCACAAGTTGCTAAGTTCATGAGGTCACTGAAAACATTTTTAAAATGGTGGTTATTGCAGATGGAGGCTTAATGAATATTTTGGTTAATCTGAAGTGCTGCCCCAGTTAGTTCCATGAATGGAGTGTTGCTATCACCACTGGGCTTGTTGAGTGTTTGTTCGTTGGGGATGGGAGCACAGCCGTGGCTAGGGCCTGAAGCAAGGTCCCCCTGCAGGTGCCCTCCTCCATACGTACCCACTCGGCTTCTGCCTCTTTTATCAATCCCTTTACCCTCTCCGCAGTTGCAGCCCAGTGGTAATATTGCAGGTTTGGAAGTACTAGTCCCCCCATGGCTCTCGTTCTCTGCAGCACCCTTTTGCGGATCCTTGGATTTCTCCCCTCCCACACACACACACGCACACAAACGCCATGATCAGTTTTTCTAATGAGTTGAAGAAGGCCTTGGGGATGTAGATCGTTATGGATCTGAGTAGGAAGAGTAACCTGGGCAGTACATTCATCGTGATCGCCTGCACTTTCCCTGCCAGCGAGAGTGGGAGTGTGTCCCACTTCTGCAGATCTTTTTTTACTTCCTCCAACAGACTGGTCAGCTTCCATTTGTGGATCCTTGTCCCGTCATGGATGATTTGGATCCCTAGGTAGCAGAATTTGTGTTGGGCCTGTTTACATGACAGTCCCGCAAGCTCAGCCCTTGCGGACTCACTGGGAAGATCTCACCTTTGCCCAGGTTGAGCTAGTAGCCCGAGAAGGCTCCAAACTCTTTCAAGAGCACCTTGATTCCTTCCATGCTACTTTGTGGGTCAGAGGTGTAGAGGAGCAGGCCATCCGCATAGAGCAAGACTCTATGCTCTCTGTCTCCTCTCTGGATCTTCTTCTAATTCTTTTCCACCATAGATGTGATCGTTAGTGGTTTGATTGCTAGGGTGAACAGCAGCAGAGACAACAGGCTTCCCGATTTGTGCCTCTGTGCAGTACTGGGACTGGTGTTGTTTGTCCGTATGCTCGCCATGAGAGCGTTGTACTGGAGCTTCACCTAGGAGATGAACCCTGTTCCGAGTCGAAACACTCCAGTACTTCCATGAGGTACTTCCACTCGACTCTGTCGAAGGCCTTTTCTACATCCAGGGAGAACACCTCAGATGTTCTCTCCCCAGGTGAGGTCATGATCAGGTTTAGCAAGCACTCGATGTTCAATGGTAGCTGTCTACCCTTGGCAAAGCCTGCTTGGTCTTTTGCTCCCACCTCTGGTACACAGTCCTCCAGTCTCCCGCTTAGGTTCTTGGCCAGTAATTTGGTTTCCAAGTTTAGCAGTAAATGGGTCTGTAGAATCCACATTCTGTTGGGTCTTTGTCTTTCTTGGGTATCAGCGAGATTGAGGCTTTTGCTAACGTAGGCGGCAAGGTGCCCCTCACCGGCAAGTCTGTGAACATCTCCCGCAGGTGCCGTCACATTTTTTGTAGAAGTCCGTTGGGATTTCGTCCGGTGCCGGCGCCTTCCCAGCCTGCTTAGAGCTGATACTGTCCATGATTTCTCCCAGTTGTAGTGGTGCTTCCAGCCCCCATTTTCTGTCCTCCCCCATGACTCTCATTTCCAGTTCATTGAGGAACTGTTTTATACCCAAGTCCTCTGCTGGGGACTCAGAGGTGTACAGCCGCTGATAGAAGGTCTCAAATGCTACTAGTTCGCCCTTGTTGTCTATAATCTGTACTATTTCCCTTGTGGCTTCCTGCTTTCTCAACTGGTGAGCCAGCAGGCGGCTGGCCTTGTCAGAGTTGGTGCACTGCTTTGCTCATGGAGAGCAGGTCAAAGTCCATTTGTAGATTTTCCCTCTCTGCCAGGAGCTTTACGGTCGGTGCCTTGGAGTATAGCCGGTCTATTCCCAGTATGGAGTCTACTTGAGGTTGCTAACCACCCTCCCTTCCCTCTCTCTCCGTGCTTTGTAAGCAATAATTACACCCTGAGCACAGCCTTATGTGCCTCCCAGACCGTGGAGGCTGAGATCTCCCCATTCAGGTTATTAGGCCCCCCAGGAGGGCCGTGTCAAAGCTCTGCGGTGGATGTCGGGCATGGACCGTCTCCAACCTCACATCCATATAATGTGGAGCGTCGTTGGAGATTACGATCGCGGAATATTCCGCTCTTCCTCGCCCTGGAAGCACCGATTTCCCCACCACAAATAAGTTGATCAGTGTATGTTGTGAACATGGGAGAAGAGGGAGAATTCCTTCTCCTCTGGGTGTGTGAACAGCCTTTGATCTACTGCCCCCAACTGCTCCATGAATATGTTGAGCTCTTTTGCCATATTGGAGGTCTTCCCGGTTTTGTGATTCGACCTGCCCATCCGTGGAACCTGTACACAGTTAAAGTTGCTCCTCCCCCCCATGATCAGGATTTCCACCATGGTCCTCTTTATAAACTCCGTGTTGTCCCAGTTGGGTGCATACATGTTGACCAGGACTACTGGTGCCCCATCTGGGACACCAGTGACTATGACATACCAGCCCCCGGGTCTGTAACCGTCCTCGTCGCAGTAAATATCACCCTCTTATTTAACAGTATGGCTACCCCCCGACCCTTATCCCGTAGCAGGAATCTTAGGTCTGTCCCACCCAGCACCTCCTTACCCGGAGTCGGTCCATCTCCCTCAGATGTGTCTCTTGGAGGAAGACTATGTTAGCTTTCATACTTTACAGGTGGGCCAAGACTCTGGATTTTTTCACTGGGCCGTTACGTCCCCTGACGTTCCGGTGGCTATCCTGATGGGAGGTTTCTGTCCACCCCCTCCTGCGGGATCAACCATACTTACCTCATGGACACACCCCTGTACTCCAGGGTTTCCCTTTGTTAGCAAGCAGACCAAAATGGCTGCAGTCACCATTCTCCCCATGTGGCTGGGCATCTGCGCTCTGGGGTTTCCCTTTGTCAGGGGCCACCCAACATGGCCGCCAACTGTGTGTACACCATATGGGTGAGCCACTGCAGTCTGGGCTTTTGCTTTGTTCAGGGACCCTCCAAAGTGTTACTTGCGGTGCCTTTGTGTTCCAAGTCGCCACGTGTGGCCTGTTGTAGCCAGTCGTCCTGCCCACCCCTTCTCTGGAGCTGTCACTGCCCCCCACCCCATGTTCCCACCCCTCTGTTTCTTCCCCTAGACATCTCCCTGTTGCTGCTGTTACGCCCCCCTCCCCTTGCCAGGCGCTCTCTCCCTTGCGGGAGATGCACCGCGGCCTCTCTTTCCATCACGCTTCCCAGGTGCTAGCTTCGCCGCTAGTGTGGTGGCCCTGCTCCTGGTGTCGGTTTTGTATCTACTCATTGCCCACTATCTGTTTTTCTTACATGCCGTTCTCCTCACCCTTTCCTGTGCTCCTCTGCCCTCGTTCTTCCCTTCCTCTATTTCACCTCCCGTCCTCAGAACAAGGCAGTGCAGAGTTGCGCAAAGAGTTCATCGAGGTGGTTAAAGTAAATACATAAGTCTCTTTGGATAATTTTTTCAGCTCTGTCTCTGCCGCTGTGTTTCCAGCCCGTTCTCCAGGACAAATTTGTCTGCGTCCGCAGGAGCAGTGAAGAAGTGCTCTCTGCCTTGGAATGTGACCCCGAGTTTGGCTGTGGACAGCATCAGAAATTTTACACCGCTCTTATAAAGGGCTGCCTTTGGTCCATTGAACTCTGCCCAGCGCTTGGTCAGGCCAGCCCTAACGTCCTGTTAGATCCTGATCCAGTGATCTTCCCAGCTACAGTTGTTTGATTGCCTTGCCAAGCACAGGATTCTTTCCTGGTCTTGGTAACCGTGCATTTTGGTGATTATCGCCCTCAGTTGTTCTCCAGCTTTGGGTTTTGGATAAAGTGACTGGTGGGCTCTGTCGATTTCTGATGGGTTGGGAAGCTATCTCTTCCCACCAGATTGCCCAGCATTTGAGCCACATAATCTGTGGGGTTCCTGCCTTCGATCCCCTCTGGCAGGCCCACAATCCGTAGGTTCTGGTTCCTCAATTGGTTTCCCTGATCCTAAATCTTTCATTTCAGACTCCCCTGCATTGCAACCAACCTTGATATTTCTTTTCCCAGGGTGGCGATCCGATCGCTCTGGTCTGTTAAGGCCTTCTCCAGCTCCTTTTAGTGCTTTTCTGGGCTTCCAATCGCCTCTCTGCCTTGCCTAGGGCCACCTGCATGGTCGCCAGAGCGTCCGGGACCGCCACTCTGACCACAACCTGCCTATTGGCTTTCATCTCCTCTCTGTGTTCTCTCAGTTCCTTTGAAAGAAACATCCTCCCGCCAGGAGATTTCCGGCAGGTCGGTCCTTCTCGTTCTGGCGAGGACCAAGCTTCGTCGCGTCTGCCGGCTCAGCCATTTGCATCTCCTAGATTTTTCAACTTCTTGTTTCTATACTGCCTCTGGTGTGGCAGTTGTTCGGCACATCCTTTCGGTTTTATGTTGGTTGAGGTGCGGGGATATTTTTTCTCTTGTATTAGTGGGCTATTTCGGGTGAAAAAGTATTTTCGGGTTTGTAGGAGGAGAGCCACATGTCTGACTACACAGCACATCCCCATCACCAGAGTCTCTATCTCTGCCGTAAAGACACTCAGTGATTTGGCCTCCACAGCCTTCTGCGGCTGTTTCACCACCATCTGGCTGAAGAAATTCCTCTTCATCTCTGTTTTCAGGATCGTCCCTTCAGTCTGAGGCCGTGCCCTCGGGTTCTAGTCCCTCCTACTACTGAAAAAATCTTCTCCATGTCCACTCTATCTCGACCTCTCAGTATTCTGTAAGTTTCACTTTTCTCCCCCCTCATCCTTCTAAACTCCATCGAGTACAGACCCAGAGACCTCAACCACTCCTCATAGAGCATAGAAAAATACAGCACAGAACAGGCCCTTCGGCCCATGATGTTGTGCCGAACCTTTGTCCTAGATTAATCATAGATTATCATAGAATTTACAGTGCAGAAGGAGGCCACTTGGCCCATCGAGTCTGCACCGGTCTTGGAAAGAGCACCCCACCCAAGGTCAGCACCTCCACCCTATCCCCATAACCCAGTAACCCCACCCAAAGGGCAATTTTGGACACGAAGAGCAATGTATCATGGCCAATCTACCTAACCTGCACATATTTGGACTGTGGGAGGAAACTGGAGCACCCGGAGGAAACCCACGCACACACTGGGAGGATGTGCAGACTCCGCACAGACCCAAGCCGGAATCAAACCTGGGACCCTGGAGCTGTGAAGCAATTGTGCTATCCACAATGCTACCGTGCTGCCCTTAAGAAAAATTAATCTACACTCCATCATTCTACCGTAATCCATGTACCTATCCAATAGCCGCTTGAAGGTCCCTAATGTTTCCGACTCAACTACTTCTACAGGCAGAGCATTCCATGCCCCCACTACTCTCTGGGTAAAGAACCTACCTCTGACAGCCCCCCTACATCTTCCACATTCACCTTAAATTTATGTCCCCTTGTTATGGTTTGTTCCACCCGGAGAAAAAGTTTCTGTCTACTCTATCTATTCCCCTGATCATCTTATAAATCTCTATCAAGTCGCCCCTGAGAAAAGGCCTAGCACCCTCAACCTTTCCTCGTATGACCTACTCTCCATTCCAGGCAACATCCTGGTAAATCTCCTTTGCACCTTTTCTAAAGCTTCCACATCCTTCCTAAAATGAGGCGACCAGAACTGCACACAGTACTCCAAATGTGGCCTTACCAAGGTTTTGTACAGCTGCATCATCACCTCATGGCTCTTAAATTCAATCCCTCTGCTAATGAACGCTAGCACACCATAGGCCTTCTTCACAGCTCTATCCACTTGAGTGGCAACTTTCAAAAATCTATGAACATAGACCCCAAGATCTCTCTGCTCCTCCACATTGCCAAGAACCCTACCGTTAATCCTGTATTCTGCATTCATATTTGTTCTTACTAAATGGACAACCTCACACTTTTCAGGGTTAAACTCCATCTGCCACTTCTCAGCCCAGCTCTGCATCCTATCTATGTGTCTTTGCAGCCGACAACAGCCCTCCTCACTATCCACAACTCCACCAATCTTTGTATCGTCTGCAAATTTACTGACTAACCCTTCAACTCCCTCATCCAAGTCATTAATGAAAATCACAAACAGCAGAGGACCCAGAATTGATCCCTGCAGTATGCCACTGGTAACTGGGCTCCAGGCTGAATATTTGCCATCCACAACCAGTCTCTGACTTCTATTGGTTAGCCAGTTCGTTATCCAACTGGCCAAATTTCCCACTATCCCATGCCTCCTTACTTTCTGCATAAGCCTACCATGGGGAACCTTATCAAATGCCTTACTAAAATCCATGTACACTACAGCCACTGCTTTACCTTCACCCACATGCTTGGTCACCTCCTTAAAGAAGTTAATAAGACTTATAAGGCAAGACCTACCCCTCACAAATCCGTGTGACTATCCCTGATCAAGCAGTGTTTTTCCAGATGTTCAGAAATCCTATCCCTCAGTACCCTTTCCATTACTTTGTCTACCACCGAAGTAAGACTAACTGGCCTGTAATTCCCAGGGTTATCCCTATTCCCTTTTTTGAACAGGGGCATGACATTCGCCACTCTCCAATCCCCTAGTACCACCCCTGTTGACAGTGAGGACGAAAAGATCATTGCCAACGGCTCTGCAATTTCATCTCTTGCTTCTCATAGAATCCTTGGATATATCCCGTCAGGCCTGGGGGACTTGTCTGTCCTCAAGTTTTTCAAAATGCCCAACACATCTTCCTTCCTAACAAGTACCTCCTTGAGCTTACCAGTCTGTTTCACACTGTTCTCTCCAACAATATGGCCCCTCTCATTTGTAAATACTGAAGAAAAGTACTCGTTCAAGACCTCTCCTATTTCTTCAGACTCAATACACAATCTCCCGCTACTGTCCTTGATCGGACCTACCCTCGCTCTAGTCATTCTCATATTTCTCACACATGTGTAAAAGGCCTTGGGGTTTTCCTTGATCCTACCTGCCAAAGATTTTTCATGCCCTCTCTTAGCTCTCCTAATCCCTTTCTTCAGTTCCCTCCTGGCTATCTTGTATCCCTCCAGCGCCCTGTCTGAACCTTGTTTCCTCAGCCTTACATAAGTCTCCTTCTTCCTCTTAACAAGACATTCAAACTCTCTTGTCAACCATGGTTCCCTCACTCGACCATCTCTTCCCTACCTGACAGGGACATACATATCAAAGACACGTAGTATCTGTTCCTTGAACAAGTTCCACATTTCACTTGACATATGACAAGTTATTCCTTCCGGGGATCATTCTTGTGAATCTCCTCTGGACATCCTCCCTGAGATATAGAGCCCAAAACTGCTCACAATATCCCAAATGAGATCTGACCAGAGCCTTATATAGCCTCGACAGGAAGGTGATCATTAGTTCCTCCATGAGCCACAAATTTTCTCACTGCAATTCTCGCATTCTAAAAACATTTCCAACTGAACTGTTATGTCCTTCACACTCGGACCAGAGAGACAGTAGACCTGATGGAGCTCTGATAATTGAATTTCCCACCATAAATACTCATCTATTCTCATTTTTTATTTTCCCCCAGGTAACCATAAGACCATAAGACCATAAGACATAGGAGCGGAAGTAAGGCCATTCGGCCCATCGAGTCCACTCCACCATTCAATCATGGTTGATTTCAACTCCATTTACCCGCTCTCTCCCCATAGCCCTTAATTCCTCGAGAAATCAAGAATTTATCAATTTCTGTCTTAAAGACACTCAATGTCCCGGCCTCCACCGCCCTCTGTGGCAATGAATTCCACAGACCTACCACTCTCTGGCTGAAGAAATTTCTCCTCATCTCTGTTCTATAGTGACTCCCTTTTATTCTAAGGCTGTGCCCCCGCGTCCTAGTCTCCCCTGCTAATGGAAACAACTTCCCTACGTCCATCCTATCCAAGCCATTCATTATCTTGTAAGTTTCTATTAGATCTCCCCTCAACCTCCTAAACTCCAATGAATATAATCCCACGATCCTCAGACGTTCATCGTATGTTAGGCCTACCATTCCTGGGATCATCCGTGTGAATCTCCGCTGGACCCGCTCCAGTGCCAGTATGTCCTTCCTGAGGTGTGGGGCCCCAAATTGCTCACAGTATTCTAAATGGGGCCTAACTAGTGCTTTATAAAGCCTCAGAAGTACATCCCTGCTTTTATATTCCAAGCCTCTTGAGATAAATGACAACATTACATTTGCTTTCTTAATTACGGACTCAACCTGCAAGTTTACCTTTAGAGAATCCTGGACTAGGACTCCCAAGTCCCTTTGCACTTTAGCATTATGAATTTTGTCACCGTTTAGAAAATAGTCCATGCCTCTATTCTTTTTTCCAAAGTGCAAGACCTCGCACTTGCCCACGTTGAATTTCATCAGCCACTTCTTGGACCATTCTCCTAAACTGTCTAAATCTTTCTGCAGCCTCCCCACCTCCTCAATACTACCTGCCCCTCCACCTATCTTTGTATCATCGGCAAACTTGGCCAGAATGCCCCCAGTCCCGTCATCTAGATCGTTAATATATAAAGAGAACAGCTGTGGCCCCAACACTGAACCCTGTGGGACACCACTTGTCACCGGTTGCCATTCCGAAAAAGAACCTTTTATCCCAACTCTCTGCCTTCTGTCTGACAGCCAATCGTCAATCCATGTTAGTACCTTGCCTCGAATACCATGGGCCCTTATTTTACTCAGCAGTCTCCCGTGAGGCACCTTGTCAAAGGCCTTTTGGAAGTCAAGATAGATAACATCCATTGGCTCTCCTTGGTCTAACCTATTTGTTATCTCTTCAAAGAACTCTAACAGGTTTGTCAGGCACGACCTCCCCTTACTAAATCCATGCTGACTTGTCCTAATCCGACCCTGCACTTCCAAGAATTTAGAAATCTCATCCATAACGATGGATTCTAGAATTTTGCCAACAACCGAGGTTAGGCTAATTGACCTATAATTTTCCATCTTTTTTCTTGTTCCCTTCTTGAACAGGGGGGTTACAACAGCGATTTTCCAATCCTCTGGGACTTTCCCTGATTCCAGTGACTTTTGAAAGATCGTAACTAACGCCTCCACTATTTCTTCAGCTATCTCCTTTAGAACTCTAGGATGTAGCCCATCTGGGCCCGGAGATTTATCAATTTTCAGATCTTTTAGTTTCTCTAGCACCTTCTCCTTTGTGATGGCAACCATATTCAACTCTGCCCCCTGACTTTCCTGAATTGTTGGGATATTACTCATGTCTTCTACTGTGAAGACTGACGCAAAGTACTTATTAAGTTCCTCAGCTATTTCCTTGTCTCCCATCACTAGATTACAAGCGTCATTTTGGAGCGGCCCAATGTCTACTTTTGCCTCCCGTTTGTTTTTAATGTATTTAAAGAAACTTTTACTATCATTCCTAATGTTACTGGCTAGCCTACCTTCATATTTGATCCTCTCCTTCCTTATTTCTCTCTTTGTTATCCTCTGTTTGTTTTTGTAGCCTTCCCAATCTTCTGACTTCCCACTACTCTTTGCCACATTATAGGCTCTCTCTTTTGCCTTGATGCATTCCCTGACTTCCTTTGTCAGCCATGGCTGCCTAATTCTCCCTCTGATAACCTTTCTTTTCTTTGGGATGAACCTCTGCACTGTGTCCTCGATTACTCCCAGAAACTCCTGCCATTGCTGCTCTACTGTCTTTCCCACTAGGCTCTGCTTCCAGTCGATTTTCGTCAGTTCCTCCCTCATGCGCCTGTAATTACCTTTATTTAACTGTAAAACCTTTACATCTGATTCTACCTTCCTTCTTTCAAATTGCAGACTGAATTCTACCATATTATGATCACTGCTTCCTAAGTGTTCCCTTACTTTAAGATCTTTTATCAATTCTGGCTCATTACATAACACTAAGTCCAGAATAGCCTGTTCCCTCGTGGGCTCCATCACAAGCTGTTCCAAAAAGCCATCCTGTAAACATTCAATGAATTCCCTTTCTTTGGGTCCACTGGCAACATTATTTACCCAGTCCACCTGCATATTGAAGTCCCCCATGATCACTGTGACCTTGCCTTTCTGACATGCCCTTTCTATTTCGTGGTGCATTTTGTGCCCCTGGTCCTGACCACTGTCAGGAGGCCTGTACATAACTCCCATTATGGTTTTTTTGCCTTTGTGGTTCCTCAACTCTACCCACACAGACTCCACATCGTCTGACCCTATGTCGTTTAGTGCTATTGATTTAATTTCATTTCTAATTAACAAGGCAACCCCGCCCCCTCTACCCACCTCTCTGTCTTTTCGATAGGTTGTAAATCCCTGGATGTTTAACTGCGAGTCCTGAACCCCCTGCAACCATGTCTCTGTGATGCCTACCACATCATACCTGCCAGTCACAATCTGGGCCACAAGCTCATCTACCTTGTTCCGTACACTGCGGGCATTTAAATATAGCACCTTTAATTCCCTATTGACTGTCCCTTTTTGTTTTCTTAGTGTGGTGGACCTTGGTTTACTGAGCCTTTCCATATACTGTGTCATATTTTGTGAGATGGGGACTATCGTAACCTCTCCTGAGCTCTGTCTTTTCGTGATTTTTTTGTAATCCTAAGCAGCTACGCTTCCCACTGATTCCTTCACCTCTTGGTTCCCTGACTTTCCCTTCTACCCCAATCTCTAGTGTAACCACATACACTTTTATGACACAGGGTCATGACATTGCTAATGATTATCCTCTACTGTATTTTGTCGTCATATGCATTCAACAATGGATAATGAGCAGGCATTATCAGATGCACACAGTTTTTCCATTCCTCTGTGCTTTTCCACAAGCTTTTTTTCCTCCTTTTAAATATTTGAGTGTTTAGCATCTCCAGTCGCTCACCTTTTTCGCCAAGCTTGGAAATATAGAATCCATAGCATCCCTACAGTGCAGAGGATGCCTTTTGGCAGGTCGGGTCTGCTCCGACCCTTTGAAAGAGCACCTTTCCTTGGCCAACTCCTCGCACAACCCGCGAAACCCCACCTAACCTGCACATCTTTGGACACAGAGGGGAAATTTAGCATGGCAAATCCACCTAACCCGCACATCTGTGGAAGGAAACTGGAACGCTTGGAAGAAACCCACGCAGACACAGGGAGGATGCGCAAACTCCACACAGTCACCCAAGGCTGGAATTGAACCTGGAATCTGGTGCTGTGAGGCAGCAGTGCTAACCGCTGTACCCTGGCAGGTCACAACTTGATGCTCATTTAAAGTGACAGCAGGTTCACTATTTAAATGACTGCTACAAATTCAGGCTTCCCTATCATTGCTTTTTTTCATGGAGGAGAGTGGGTTCCCGCAACATATGGGAACCATGACAGGTGAGCCAGTTCTTAAACTTGGAGTCAGGAACTTTTTAACAGATAGGTTCAAAAATCCTAGCAAACTTCAGCTAAGTAAATAAATAATATTCATTGTTAGACATGATAATTTCACAATTCCAGTTCCCAAACCTCAACTGATAGTACTGTGATTCTTTTCTTTCTATATTTTACTCATTCATTACACTGCCATTACTTTGTCCAATTTCTATTAACGTATAACTTTTGATTTATTTTTATTTTCACCACTGGGAATGTGAATTCACTTAGCTTCTTCAGCTTTTACATAAACTAGGAATCCAGTTAACTGTGGACATCTTTTTTATTGACTGGGAAAGACCCAAGGGCAAAATTGTCAAGTCTGTTGCAGGTAAGTTTATTCATCTGTTTCTTTCTTGTTTTGTTATTTGGTTTCAAATATTCAGTTATTTTTAAAAAATTGACAGATATATTAATAAATTTTTGTTAAAATTCCCATTTTCAAAGCAGATGGAACTGAACTGCTGGTCTGAATTATGTCCTTTGGAAGGTACTTAAAGGAATGGAAGTCAACCTTTGCAACCCCTTGCTCCAATCTTTTGCAGCTTGCTATCATAGATTGTTTCCTGAAAGAGAAGGGATCCTATGAGACACTCAACATGCTTATCTGGATAGAGATAGAGTTAGAAACAAATAACATTACTTCTGGGAAAAAAATACCAGCCTAGAAATTAACTAACTTTACTAAGCATAAGATGGGCCAAGTTAGTTCAGGGTGCAATCAGAAGTTATTCAGAAAACTCACCTTAATTTTTAAATAAGTGGCCTATGTTGATGTGTATAAAGGGTTAACAGATGCAATATGCTGGTAAATGATTTGAACGAAACTGTATCCTGACATAAGGCCACCATGTGTTAGATGAGAGAGAGAGGTTGGATTCATGCCTGGGAGCTTTGTGGCTACTCTGTAACCTGTTTAAATGTAGCACTAATAAACAAGTGTTAAGCAAATATCAGAGTATATCTTAGATCCAAGTTCCCACACTTGGAATTCAAGACAGAAGTGGCCAATCTCAGAACATGCTGGCAGCGATGGAAATATAAAATGACAATCGGTGTTATCAAAGGAACCACAGAGTGAGGAAACCTTTGAAAGCAGCTCACAAAATTTCAGTGGTAGAAGGAGGCACACTGAAGTGAGGTATTGATGACTGAATCTAGTGAGCAATCCTTTCTTTTCTCCTGCCCGTTTGATTGCGCCGTTGAAAGTGCCCCCCCCGCGATTCTCCAGGCCCCGACGGGCCACGTTCGGCCAAGTCCCACCGGCATGGGTCACGTATGGTCCCACACGGCGGGACCTGGAAGTTCTGTGTGCGGGATCCGTTCTGGTGGGGTGGGGGGGGGGGGGGGGGGATCCGACCCGGGGGGGGAGGGGGTCCTCCACGGTGGCCTGCCCCACGATCAGAGCCTACTGATCAGGGCTGGTTCCGTGGGGGCCTATGTTCCTCCATGCCAGGCCCCTATAGGGCTCCGCCATATTGTCCGGGGGCCGGCGCGGAGACGAGAACCCATGCGCATGCGCGGAATCATGGTGGCCGTAGTGCACATGCGCGAACTCGCGCCGGCCGTAGTGTGTATGCGCGAACTCGTGCCAGCTGTGCTGCGCCGGCTGGAACTGCGGCGACCACTCCGGCGCCAACCCAGCCCCCTAGGAAGGGGAGCATACCTGATGATCGAGGACCGTTGACGCCGGAGTGGTTGGCACCGCTTTTCACGTCAGCACCAGAATTTGACCGCGAGATTAGGGAATCCCGGCCATTGTGTGCGCAATTTTACTAAATTGGAAGAAAGTCCCATAGTGAGCGCATTTAGCCGCGTGATTCCCAGCACGTGCAGTGCCGAGAAACACAAGGCTATAAAAAGCAACTCGCAGTTGATAAGGGGCCTTAACGGGGAATGCACGGCCGAGGGTGCACATAGATCCGATTTGTGCACCGAGGAACTCCTCAGTGTAGCGAGAGACCAGGACACCATTTTTACAGGGTGCTACCTGATGCACGATCAATTACACAAAGCTGAGAGTTGGATGCAATCGGGGTGTGGAGAAATTTGGCAAGGTTGGTGTCATGGTCCTGCTGATCGTGGCCGCAGATGGTGACATTGTCCAGGTACAGGAAGGTGGCCCGCAGTCCACCTTCAACTATTCGGTCAATCGGTTGACAACGGTCAACCATTCGGTCCATTTCCCATTGGAAAACCGAGACCCCGTTGATGACGCCAAAGGGGACCCTGAGAAAGTGTTAAAGGCGGCCATCTGCTTCGAAGGCAGTGTATGGGCGGTCTGCCTTACGGATGGGAAGCTGGTGGTAGGCGGATTTCAGGTCCACAGTTGAGAAGACCCGGTACTGTGCAATCTGATTGACCATATCAGAAATGGGTGGGAGGGAGCACGCGTCGAGCTGCGTGTACCTGTTGATGGTCTGGCTGTAGTCCACGGCCATCCTGTGTTTTTCTCCAGTTTTCACCACTACCACTTGGGCTCTCCAGGGGCTGTTGCTGGCCTCAATAATGCCTTCCCGAAGCAGTCGCTGGACTTCGGACCTGATGAAGGTCCTGTCCTGGGTACTATACTGTCTGCCCCTGGTGGCGGCGGGTTTGAAATCCGGAGTCAAGTTTGCAAATAGGGAAGGTGGGTCGACCTTTAGGGTCACGAGTCAGCACACAGGAAGGGGTGGTAAGGGCCCGCCGAATTTCAATGTTAGGCTTTGGAGGTTGCACTGGAAGTCCAGGCCGAGTAGCAAGGCAGCGCAGATGTTGGGGAGGACGGAGAGGCGGAAGCCGCTGAACTCCACGCCCTGGACGGTGAGAGTGGCTATGCAGTACCCCCGGATCACCACGGAGTGGGACCCGGAGGCCAGAGAGATTCTCTGGTTGGCGGGGTGTACCGTGAGGGAGCTGTGCCTTACCGTATCGGGATGAATTAAGCTCTCAGTGCTCCCGGAGTCCAGCAGGCAGGAGATCTCATGCCTATCGATTTTCACGTTGGTGGAAGCAATTGACAGGTTGTGTGGGTGAGATTGGTCAATCGTGACCGAGGCGAGATGTGGCTGGTCGTCGATGGTGGCAGGTGATAAGGTGCCCGGGGGGCATGGGTCCTGGTAAGATGGCGGCACCCATGGGCCGCATGTGAAATACCACAAGTGAACCACGCCGGCGTCACTTCTGCCTGGCAGAGGCAGAGCATCACAGGAGGCCAGAGATACTGGGTCAGACCCACTAATGATATGTTAACGCATGTTACTGTATGTTTTGCATGCTCAAGCCGGCGTGGGGCGTGGAATGCATTCACGCTGCCATCGAGGCGCTGGAGCATGGCAGTCTGTTGGACGCCCAGCGCCGATCTTGGTTTTTGGGATTCCAGTGTCGCTGAACAGAGATTCCTGCCCCTATCAACAGAAAGCACACTTAAACTTCCAGTAGAACATTCAGACATAGGATGGCAATGGCACTAGACACTGCATCATGGTTGAGTCCACAGTTGTGCAAAAAATGTTGTCCATCACTTCCCTGTGCAGAATCCTGGACTAAATTGGTGTCTGGCTCCTCTTTGCTCCTTGATGTTAAATGCAGACTTTCTGACAGGCTTATCCTAATGTTCCAAGATGTTTTCAGCTGTGATATGAGTTTGTGATGACTTCCCTACCCAAGACTCACAGAACAAATTCCATTAATTCTTTATATTTTTCTAGGTCTGTGCGTGGAGTGCCTTCCACACTGACAAAACTAGGAAGCAGTGAATTGGTGTTTGTTGAAGAAGCCATGTTTTGTATTAACCTATGATAGCTATGATAGTGTTATTTACCCAGTTACAAGATCAAACTTTAATCATCTTTAAGTAACATAATTTTCATAACCAACTCAGCATCAGAAGTCACACTTAGCTGGATGCTATGAATTACATTCTTTCTTATTGTCTGAGTCTCTGTCTATCTTGTGGAACAAGTTCATCCTGTAAAGAGAAAACAGAAGTTCATATTTTGAGTTTAATCCTACACCATTGATTAAAACTGAAACATCAGCAAATATTTCAGTAATGTTGGAAAATAAGAGGGGAGAAAGATAAAAGATGACGACAAGATAGGCTAAATAATTTGCAGACTGCTTAATAGAAAAGTGGGTTACTGTTAGATAACATGAAATATTATATTGGCATCACAATGAAAATACATTAAAATGTCAAAAGAATATGTGTGGGGAAAGGAAAGGTCTACATTTAGAAATAATTGAGGGAATCAACAAGGAAAAATTAATAGGAGGGCTGAATGAAAGCTGAAGGGGCTTGAAAAATAAGTATCTCCATATGCCCACATCTTTGGACTGTGGGAGGAAACCAGAGCAACCGGAGGAATCTCATGCAGACACGGAGAGAACGTGCAGACTCCGCACAGTCACCCAAGCTGAGAATTGAACATGGGACCCTGGAGCTGTGAAGCAATTGTGCTAATTACTGTGCTACCGTGCCGCCACAATATAGGGGTCTTAAATAAAGGGGTAAAAGCATGCTGAAGGGTGGCACGATGGCACAGTGTTAGTACTGCTGCCTCACAGGTTTAGGGTCCTAGGTTCATTTCCAGCCTCAGAAAACGGCCGTTCTGCACAACCATGGCACCGATTGGCACGGCCGCACCACGGCCGTGCCAAAGGTGGCATGGGCCCGCGATCGGTGCCCACCGATCGCGGGCAGCAGGTCCGATACCCATGCACTCTTCGTCCCTCTGCCGCCCCGCAGGATCAGTCCGCGGGGCGGCTGAGGGGCATGACGGACCGCGCATGCGCGGGTTTGACGCATATGCGCGATGACGTCATCCGCGCATGCGCGGGTTGGACCCGTCCAATCTGCGCATGCGCGGCTGACGTCATCGTGCGCGTCAGCCGCCGTGAGTCTTGGCGGCCGGGCTTAGCGAACGTTCGCGAAGTCCGCAATGCCGTTCTTCACTTGACCGCGATGCTAGCCCCGACCGGGGGGGGGGGGTGAATCGGGTCCTGGGAGGGGGCGCGGAGGCTGCCGTGAAACACGGCCGGTTTCACGGCAGCCTTTACGACTCTCCACATTTACGGAGAATCGCGCCCCTAACTGAATGCTCATGATCCTACTGTGTATTTCCAACATGTTCTGTTTTTCTTTTGTATTTTAATATTTGGAGTTTTTGTTGATTTCTCATATATGTTAAAATTGTTTGTTCATTGCTTACAGGTGGAGGTGATATAAAGACTGCGGCAGCTCCCGTGAGCATCTGGAGGACATACTTTGTAGCAAATGAATGGAATAACATCCAGACTATCAGAAAAATTAATCCTATTTTTCAAATTTTTGTTGTTCTCTTTTTTTTGGAAGTAAGCTTATTACGAAAGGAAAGAATGTATACAAATATTCAAGATTCTTGATAAATTTATCCCAGTAGTATACTTGAGATTGCTGCACATCCAAGAAACTGGGGACAAAGATATTAATTGGGTGAGATCTACTGCCCACGTTGCACCCGAAAAGCAGTGCGACGTGACAGGTAGATGCCAAGAGGTCCTTCTTATGGATTTTCCTGGCTTGCCACACCTCGCGACATCTAACCCAATCTCATGAGAAGTCAAGATGTGAATCTGCATATTGGAGTGAAACAGTTAGTCTCAAGTAATATGCATCCCCAAGATCTAACCAAGCCGTGGGCTCTAATCCCCTTGGAGACATTGGGCAAAGCGCTATTCAGTGCTGGTTTCCAGAAACGGGGACTAGACAGAATGGCACTCGTGGGAGTCTCCTTGGGAATCGGAGGCTCCCAGGTTGCTTGCCCTCTGGACAGGGTGGCACACTGGAATTATTGATGTCATCTGGGCACCCTGACACTGCCAGCCTGGCACCCTGGTGGTGGCCATCTATGTGCCAGCCTGGCACTACCAAATTTCCCAGGTGGCACTGCAGCCATGCTGCCATTTTTCATGCGACGGTGAAGAGATCTACTATGCAGATTTAGTGAAGTCTTGCGACACTAAAACTCAGTAGAAATTTGAGTTAAACTTCTTGGATGCAAACAAGAATCTTTTATTGACTCTATTTGATTACAATTAGGATAAACTTAAATCTATTCTCAATAAAGTCCGGCTAGCAAAGGACTTCAAGAGAAGAAACTTATAAACAATTTAACTTTCAAATAATACAGAAATGGTTTCTTGCTTATGGCAAAACAGCTTGCATTTACTTCAAGAATTAGAGTGGAAAAGTGAAAATATGAAAATAGAGATAGCGAGTAGTTAGGTCAAAGTATAGGATGATCCTGGAATAAAGATGGCTGTGCGGACCATCACGTTTGAAGATGATTTTATCAGTCTGAAGCCATCTGTCTACACCTCTATGTCGCCCTAATTGGTTTGGGTGAGAATCAAATACATTTGATTCGATGGTTAACTGTCAATCCTTTAATGTGCAACATAAGTTCTGAATGTTTCATGTTGTATATGTTATGGAATGCGATTCTGTGCTTTTATCAAGACTGGTTTCTACTGGTTTTCTGCTGCCATTGCTTTATCCACATTCTGGACAATGGTGCCTTCATATTGCTATGGTGCTTACTTGGCCTTGATCTCGATTACTGGTACAGCTTTATTTCTTAATGTCAAACTGACTTTGAAAATATGTTCATCAGAGCAATAGCTTTATCATCTTGCTTAGTGAAAATGTTGTTTTTATCTCCAATTAGTTTGTGGATGTGTCAGGCTTGTGTGCTTCTGTTGAAGTTATGTGTTTTGTCATGATCTGAGGTTATGAATGCTGAAATCCTTATTTTAAAATGGGTATTAAAACTGGGCTTTAATATTTACATTAAAATAACCTTTTTACCTATCAGATCTATCAGGAAATAGTTGATTACTATCAGGCGGGGAGCCCAGGAGTGCAGGAGGGGGCTGAACACCCCCTTATAGTTGAATTGGGGCTTGGGGGGTTCGGGGTTGCATTGGGGGGTCGAGGGATCAGGATACCATCTAAAAACTGTGTCCCGATCTCTCCCTGCATTGAGGTGAGCGGGAGCCCCTCAGTGCAGAAATGGGACTAAGAGCGACCTTGGTCTCACGTTCCCTGCTGAGGCCCATGATCTACCTGAAGGGCAGTTCACTAGCATGGTATTTCTTGATGCTTCGAGCGCTGGGAAATGCCCGGCTAATTGCGCGTGCTATGGAACTCTGTTCCCATTCAGGTAGATCATGCCCACTATCTTATAGAAGGGGCAAGACAAGCAGACAATTTAGGCTAGGATACTGGAGAGAAACCTCAATAGTTTATTTTAATTTTGTAAGACTATGAGGAAAGGACAGCTCGCTCCAGGAGTGATTATACGAAGGAATAGGGATATATATATATTAAAACAAACTTTATTAGCAACACAGTCTGAAAATCTTTAACATCACATGAGATAAAAGTTACAATTATCCCTTAAACAATGCTACTCTATACAGTGAATACAACACCCTTAATTGCTATCTTTATTAACCAACAAGGGAAAAAACCACCATCAATCCACTGTAACGACCAATGGCATAGGGCGGCATGGTGGCACAATGGTTAGCACTGCTGACTCACAGCGCTGAGGACCTGGGTTCAGTCCCAGTCCCAGGTGACTGTCCATGTGGAGTCTCCACATTCTTCCCATGTCTGTGTGGGTCTCACCCCACAACCCAAAGATGTGCAAGGTAGGTGGATTGGCCATGCTAAATTGCTACTTAATTGGAAAAAAATAAAAGATAAACTACAAATGGCATTCACAAATACTTGCTTTACGGAGATGTTCTTTGAGAAAGAGAGTACTCTTCCTACTACTTTAAAAAGAAGATCAGACTCCTGCCAGCCCTATGCAGAAACTCTGGCTGTATGTCTTCAGAAGCTGTTTCTCAGCTTGTTTCAGCTTTCCCTCTGTTCTCAGACATGCGTGCACTGATTTAAAGACTATTAATCTCTTTTAACTGAACTGCAGAGAACAGACTGCCTGAGTGGTGGTCGCAGCTTCATCCAGAACTGCACTGACCTGCTTTTCCTACAAAATTCCTGGCACCTTAGCTCCACCAAGTAACAACATCACCTTACCAAGCTGAAATCTAACTAATTCCACAGGAAACCCTCTTCATCAAAACAAAATTCCATTGGCCCCACCTTTTTACAACACTTTAATTGCACCCCTGGCTCCCAAGCTTTCAAACCAAGATTCTTTTTTAACATAACTGCAGCATTCAAACACACTCTAACTCAGGCTTTTAACCATTGCTGCACTAAATATCTATAATACAATCTATCTAAAATTGCTACATTTTTCTCACAATTGGAAACAGGGATAGGCACATGCATATAACAGAACAATTGCCTACATTCAAATAGGAGATATTTTGGGAAAAGTCAAGGTACATTCTCACAAGAGAGAGCACTATCACAAAACCCTTGGGCTTCCAAAGGCTCCCGGATGTTTATAATGATAAAGAATAAGATAAAGCAAAAAAAAACATGCATGTAGAGAAGTCAGATGGATAATACAATTGATTACCAGGTTGAATATAGAAAGTTGAGAGGGAAGTGAAATAAGAAATGAGACAAACAAGAGTATGAAAAAGGATTGGCAACATGAAAAGTGATTCAAAAGTCTTCTATATGCATATAAATAGTAAGAATGTGGTAAAGGAGTGGGGCTAATTCATGACCAAAAAGTAGATTTATACTTGGAGACAGGGAGCATGCATGAAATATGAAATGAGTATCATACATCTGTCTTTACAAAGTCATATTTAAAGAGAAAGTAGTTGTGGGCCAAAAATAGTTGGAGAAAAGATATTAGTTAGACTGGCCGTATTAAATTAGATAAGTCACCAGGGCCATCACCTGGATACATCCAAAGATACTTATGTGTGTAAGGATGTAAATTGCTGGGCCCCGCCATAAATTTCCAATCCTCTTTAGACACAGATATAGGGCTGGCTTCTTCCACCCTGCCCGCTGCAAGAACGCCACGGGTGAGACGCGAGCAATGGAGAAGCCCATTGACCTCAGGCAGGATTCTCCGGTCGCTAGGCAGACGCAGCCGGAGAACCCCACTCTAGTATCAGGAAACTGGGGAATTGCAAATGTTACACCTTTGTTCAAGAACTGGTGTAAAGATAAGCCCAGCAACTACAGGCCGTCAGTTGCCTGCCAGAAATGCACATTGTGTATGTTGTCAGCGGAAATCATGTCTACACAATTAGTGTACAGACTCAATAATCAGCACCACAGACTTTTACAAGGCTATTGTTCCACAGATGCTAGCATTTCTATGGATACGATTTTCAAGATTTTCACACCGCGTTGTGCCCAGCATCGATCCCATTATGTTGGGTGCTTAGCGGAAGAGGCCACGAGCAATGCATCTGACCACAATGCCCAACGCGATCTGAAGGCGTGATCCAGATCAGCATGTTTAAATAAGTAATTAATCGCTTTTAATTATGTCCAGCCCACTCGAGGCCGCAATCTCCTGGTATCCAGCAGTCCCACTGTGAGGCCACACGCCGCCGTGAATAAGCACTAGTGGTCTCAAGAAATGGAAACCAAACGTGATGGCCACACTGGGGGGGGGGGGGGTGCTCAGAGGCCATTGGAGTCCTAGGTGGTTGGGGACAGGGTGGCACATGAGCAGTGCCAACCTGGCACCTGGGCACTCTCTCTAACACTCTGGCAGTGCCAACTTGGCACTGCCTGGTGCCAGAGGCAGTGACTGGGTGTCAGGTTGGCATTGCCAAGGAGTGGGACCTGAGGGGGCCATGAAGGGGGTATCAAGAGTAAAGAAGTGAAGGGAGGTATAAAGGGTAGGGGGCGAAAGAGGGGCCTTAAAGGTGGGGTGACCTCAGCAATCCCATAGTGGGATATGCTCACTTGGGGGGGGTCAATGCCCCGATGCTGAGGTGGATGGATGTGTGTGGAGCTGGGTCACCCACCTGCCTGAGTGTTGTGTGGGGTGCAGGATTCATACAGACTTTTAGTGATAGGGAGGAGGTTGCCTTCCGGGGTCGAGGATTTGGGGTTTTGCCCATGACTGCAGTGATTGTGATGTCTGTGGGTGGGGACAATGGGAGATCCCCAACCCAACTTTCATTTTGAGCACCCTTCAAAAATGGCACCCCGATCTCTGAGGAGCCAGTCTTGCTGTTATATGAGCTTCCCCACTGAGGGGTGGAGGCGTAGTAGCCGGGGCTCATGAAACTAATTCTTCAAAGCCAACCCGGATTGGGACCAACATGATCTGTAGTCCCGACTGGGACCTATGTACTGTATGCCATATTACATAGATACATCGAAGATAGGAGCAGGAGGAGGCCTTTTGGCCCTTCGTGCCTGCTCCACCATTTATCACGATCATGGCTGATAATCCAACTCAATAGCCTAATCCTGTTTTCTCCCCATAGCCTATGATCCAATTCTCCCCAAGTGCTATATCTAGCTGCCTCTTGAATATATTCAATGTTTTAGCATCAACTACTTCCTGTAGTAATAAATTGCACAGGCTCACCACTCTTTGGGTGAAGAAATGTCTCCTCATCTCTGTCCGAAATGGTTTACCCTGAATCCTCAGACTGTGACCTCTAGTTCAGGACACACCTTCCCTGCATCTACGCTGTCTAGTCTTGTTAGAATTTTATAAGCCTCGATGAGATCTTCCCTCATTCTTCTGAACTCCAGCGAGAACAATCCTAACCTAGTCAATCTCTCCTCATATGACAGTCCCGCCATCCCTGGAATCAGTCTGGTAAACCCTTGCGCTGTGCCCTTTACTTCTGCCTTAAGAATAAACCTGCATTTATTTTATTTATTTATTTTTTAAAATATTTCCATTCAAATTTTAACAATCACACAACACAACATTTCCAACTGAAATAACCTCAAAGCAACCCCCACCACCCCCCTACCTCCACTCATTTAAACCTACATTTATATCACCTTCCCAGGATTCCAGAAGATCTTTTAGTCATCAACATTGTTCCTTCTTGATCGTGAAGGAAGGGATTTATAGACAAGCAAGCAAAAAAGCACATTATTTAGCCTTTAAATGGTGACATCAGTGGTGAAGCTTACTGCTTGCTGGCTTGCATAGATCATGCTCCGCCATCAGGGTCTGGAACTTTTGTTGCAGTATTTCTGTGTAGTTTCGCAGTGCATGCGGTTTCATAATGTAAGGCTATGACATTCAGGATGCTTTCTGACCAAACATGGATTTTATGTTTTCTGCTAGTCACATGATTAACATATCGTGAACTGCAAATGCATTAATTTTGTTTTCTTTTTTCTCAGGTTGTTGGTTTTGCAAATCTAACTTCAATGAGTCCTTATTCAAATTTTAAAAGAACTGCAGAGAGCGATGTTGTCCCACCAAGCCGTATTCTAAGATTTGGCATGGCTAGTGGCATTTGGCTGACAGTTGGTGTTATTCAGGTGGGAATGTTCATTAATCTGTGGTTTTATTTGTACAGCAGGTTAGCCTGAGCACGAATAAATATAAATTAGTGAGACAGAGAGTCAGGATGAATTTTTAGAAGGTCGATCATGTCTAAAGAACTGAATGAACATAGAACATACAATGCTGAAGGAGGCCATTTGGCCCATCGAGTCTGCACCGACCCACTTAAGCCCTCACTTCCACCCTATCCCTGTAACCCAATAACTCCTGCTAACCTTGTCACTAAGGGCAATTTATCATGGCCAATCCACCGAACCTGCACATCTTTGGACTGTGGGAGGAAACCGGAGCACCCGGAGGAAACCCACGCAGACAAAGAACAAAGAAAAATTACAGCACAGGAACAGGGCCTTCGGCCCTCCTGTGCCGATCCAGATCCAGATCCCTCTATCTAAAACTGTCGCCTATTTTCTAAGGATCTGTATCCCTCTGCTCCCTGCCCATTCAAGTATCTGTCTAGATGCGTCTTAAATGACGCTATCGTTCCCGTCCTACCACCTCCACTGGCAATGCATTCCTGGCACCCACCACCCTCTGAGTAAAGAACCTTCCACGCATATCTCCCTTAAACTTTTCCCCTCTCACCTTGAACTCGTGACCCCTAGTAATTGAGACCCCACTCTGGGAAAAAGCTTCTTGCTATCCGCCCAGTCTATACCTCTCATGATTTTGTAGATCACAATGAGGTCCCCCCTCAACCTCCGTCTTTCTAATGAAAATAATCCTAATCTACTCAACCTCTCTTCATAGCTAGCACCCTCCATACCAGGCAACATCCTGGTGAACCTCCTCTGCACCTTCTCCAAAGCATCCACATCCTTTTGGTAATGCGGCGACCAGAACTGTACGCAGTATTCCAAATGTGGCCGAACCAAAGTCTTATACAACTCTAACATGACCTGCCAACTCTTGTACTCAATGTCATAATATACACCAGTATATCATGGTGCAGACACACACACTGATGGACACACACCAAGACCAATCAACACACACAACACCACAACCAATCACCAGTTAGAGCACACTCACTATAAAGGCAGAGGGCATCAGTTTTCCCGCTCATTCGAGATGCAGCCTCTCAGAAGGACAGAGCTCACAGCTTGCAGCACAGATCTTCACCATGTGCTGATAGGATAGGCATAGCATAGGTCTTGAGTTTAATCTAACATAGTGTCGACCCACAGTGAAAGTATGTTCAACAATTTCTAGCTTAATAAAATAGTGTTGTACTATTTGAAGTGTTGGTAGCCTGTATGTGTTACTGCTGAGGTAAACGCAGTCTCCACGGATCCAGAGAACCCAACATATCACTCAATACCCCTTCCGATGAAGGAAAGCATGCCGTATGCCTTCTTGACAACTCTATCGACCTGCGTTGCCACCTTCAGGGTACAATGGACCTGAACACCCAGATCTCTCTGTACATCAATTTTCCCCAGGGCTTTTTCATTTACCGTATAGTTCGCCCTTGAATTGGATCTTCCAAAATGCATCACCTCGCATTTGCCTGGATTGAACTCCATCTGCCATTTCTCCACCCAACTCTCTAATCTATCTATATTCTGGTGTATTTTCTGACAGTCCCGTTCACTGTCTGCAACTCCACCAATCTTAGTGTCATCTGCAAACTTGCTAATCAGAACAACTATACCTTCCTCCAGATCATTTATGTATATCACAAACAACAGTGGTCCCAGCATGGATCTCTGTGGAACACCACTGGTCACAGTTCTCCATTTTGAGAAACTCCCTTCCACAACTACTCTCTGTCTCCTGTTGCCCAGCTAGTTCTTTATCCATCTGGCTAGTACACCCTGGACTGCATGAGACTTCACATTCTCCATCAGCCTACCATGGGGAACCTTATCAAATGCCTTACTGAAGTCCATGTATATGACATCTACAGCCCTTCCCTCGTCAATCAACTTTGACACGGGGAGAACGTGCAGACTCCGCACAGACAGTAACCCAGTGGGGAATCGAACCTGGGACCCTGGCACTGTGAAGCAACTGTGCTATCCACTCGTGCTACCGTGCTGCCCATGCATTTTTCTTTTAGAAATTAACTAACATGCACAGCCCTGTCCCGTGTGCTGCCTGCGAGATGTGGCTTCATCAGAGGGGTGAACTCGGGGAAGCTGGTGGCCACTGTCCCCAATCATGGGACATGTCCGGGATGGCACATAACACCCCTCCTCCTGCTCGGTGCCCATAGGGTCATGGGGTTCACCTTGAGATGGAGGGTCAGCTGGTTCAAGCCCCAACTGCCCTTGCTTCATTGGCCCTGCCAGCCCTGGCGGCTCCCCATGGCCTGCACCATGGTGTCAACGCCCTCAGCGATGCACCTCAGAGACTGGGACATGCTCTGCAGCACTTCAGCAATGTCCATCTGTGACTGACAGTCTCCGCAGCACCTCGGCACTCACAACTGAGAGGGGGACATGTCCTGCAGAACCTCGTCAAGGTTAGCCTGGTACTTGGTTACATCCCCCAGCGAGTCAGACAGTCTGCAAAAGCCCTCAACCATGGCCGTCACCGCTTATGCCATGCCTTGGACATCCTCAATAATGGTGCTGACGTTGTGCACCAGGCTCTCCATTGTGGTCGCCACCCTAGCAATGTTGGCCTTGTTGCCACATATTGCCTGCAACATCTCCTGTGCCTGCATGGACCTGCTGGAGTGTCGCTGACATCTACCTCTGAATGTCACGGCCGCATTCTACCATCTCCATCAGTTCCAGGTAACCCTGTTCCAGAGTCTTAGCATCAGGCAGGGACCCAGCTGGGTCCTGGGATCCAGCAGACCTCCAACTACTGTCTCACCTGGGGGTTCTTGCCTCCACCAGATGTGCATCAGCATCTGTGTGGTGCTCACCAGATTGTGATCCAGAAGCCTGACCACTAATGTTTCCCACCAAGGTTCACGTATCTGCGCTGGTGAAGGGTGGCGATGACAACTGTGATGCATCAATCAGGTCTTCTTCAGAGCACTCCTCTGAGGTCCTCTCCTGGGAGGCTGGAGAGAGGGTCACCTGGAATGGGCCGGCACCGTCGGCTGAGGACCTGTGGAAGGATGGACATGTGGTCAGTGGGAGGAATGGGTCAGTCAGTAAGGCAATAACAACTCATGTTTGACAGGTCCTTCAGCTTCCACCAACCTCCATGTTGGTGACAGCTCTGTCCTCGGCCACCCCGTCACCTCCAGGGTCTGTTCTCGAAGGTAGTGAGGATTCTTAATTCCGGCACACCTCCGCCAGTCTGGGCCCTCTCCCGATGATTGTGGGAGAGCTTCTACTGCAGAGACACAGAGAGGGCATCGGTAGCCACACTTGCAGTTCATAATGGTGAGACGGGGGTGTGAAGGAAGAGTGGCGGGGATCAAAGGGAGGGGGGGGAGGTGAAGGAAGTGTTGGGGGCTGTGGTCGTAACCACTGCTGTATATATTAGGGTATGTATGGTAAGGCCCTGTACTACAAGTACGGGGATAGTCCCTGCCTGCTGGCTCCGCCCAGTACGCGGTGTATAAATATGCATGCTCCCCGTACAGCAGCCATTTTGCCAGCTGCTGTAGGAGGCCACACATCTTAGTGTAATAAAGCCTCAGTTGTATTCAACTCTCGTCTTTGTGCAATTGATGGTGCATCAGGGGCCACATGGAGAATTGGGGGGTGGATGCTCAAGTGGGGGCAGAAAGGACTCGGGGAAAGGGTGTGGAGGATGACGGGGTGTTGGTGTTTACTCATCCGTGCTGCCGGTGCAGGTCATTGACCTTTTTATGGCACTGGAGGTTAGTCCTCTTGGTCACGCGCCAGAGATTACAGTCGCTGACACCTTATCCCAGGCAGCACTAGCGACCCTGTGGCTCACCCTCCGGGACTCTCTGGGGAACAGGACATCTCTCCTGGCCCTGAACGTGTCTAGGAGCCTGGACAGGTCTGCATCGCCAAACCTTGGGACTGATCTTCTCGGCGCCATGGTTGCGAGTTGACTGAGGTTAGCTGAGCAAGTACTGTTTAAGTGCTGCTTAATTTTGTTAGTGGGGTGGGCTGGTGAGCACCGTCCCAGCAAATCGGCTGGTGAGCCTTCATTTGCGGCGAGAAGCCCGTGGGGCCTTGTTAAGTGAACCAATTAACATTGAATAACGTTGCTGGCCTTGCTGGGCCGAGTGTTGGGATGTTCGCAGCAGTTACCGCTCGCTACCACATATTAGAAATATTTCCGGAGAATCGTGCCCTCTGGCCCTGTCTGCCTGACTGGCATGATCATCATTAAATGAAATGAACTGATGGGCATATCTGAATATTGCATCTATAAAAACCCTTATGTATAGAGTGCTGTCTGCGAAATCCCACAAATGTCTCCAGATGATGCCTGGAAGGACCCTGAGGCAAACCAATTCAGGGCCACTGTGACCTTCAGTACTACAGGCATTGGGTGTCCACCAATACAACTTGAAGTAATCACCCCAGCCAACTTGTCAGACAGTGATGAGATTATCTCCCTTGAAGGTGCCATTTGACTGGTGTGTCATCTTTTGCCATTATGGTCTGATGATAGGATAGTGTTTTTGTCTCTCATCCACAGGTCCTTGCTAAGCAGCAGGTTCCACAACTTCCTCGACCACAGGGTGCACCTTTCTTTGGTCAGCTTTCTTCCTCTTCCTCCAGAATATACAATGCCCAAGCGGACACTCATCTCAGTGTCCAGTACTGAGGTGCAGAAATTTGAATTAACACCTATGTCTCGGCACCTTTCCCTGACAATATTTCCCCATGAAATCTCAAAATTATTATGAAGATAACTTACAAAACTAGAGAATTCTCCCACCTTTGCCAGCAGACTCTTCTGCTAAAGCCAGCCACCGTTTCACTTGCAGCCTTTTTCTCTGCCTTTGCAATGCTACTTCATACCTGGCGTACCTCCTTGTGATTCTATTTCCCATGCAGCCACTGAATATTTGGGGGTGGGGGTGGAGATGGCAATGTAAATGCTCAGTCTGTGGTCTGTTTACAACCTAAAGCTTGTTAGTTTGTTTTTTTTTAATCACGTCAGACTTTGAATAAGTGCAGTCCAGGGGTTATGGGTCAGCAGTCCTGATTTCCTGTAAATTCACCCCATGGTGCTTACGTTACTGGACTAATAGTCCAGCCCTTGAACAAATTACCCAGAGACATAGGGCTGCATTTTATGGGCACATGGGTAGCCACCTTGAGGAGGAATGGCTGCCCTGCTGTCAATTAACTGTCAATTGGCTATGAATAGGTTGGAGATGGGATTTCTGTCCCACAGGAACATAAAGCCCCGCTGCGGAGAGCTGCGGGCCACTCGGATAGCTAGCAGTTTTGTGGTCCCAGCAACACCAGGTGGGTGCAGTGGCCACAACTGGGACTACAGGCAGTCCCAAATGGGGATTGTCACAGGAGTCAGACGTCAAGCTAATTGAAAAAAAAATTAGAGTGCCCAATCATTTTTTTTCCCAATTAGGGGCAATTTTGTGTGGTAAATGCACCTATCCAGCACATCTTTGGATTGTGGGGGTGAAAAGCATGCAAACACAGGGAGAATGTGCAAACGCCACACAGACAGTGACCGGGGATCGAACCCGGGTCCTCAGCGCCATAGGAAGCAATGCTAACCACTGCGCCACCGTGCCGCCCCAGACACCAAGATAATAATATTAATCTTTATTAGTGTCATAAGTAGACTTACATTAATACTGCAACAAAGTACCGTGAAAATCTCCTAAGTAGCCACAGTCCGGCACTTATTCAGGTATACTGAGAGAGAATTCAGACTGTCCAATTCACCTAACAAGCACGTCTTTCGGGACTTTGCGAGAGGAAACCGGAGCATCCAGAGTAAATCTACGCAGATACGGGGAGAATGTGCAGAAGCAAAGTATTTCGCCTGAGTCAGGATGGCAAGTCCTGTGAAGGGGGTGGGAAGCTGCGCTTCAGAGGCTAGGAGTGGGAGGCTGAAGGAGGAAGCATGATCTTGGGAGTGGTGCTTTAAATGGGTACAGGAAACCTGCAAAGAAGATCTTCCTCCCCACACCCCAGCCAACCCCTTGCCTAACACCAGCTTGCACAGCTAAGACTACCCAGCTTCCTGCATGGTGTGGACCTCTCCTTGCTATGGGTAAAACAGTGATAGTGGCAGAAAGGCCACATGCTGTATTTTATGATTTTAACCTTCAAAATGGCCAGTGGAGGAGTATAAATTCTATACCCTGATTTCTAAATCTCATTACAGCAGCTAATTAAATAAATCTGGAATAAAAAGATAGTATCAGACAACAATGTGACTACCAGGTTGCCATAAAAGTCCATCTGGTTCAATAATGCCCTCAGGAAAGGAAATCTACCATCCTTACCTAGTCTGGTTTATATGGGACAAGCTGCTAATTTGTATAATAATGAGCAATAAATGCTGGCCTTGCCAGCAACAGTCACATCCCATGAATTAGGTCGGACATTTATTCTGCTCCACAAGTGTCAGATGACAGGGCTTTGAGCAGAACTGAAGCTCATCCTTTCCAATGGCTAACACGTGGTAACCTTCATCATCACATCTGTGGAACCCCACCATGATGCATTGTATGGCCAATGTCCCAGCTTCCATCATAGTACAAAGGAGCATCTTATCATTCAAATAAATCGATTTAAAATCAATAGAAATAATTAACATCAAAATTAATCATAATTCTTTGGAAGTATTTCAGTATGAAATTTTCTCTTCAAATGTTTTGCAACTGAAAATTACTGAAATTTCCATGAAATATGGTAGATCATATATATTATGTAAGTCATTTTGTAAACAGGTCAATATAATATGTGATAATGAAGAGTGGTAATTTTTGATCAGTTTGAAATGTCGCTTAAACTGACAAAACTTGTATGCCTTGTTTGCAGGTAGTTTTCTGCACAGGTATTTATGAACGATTTGTGGAAGACAGAATAAGTCAGTTTATTGATGTTTGTTCAATAAGTAATGTGAGTATTCTATTGTAATTCAATAAGATTTTTCAAAATCGCTTTTTACAAAATTAGGCTAGCTATTTGATCTTGTTCTGCATTTTTATTTTTTTAGATCTCTGTCATGATTTTCTCACATAGATGCTTTGGATATTACATCCATGGGAGGTCTGTGCATGGTCATGCGGACACCAACATGGAAGAAATGAACCTCAACCTAAAGAGAGAGGCGGTATAATAACTTATTGTACAATCCTGAACAAATGATGGAAGAGAAATAGAAGTAGCTCTACCTCTGTCTGAAAATTGAGAATTGATTGTTTTAGCTAAAAAAAAGTCTTCCTAAAATAATAACTATATTTTTCCTTTCAATTTAGAAGTCTGTTGTGTACTCCAGAATATTCTGTTTTTAGTTCAGGTTTTCTAGCATTTGTACTTCACATATTTATTCAGAGCTAAATTAATCCATGATTTCTTTCAATTCGAATATACCTATTTTATGGAATTCATATTGAAGTTATTTTTCTTTGCAAAGCTTTTCTACTTTCAAGTTAAAGTAAAGTCGCCGTAGTCCCAAATAACCATAAGCTGCTTTCCCCTTTGAGGGGGAGAGCTGACTGGCAGTAACTTAGGGGACTACACACCTCAGGCGAGGGGGGATATTGAGAAGGTGAGGCCTTCATGAATAACCTAGGCTAGTATGGGAATTGAACTCGTGCTGTTGGCCTCACAGTGCATTATAAACCAGCCAGCTGAGCTAAACCAGCCTCCTACTTCCAAATTACTCCATTACTCAGAAACAAGCAGTTGTGTTTTCCTTCATAATTATCTAGTATGTAATGTGCTATCTGTTATTATAATTATACATTCATATTGTTCATAAAATAGAACCGTAGATTGACTAAGCTTGTATTCCTATCCAAATGCTTTATTTCCCGCTAACCCAGCACACACAAGAATGTAGGATGAGCAGAAATTACCTCCACTTAAATATTAAGAAGACTGAAATCATTGAGCAGGATTTTTCAGATGGCCGTCCCACCACCGAGAAGGTTGGCATAGAATGCATCCCTGCTGATGTCGGCAGCCATTTAACATACCATGAAGCATTAATTGGCTGGAAGAAGGATTTCTGCCCATCACTCAGGAGGAGGTTCTGCCTCAAAGAGTTCTGTTGTTCCAGCAATAACTCCAGAAGTGGTAGTCACTGTTGAGACTGTAGACAGTCTTCGAGCTCAGGAATAGATTAAAGTGTAGGTCTCATGGCAGAGATTGGATAAGGGGGGGAACCTAGTTGGCGGTCGAGGGCCAGTCGAATGGAAGTTCAGGTTGGAAAAGCCATGGGGAGGGGCCCTTCTCGAGAAATGGGGCCATGAAGGAGCAATCCCCCACTTCCCTGCCTGAGGCTCAAACAAGGTAACCAATTGGGCATCCCCTCCCCTATCCTTGACCTCCTCCCACCAGCTTCAAAATTGCAGCCAGCAAAAAGTGGGCCATGAAGTGGCCACTTATCTGTCTCTGTTTGGGTGAGAGGAGATTTTAACCCCCCCCCCCCCCTCCCTCCCATAAAATTTGAGGTACGTGAGGAGTAGGCAGGTGGTTGTTAGGAAGGCCACCTGAGAATTTTAAGTGCCTTCAACCTGGAAAACTGAGGGAGCTCAAAACATTCTGCCAATTGTCTTCAGTCCCTGCCACAAATTCTGTTCCATTGACACCAATTCCATTCTTCTACTTGGCAACTGTCAGAATCAGAAGCAGACTGTTGTAACTTTGGTGTCATATTTAACCCCAAAATAACCTTCTTATTAATTATTTGCGCCATCAGAAAGACATTTATTTCCACCACTGTAATATCGCCCTCTCCACCCTGCCTCAGCACTTCTGCTGCTGAAATCCTCATCCATGCCTTTGTTAGCTCCAGACTGGCTATTCTAATGGAACTCTGGGCTGGCCTTCATATTCAAATATCCATAAACTGGAAGTCACCCAAATCTCTGCAGCCCATGCCCAAATTCAAACCAAAATGCATTCATCCATCATCCTTATGCTTGCTAACACCCACTAGCTTCTGGTTCAGCAGCACCTACATTTTAAAACTTATCACCGTTGGTTTCAAAACCCTCCATATATTTGACCCTTCCTACCTTTTTAAGCTCCTACAGCCCCACAACCCTCTGCAATGTCTGCTCTCCTCTTCTCCAATTCCGGCCTCTTGAACATCCCCAATTTTAGTTGCTCTACCATTGATAGCCATGTCTTCAGCTGCCAGGGTGCTATGCTTGGTGATTTACCCCTTAAACTTCTCTGCTTTTCTCCCTCACTTTTCTCCTTTAGGACACTTCTTAAAACCTACTTTATTGATCAACCATTTGATTATCCCTCCCGATACTTCATTATGTGGCTTGGTGTAATATTTTGTTTCATAATGCTTCTGTGAAGCACGTTGGTATGTTTTATTACATTGAAGGTGCTACATAATCTTCAGTGATGAGGAAGCCCAGCACATCAGTGCAAAAGACAAGGCCGAAGCATTTGTAATAATTTTCAGCCAGAAGCGTCAAGTGGATGATCCATTTTGGCGGTCTCCGTAGAGCCCAACATCATCGATGCCAAGTTTTCAGCCAGTTCCATTCATTCTACATGATATTAAGAAATGGATACAGCAAGTCTATGGGCCCTGACAATATTACAGAGTAGTACTGAAAGCTTGTGCTCCAGAAAGAGCTGTGCTACTAGCAAAGCTGTTCCAGTATAGTTACAATACAGGCATTTACCTGGCAATGTGGAAAATTGTGCAGATTTGTCCTGTACAGGTTAGCAGGGTAAATACAGTCTGATCAGTTACCGCTCTAAGTGGCAAGTAACATTCATGTCACACAAGTGGCAGACAATAACTATCTCCAACATGAAAGAATCCAACCATCTCCCCTTGACGTTCAAAGGCATTACTATCACTGAACCTCCCACTATCAATATCCTGAGGGCTACCATTGACCAGAAACTGAACTGGATTCGCCATATAAATACTGTGGCTACAGGAGCAAGTCAGAGAGCAGCTCACCAGTTCCCTCCCCAAAACCTGGCCATCACATACAAAACACAAGTCAGGAGTGTGTTGGAATACTCCACTTGCCTGGATCAGTTCAGCTTCAACATTCAAGAAGCTCCACAACATCCAGGGCAAAGCCACATACTTGATCAGCACCCCATACACCACCTTAAACATTGATTCCCTCCAAAGCCAGCACACAATGACAGCCATGTGCCATCTACAAGATGGATAGCAGCAACTCAGCAAGGTTCCTTCAACAGCACCTTCCAAACCATTGCCTAGAAGGAGAAGCACAGCAGATGAAAGGGAACACTGTGACATGCAGGTTTCCCTCCATGGAACATGCCACCCTTATTTGGAGCCATATCACCCTTCTTTCACTGTCTCCCTTTCTAGCAGTACTGTATGTGTGCCCACACCAGATGGAATGTAGCAGTTCAAGAAGGTGCGATACTGACCTTCGGAAGGACAATCAGGAATGAAAAATAAATGTTGGTCTTGCGAGTAACGCACAACCCTATGAAATAATTTTTAAAATTAATATTTTAAGCCTTTTACATCTAGCAAAGGTTACATTCTAGATGTTTTGAAATTAATTTCAAGTATTTTGAATTGTTTTCAATGCATACTTATAGCAAAGGTACATCAATAATTTCTATTGCCAATTTTCTGAGCACACAATCCAGGTTGGGAGCTTCACCTCCTGACCAAGAATGTGGGAAATTGAGGGCATGTTACTGCAGTTTACCAATATGTATGACCAGGAGGTAAGGCTCTCAGCTAGCAATATGTACTGAGAAAATGCTGCCCTCATCTTTTCCTATGACTGTCAAAGCTGTAGAGTTCTTACAAGTTTTATTTGTTCTGTGATTATTGGATGTAATAATAATTAAGTAAATCAATTTTAAATGTGGTCAGACTGATTGCCAAATGCTTGTTCCTTTACAGGATAATCTGTGTGGTCAAAGAGGCTTGATTCCCAACACCGAAATTGAGACATTTCAGATATTCACCACAAGCAAGATTAGAGAGCAATATGACAAGATTCGGGAACCAATACACTGGGTCTGAGTGCTAATTAATGCATTACCTTAACACATTTCAAAAAATATGATTCAGAGAATGTTTTAAATGTTCCTAAATTTTGTACCAATTTTACAGTCAAGTAGATCTGACCAGCTCTTGAATCATGCTGATGACTCCTATGAACGTAAAATGAAGGCTTATAATACTACGAATAAATTTCTTGGTTCATTCATTGATCACGTAAGTACTCTTACTTTTGTCAACCTTGATAGAGATGACACTGTACTCCCATTAGCCAACTTCATAGCTTTATGTTTATACTTGTTGTCATAACAAAATAATTGAAACCACCAGTATTCCTGAAGATGGCAAGCATATCTATGCACCTTACTGCTAGAAAACTGCCAGGAAAGGCTGTCAGTAGCTGTGAATGTTACAAGTGCATTAAACCTTTATGCTGTAAGATTTTACCAAACAATCACATGAGATTTCTTTCACATCTACCTTCAGGCCATACTTGCATCATGCATTTCATTGGTATATTCTTTGCAATGGAGATTGAATCAACAGGTTTGCCTTTGAAAAGGAGGACAGCAACTATGAAGAGCTCCTGGACTTCTCTGTCATTAAAACTGCGAGCATAGTTCAAATGCCCCTGTGTTTCTCTTGCTTCCGCTAGCCCTTCAACCAAATTTCTTCATGTGCTGTCCAAATTGATCTCGTCCTAGAGACTCAAATCCTGTTCCTTTGACGCTATTTCCAAACTACTGGCCATCTATCTTCGCTTACTGACCCCCATATTGGGCATGATCCAATGGCCACGCTGTGCCCGAAAAGAAGCGCACCGCAGCGCATCATAACCGATGAAAGCCGGGAGACCTCGCTCCCGGGATCTATCCAGCTCGCCATGCATCGCGAGATCCAACATGATCACATGAGACGTTGCAATGTAAATCCCGCTGATTGAGGGCAGGATGACTATTTAGCAGATAGCCTCACTCTAATGTGCAGATTCCCGACTGAAGCCACAAGGCTAACTGTTGAAAACATTAGAATTTTACTGCACAGAAAACAAAGAACACATGAATACTAATAATTACCCTGTATTTTAAATCGTCAGTTACCTCAAAGGTATTCCAAGTACAATTAACTTCTTAATTTAAGTTATTTAATTAACTCAAAAGCCTCAAGTCATATACTCATCATAATTGGAAAACTAACAATTTGGTCTGCGTACAGTTGCAAAGATTTGTTTAAGGATTGTGGGGCAGCAGGGTAGCATGGTGGTTAGCATAAATGCTTCACAGCTCCAGGGTCCCAGGTTCGACTCCCGGCTGGGTCACTGTCTGTGTGGAGTCTGCACGTCCTCCCCCTGTGTGCATGGGTTTCCTCCGGGTGCTCCGGTTTCCTCCCACAGTCCAAAGATGTGTGGGTTAGGTGGATTGGCCATGCTAAATTGCCCGTAGTGTCCTAATAAAAGTAAGGTTAAGTGGGGGGTTGTTGGGTTACGGGTCTAGGGTGGATAGGTGGGTTTGAGTAGGGTGATCATGGCTCGGCTCAACATTGAGGGCCGAAGGGCCTGTTCTGTGCTGTACTGTTCTATGTTCTATCTATGATTGATACTTTCTGAGTCTTCCGCTTACTTCCAGCAAGGTTGTCCCTTGAGATCTCCTCCAACCATCCTAAAATTGTAGATTCCTTGTTCAACACAGGCATCACCAGCATCTTAAGCGTAGCTACCTTGGGTCAGAACTCACCTGATTCTAATGTTTGTTAACTCTGCATCCAGGAAGTCTCTCTGTCTCACAGCTCTGCTATTCCAGAAGTCCAGCTCACTATTCGTAGAATTAGTAGAATCCTTCATTAATTAATTTATTTTTCAAAACAATGTTTGAGAGTGGCTAGGGAGAGGGTAGAGCCTCTTAAGGATAAATAAGGTCATCTAAGTGCGGATCCACAAGGGATGGGAGAGGTCCTAAATGAATATTTCTCGTCAGTATTTACTGTAGAAGTAGAATGTTAGGGAAATTGGGGAAATAAAAAGTGATGGCTTGAGGAGTGTACATATTACAGAGAAGGAAGTGCTGAAGGTATCAAGATAGATAAATCCCCAGGACCTGATGAAATGTATCCCAGGACGTTGTGGGAGGCTAGGGAGGACATTGCCGGCCCCCTAGCTGAGATATTTGAATCATCGACAGCCACAGGAGAGGTGCCTGAAGATTGGAGGATAGCAAATGTTGTGCCCTTGTTTAAGAGGATAAGCCTGAGAATTACAGACCAGTAAGTCTTACTTCTGTAGTGGGTTAATTGTGAGAAGGTATTCTGAGGGACAGGATCTACAGGCATTTAGACAGGCAAGGGCTAATTGGGGAAAGTCAGCATGGCTTTGTAAGTGGAAAGCCACGTCTCACGAATTTGATTGAGTTTACTGAATGTGGCGCTAACAATTGCACTCAAAGACGAGAGACAAGTTCAATCGAGGCTTTATTGCTGTGATGCTATTCCTCCGGCTGCAACTGTAGACTAGGGTCTGAGTGACTCACACGCATATTTGTACACAACCTCCCTGTGGGCGGAGCTAGCCAGCAGGGGCTTACCGGAGGAACCTGTATTACAGGTACAGCCATACATCCCCCTACTGCAAGTATGCATATCTACAGTGGTTATCACCACACTGAAGAGGTAACCAAGAAGATAAATGGGGCAGTGCGGTCGACGTTGTCTACGTTAGCAAGGCCTTTGACAAAGGACCGCATGGTAGTTTGTTGCAAAAGGTTAAATCTCACGGAATCCAGGGTGAGGTAGCCAATAGGATACAAAATTGGCTTGGCGACCGAAGCCAAAGAGTGGTTGTGGAGGGTTGTTTTTCAAATTGGAGGCCTATGACCAGCAGTGTGCCTCAAGGATCGGTGATGAGTCCACTGTTATTTGTTTTATATATATGTACAGGTGCTGCCGGTACACGCAAACTGCCGGTGCATGCGAGGTCTCATGTGGCGCCGCCATTGCATCTCCTCCTCCTTGCCCTGTTGGGCAGCTGACTCTACATCCTTAGCGGCTGCCAAGTGTTCCTCTGGGGCAGGCTCCGCTGCTGTACGTCCTCCTCCTCGAGCAGCTATAGCTCATACACCCTCAGTGCACCTCCCAGGACTGCGGCGACTAAAAGGAAGGCCACAATTTCTGGTTGAATTCCAATATCCATTGTCTGCAGTGGGCAAAAAGCCGACATGTTAGCATGGTGCATACCCCTGTGCCCAACCAGGTCCAATGGGCTATATGGTGGCCCCGGTTCACACTACGGACCCTGCCCCCGCATCCCTCATCCCTGGCCGTCGATGCCTGGCACCGTGGGAGCCTCTGGCCCTGATGCACATCCCTACTGCCAGGGTACCATCAGCTGGCACTGCCCTTGCCAGCAGTATTCTCTGTGGCCACCCTCTGGCACCCCCCTGTGGGGGCTACTGTGAGTGTTGCCCTTGGATGGGTCGTGTGATGCTTGCCGGCGGGTGGCAGCCGGATGGGGTGGCTATATGACAGAGGGTGGGGTCCGAGGGTGGTGGGGTGAGAGATTTGGGCTGAGGTGTGAAGGTGGGAGCACCCATACGGCCAGTGTCACTCCGCAGAACCAGGGGCCAAGATAGGTGGTCAGTGGGGTGCACAGCCAGATGGTTGCCTTGCAAGCCGCAGCAATGGCGGTCCGTGCCAGGACACCATCCCAGGCCCGTGGGGGGCCACCCCGGCTCCTCGGCCCATCTCCCATCACACCCTTGCCAGAGTTAGGACCGGCAGCCCAAGGTCGCGCCTCTCCATGTCCCACCTCCTCCCTCTCCCTCATCAGCCACGGCGCCTGTTTCTTGATTTTTAAAAGCACAAGTGAACCTCAGCGTCGGAAACACCCCCCAGTTTGGGTGGAGAATTGCGAAAGTCCTGAAGAATACCGAGTCATGCCCGCTAATGAGATGTCAATAGCGTTTACTGTACATATAGAGTGGAACGCAATGACACGTTGTGAAGGCGCAGAGAGAATTGCGATTTGGCGTGAACGTGTGCCCGCCACGATCTCAGCTTCAGAACCGATTCTCCGCCCAATCGCATTTCCCAATTCGGACATCAGCTGCTGATGATTCCCACAAATGTTTTTAAAAATTAAAGCAAATTGAACACAAGTTATTAATAACCTATAGAAATTAAATAACATGCATTTGATGGCTTACACGTATTGTACTGTGGAATAGCTAGAGAAACTGATTAATAGTATCTAAATTGTGAAGTATTTGACATGCTTGTCGTCAACCCCCATTTTTGATCCACTTACCGGCAGCAATTAAGGCCAGCAATTAGTTACCTATCGGCTTAATTGCTGCTGCTTCAGGTGCTGTCTTGTTGCCTCACCTCCTATTGTGGTTTACTTGCATTGGTTGAGGTTCGATTTTCATTAATGGAATATATTAATGAATATGCTAGAAAGTGAAAGTGAAAAGACACACCATCCCTATTCCTGGCACTGAATAATTTCATGAGTTTCTTGAGTGCTTCTCAGACCTGGCTCTTTTGAGTTGACCATCAAGAGTGCCATACATAAAACTTCGGCTGGTGCCTGTAATGTGCCATTTAGCTTCTCTGGAATAAATACATTTTTCTCATGGGGTAATAGTTACTTTGGGGCTGTGATTTATTTCTATGAAAAATTTTACAAATATTTACAAAGGTGTCTCCATTTTCCTTGGCATTAACTTTCGTACCACTGTACTTTCCCATTTACTTGTCAGTGTAGCAAACGTCAAAGGTTACATTCACCCCTCTTAAAACCAACTTCTAGGCAGTGTAGACCTCTGTTTTAAGAGATTGGTGGCATCCCACAATTTACTCACCTCCTGCAAGAGGACGTCCCAAGGTACTATTTAGAAAGTGTATTCATTTTGTCACTGCACCTTGAAATGCCAACTAAATTATTCACATTGATGGCATCAAGCAGCCAATTTAAGTTACAAGAGTAGAGGATGCTGGAAAAACTCAGCAGGTCTGGCAGCATCTGTAAGGAGAGAAAGCAGTGTTAACGGGAGGTGGGGGGGTGGAAGTGGATTTTCCAACTGTTCTCACCAGCGGGATCTTCTGCTCCCACCGAGAGTGGACCTCCATCACGGATTTCCTGGCGTTGGGGAATGGATACAATGGGATACCCCATTGGCCAGCCGGTGATATGGAGCTGAACAATGGGCGGGATTCGCCGACCACCGCCGGGCCAGAGAATCGCCGGGGGATGGCGTGAATCCCGCCCCTGCCGGCTACCGAATTCTCCGGCGCCGGGGTGTGGCAGGCGCGGGAATCGCGCTGTACCGGTCGGCGGCCACTGTCAGCGGCCACCCTGGCAATTCTCCGGCCCGTGATGTGCTGAGCAGCTGTCCATTTTAGGCCTGTCCCGTTGGGTAGATCGGACCTGGCTCAGCAGGCAGCCTCTGGGGTCCGCGGGGGGGGATCTGGCCACGGGGGGTGCCCCCACGGTCACCCACCGATCCGCGGGCGGACCTGTGCCATGGGGGCGTTTTTTCCCTCCGCACCGGCTGCTGTGGATGGCCGTGCAGAGACGAACCCCCCTGCACATGCACTGGGATGATGCCGCGCATGTGCCAACTCGCGCCGACCAGCGGAGGCCCTTCGGCGCCAGTTGGCGCTGTGCCAAGCCTGCAGTGGGATGGGAAATCCAGCCTCAGGTATTTACAACTGATGAGAGAAAAATACTTTTACGTGACACTCCCTGCTTAGACAATGTGAACACTATCAAAAACACAGAATTTATATTTTTTGTACCCCTACAGGCAATTCATGACATGGATTACATTGTACAAGATAAACTTTTACTGGAACGAATCATTGGAATGGAGCTGCATGAACCTATAGATAAGACCATTTTTTACAATGGTATTATTTCCATTTATAAGTCTAAACTTCCTCTTTTTAAAATTACACATTTATGGAATGTAAACCAGATACTTTGCCGTGATTTATTTTGATCAAGTATGTTGTATATTAACACTAAGGTTGCAGTTATCACAAGATGAACTAGTGATGGAAATGGTTTCATTCTCAAATAACTTGCCCTGCAACAAACTTACATTATAATATCACAAATGGACAAATAGATTTAGGGCGTAATTTTTCAATCAACACACAGTGGGCTAACCAGCTGGCTTGTAAATCAGAATAAGGCCAGCAGCATGGTTCAATTCCCGTACTAGCCTCCCCGAACAGGCGCCAGAATGTGGCAACTAGGGACTTTTCACAGTAACTTCATTGAAGCCGACTTGTGACAATAAGCGATTATTATATTATTATTATATTATATTATTACGTGCAACAGCAGATATGGAAAAGAGCATTTTCCCCACTGGCTGCAATGGTGTGTTATCATGCCATTATGTATGCTTCAGAGTGAATTAAATATACATCCACGCGAAACCCGCCAGATTGTTGGCAGGCGGCCCCTGATTCGCCTGCCCCGACACGACCGCAGCACTTCCTCACTCCTTGCACCATATTTAAAGTCAATTTACCAGCACACAGCCTGCTTCATGACTGCAGACCAGGACTGCTTCATGCGAGAGATGGCCTAGAAAATGAAGACGTGTCAGTTCCCAGATTTAGTGACGTCTCACTGGGGCACCTGCTAGGAGGACCAATGCAATGTCCCCTACCCCAGTGATATCCAGAGAACCACCAACCTCATCATTCTGGCTTGGGAGGCCGTGACAAAAGGCTGTGACCAACTCCATTCAAAAGAGGTCTGCCATCCAATACAGGAAGAGGATTAATGATATCATCTGTGCTGTAAGTCAATTGTTCTATTGCTCTTAACTCATGGACTCATCAGCCCATTAAACATCGACATTGATCTCATACACGGCCAACTCAAGGGACATTACATTCACCCCCTCACACACTTCCATAGCAGTCTCAGATCCTCTGAAGCAGTAGGTATGTATTAAGATGACTTTTTAAGTATCAACAGATGTGTAGGGCAGGTAGCTTCAGAAGAAAGCTCTGAAATGAAGGAGGAGGAGGCTGCAGGCTTTTCCACCAACAATCGGACAAAGCAAGATGGAGAGCTGGAAGGGGTGACATATAGGACTGAGTCATTTTTAAATGGATCTCTAGACATCAATTGTATGTCCTTGGCAACCTTGGGCCATGTGTAACCTCACCGTATAATCCTTTAAGCAACACAGAAAATGTTGCACCGTTGCTGGTAATAGAACTCCTGGAGTAACGTTGTCATATTTCAGGCACAATTATGAACCCAGTGAGGAGAGTAGAGCGCCTCTTGTAGGTTGCCATTGAGACTGGATGCATGAGAGTTGCTGGAAGAGGTCTGATTCTGGGATAACACCTTGTTTCAGGAAAGACACCTAGCACCTTGTTTCAGGAAAAACATCTCCTCCCATGTCCTCACCATTTGTCAAAGGATCAGGACAATGTGAGCCTCATGAGTAAGTATTCACACTCAGAATGAAATGGATGGTTGAATTGAGAGGGAAAGAAAAGCTGGTGTTCATGTGTTCCCATGATGGAAGGCATTTGTTCAAGAGGATAATCACTGCTGCTCATCACACTCCTCCCGGAATCTGGTGGCTATGAGGGCCTCCTGTGCATGCTTGCCTTGTTAGGCCTATGCTATGGCCTTTTCCCCTGAAGTCTCAGCTTCCTCCACCTCACCACTCTCATTCCCTTGGGGTTCCCCTCATCGGAGGAGATTTGCAGCTCTTCCATCTCGCATCCGGCAGCTCCTCCACCCTTTGCATCACCAGGTTATGACGCATGCTTCAAACCTTGATGATCCTTGAAACTCTCCAGGGAGTGTACTGCAGTGAACTACCAGATCTGTCCAGGCATCGAAATTGCATCTTTAACATGCTATGGTGTGCTGCACCAATATTCAGGTAGCAGTATGAGCATCATTGTAGCTTCTCTTTTGTATCATTAACCATGCCTTTTAACCTGAGTAGCCAACCTAGATACTGTGTTGTGTCTTGAAGATGTCCAGGATCTGTGATCTACTCAAGATTTGTTTGTTATTTACAGCACAGAAGGAGGTCATTTGGCTCATTGTGTACGCACCAGCTCCCAAAAGAGCTACCCAGCTGGTCCCATTCTCCAGCCCTATTTCTGTGCCGTCTAAATTAATCCCTTTCAAATATGTATCCAGCTCTTTTGAAACCTCCTATGGAATCCACCTCCACCACTCTCCCAGGCAACGCATTCCAAATCCAAACAACTCTCTGAGTAAAGAAGGTTCTCCTCATCTCACTCCTACCATTTTTGCTGGCCATCTTGAAATTGTGACCCCTGGTCACTGACATACCAACTAGTGGAAATAGAATATCCTTCTTTACACTGTCAAAATGTTCATAGTTTTGGACACTTCAATAAGGTCATCTCTTGATCTTCTCTGCAACAAGGAGAAGAATCCCAGTTTCCAATCTTTCCTTGTATCTAAAATTATTCATTCCTGGTATCATTCTAGTTAATCTTCTCTGCACCCTCTCTAGTGCTTTAAAATCCTTCCTTACATAAAGTTGCCCAGAACTGAGCACAATATTCCAAATGCGGTTTGGCCAATGATTTATAGAGGTGTAACATCACTTGCTTGCTTTTATACTCTATGCCTATATTTATAAACCCAAGGATCCTATAAGCCTTCTTATCAACTGTTTAAACTTGCCTGGCCACCAATTCCTGGTAGGAATTGTGGACACTTCTGGAATACCTCGAGCAAACCTGCAGGATTTATTTGCTGCGGTCACAGGCCAGCTGCACATTCAGTAAATGCAAACCTATTGTATTGATGTATTGGAGTGCCTGCTGCCTGGGAGATCTGATAGCCACGTTAGAACACCCTGCCTTCATGGGAAAATTTTAATTGCTGCAAATTCCAGTACTGTGGTATTCTCGCTTCCTTGCTCTCCTCCAAAATGCATGTAATTATGGGTCTTGACAAAGAGAGCATCTGTTACCTCCTGGATGTAGTTAAGCATGGAAACCCGAGAGATCCCAGAGATATCCTCAATTGAGCCCTGGAAAGAGCCCCTGGCATGAAGGTTCAGGGCAGCAGTAACTTTCAGAGTCTCTGACAATGGATGTCCTCCCAGTCCCCATAGCATCATATCCTGGAGAAGGTGGCAGATGTGAGCCAGTAGGTCCCACGACATTCCGAAGTATCGGCAACACTGTCTCTCATCTACAAGAAAGACATTCCTGTCCTGTACACCCTTATTCTTGCAAGGCACCTACGCACAACATTTCTGTGAGCCTCATCCTCTGTGTGTGGAGGAGCCCTAATGCCCCTTTCCCATTGAGGTGAAGCTCCTTCCTTTGGTGAGCCTGGTGCTGCCATTGTCATCTTTTCCTCCTTCTTTCCTGCCTGTATGCAATTATGTAGGCAGCAATAAATCCAGCCTCCATCTCCCTGATGGTTTCCTCTCTGCAAAATCAATGGGAAAAAAAGACAAGGGTCAGCATGAGCCTCCAAAGGTCCTATTTCTATCCATTACTAATAATCACTATACATTCAGGGGCTTGGTTATGGTGCAGCTAAATGTCCATCCCTTGGATTCTACTCAGTGCAGGATACGTTTCAAGGTAATCCTTCCCCCTCCTCATTAGATGAGGAAACTAAACTCTTTGGCTCTAAATATTTAGGCAGGAACTGAGATTAATGTGAAGGGTGTGTGTGGGGGTGGGAGGGTTGGAGGTGGTTGATGGTGGTAGATGACTGGTTGAGGCTTCTTAAGTATGAACTTATCAGCAGAAATATTTTAACCTGAGGCTTGACCAATCACCCAATTACTCCTGTCTTGCTTCTTGCTCTGGGAAATTTTGAAACTGTGATCAAGGGGTTAATACCAGCCGATTGATTAGTGCCATCAATAAGTATTAATCTAGCTGGTGTGCCTTTTGTTTGTTTCCTGATTCCGGCATTGTGAATGAAGGGTACATAGCCTATCTCAGCTGTGCATCTCTCCTCATTGGGAATACTCATATCTGTTGGATAGCCCTTACTCGCTTCCCCAGTGAAATGCACCAATCATCCAACAGAGTTTATCCTTATCTACATTTTTTGCTACTCAATTGTTTCATGTTGGGAGGTGGTGGTGCTGACGTCTCAACACAAGACCATAATGGCCCCTCCCTATGTGAGTGTGGAACTCCCTCCCAACGTCCTGGTGGAGCATTGTGTTGCAATTTCCCTCACTCCAAGACCCCTCAATCCTCCCACTCTAATCTTTGATCTCATTGTGACTCCAGATGTGCCAATGACTGGGTGAACTTTGCACTTCTCCAACTTGAGGCCTTTGGCACAATGCAAAATATAAACCCACACACTTATCCTCCCACTTTGAATTCCCCCTCACTACCTATTCCCCAACCATGGGTTGCAGGTGCATCCTTGGACTGAGTATGCCATCTGTGGCCCATGAGCATGCCCCTCTCCTACCACCAGACTGACACGTGAGATGTTATGTCCATCTCTGCGGACAACATAGAACATAGAACATAGAACAGTACAGCACAGAACAGGCCCTTCGGCCCTCAATGTTGTGCCGAGCCATGATCACCCTACTCAAACCCACGTATCCACCCTATACCCGTAACCCAACAACCTCCCCCCCCCTTAACCTTACTTTTATTAGGACACTACGGGCAATTTAGCATGGCCAATCCACCTAACCCGCACATCTTTGGACTGTGGGAGGAAACCGGAGCACCCGGAGGAAACCCACGCACACAGGGGGAGGACGTGCAGACTCCACACAGACAGTGACCCAACCGGGAATCGAACCCGGGACCCTGGAGCTGTGAAGCATTTATGCTAACCACCATGCTACCCTGCTGCCCAATTGTGACATCTGGTCACAATTGACTAGACCAGCGTTTTTCAAACTTTTTTTTCCCAGGATCCACTTTTACCAACCGGCCGACCTTCAGGATGCACACTGGCTGACCTTCGGGACCCACGCTGGCCAACCTTCAAGGCCACCATTTTAGCTTACCTTTAATGCGACATGTGAGCCTGCTTGGTCCTCCCGATCTCACTTGCTTTGTCATGATATGTTATATTTCTGCTAAGGGCTGATAATTTAAGTTCTTACTGCATCCTTTGAAAATAAAATCTTTATTAGTGTCACTGCAATGAAGTTACTGTGGGGCAGCACGGTAGCATTGTGGATAGCACAATTGCTTCACAGCTCCAGGGACCCAGGTTCGATTCCAGCTTGGGTCACTGTCTGTGTCCCCTCCCCGTGTGTGCGTGGGTTTCCTCCGGGTGCTCCGGTTTCCTCCCACAGTCTAGAGATGTGCAGGTTAGGTGGATTGGCCATGACAAATTGCCATTAGTGTCCAAAATTGCCCTCAGTGTTGGGTGGGGTTACTGGGTTATGGGGATAGGGTGGAGGTGTTAACCTTGGGTAGGGTGCTCTTTCCAAGAGCCGGTGCAAACCCGATGGGCCGAATGGCCTCCTTCTGCACTGTAAATTCTATGAAATAAAATCACCTAGTCGTCACACTGCAGCGTCTGTTCGGGCACACTGAGGGAGAATTCAGAATGTCCAATTCACCTAACAAGCATGTCTTTCGGGACTTGTGGGAGGAAACCGGAGTACCCGGAGGAAATGCATACGCAGATACGGGGAGAACGGGCAGACTCCACAAAGACAAAGACCCGAGCCAGGAATCGAACCCGGGCCCCTGGCGCTGTGAAGCAACAGTGCTAATCACAGAGCTACCGTGCCACCCTGCATCAAGAAGATTGTCTTCTAACTCACCATGCTTCGTCTTCAAATGCCTTTGAAGTTTTGAGGGTTTTTAAACTTTCCTTGCTCGTCCTTTCTTGCATATGACACACATGGGTTTTGCATCCTGATTTGCATTGGCACAAGTAACAAAGATGTGGAGTTGCCGGCGTTGGACTGGGGTGAGCACACTAAGAGGTCTTACAAAACCAGGTTAAAGTCCAACCGGTTTGTTTCAAATTACTAGCTTTCGGAGCACTCACCTGAGGAAGGAGCAGTGCTCCGAATGCTAGTGATTTGAAACAAATCTGCTGGTCTTTAACCTGTTGTAAGACTTCTTCCAAGTAACAAAGCCATACCTCAAGAAATCATCTTTATACTGCTTTGTTTCAAATTTCAGTTTCTTCTAGTGGGCTGTTCCCCAGAGGCCCAGGAGCTCTGTATACAGCTCACACAACACTGCTATTCCTGCCATGGACTCTCCTGTGCAGCTCTGCCCAGCAGATTCAGTTGTGAGATTCTGGCCTATTTGTGTCTCTAACTCTCTCTTCCTTATCACAAAATGATCCACCTTCAGTTCTTCACAGTCCTGTTACCTTGCTTGCTCGCAGCTTGAAAATGGAGGAATCTTTCCTCCACGAATGTGTGGCAAAACATGCACATACAGAGTTAATGTACAGATGTTCGTGTATGTGCTGAGTGGATGACCTGCTCTCTGCCGCCGCTTCTGGCAGGAAGACTGCATTGTTTGCATTTAAAACCCGGTTGCAGCCCGCATTTTCTTCTTTTTTTCCCGTTTTCATTAGGAATGACAAAAATTACAACTTGAGAAGGATCCAGAATTAGACACACTGATTGCAACTCAGAAACTGGGCGCTTCTTTTTGGAAACTATTAAAAATTGTTAATTGGACCAATGAAAGAATGGCTATCGGTATTAACGTGTCAACTGTATTCTTCAATCCCAGGTTTCTCTGAAGAATCAAGCTTCATTATCTCAAATGTACAGTCAGTGAAATTCTAGAATTTCTATCTTGGCTCTTGGACTCTCTGCATCTGGACCAGTTTTCCAAATCCACCTCGATCATAATCTGTCCTATATTCAAGTACCTGACCACCAGATTTCCCTCGCCCAAACCGTCACCCTTTTTTGAAGCCAGTATCCCATCTGTTCTGATGATTCGATCATCTAAGCATGTTCCATTAATAAATTTCATGGACATTTCAGCATCACTACCTGTACAATATTCCACAAAACAATATCTTGATTTTATCCAAACCAATGATGATTCGCTTAACATTACCGCTTTTTGAGAAGAGTTCATAGATCTGTTCCTCAGTAGTGTAAAACAACAGATTCCCAACATAGAGAGTACAGCTGCAACTCAGTAATTTGTCATGCTCATATCGGCTTCCCTGAAAGTGCTGGTCTCGGTATTGGCTCAGCTCCACATGGGAGTCACTGTTGAGGGCGTTCAGCACCATAGATGTAGCGCCTGAGAGGAGAGGAGAGCCGCGGTGCTCAACAAATGGAGCAAGAAACCAGTCTCTCGTGGCCAACATTCTCAACTTAAAAGCCAGTCGTAGCCGACATTCGGGAAGGCTGCGACTGATCACTCCAGGACCCTCTCGACAGCCACCCACGGGTGGATCGCGACCTGCCGTTTGAAAAGCCCTGGGCTAGATTGCCATGACCTTCCCCTTTCTGAACTGGGACAAGGTGTGTCTTAGCAAGATAAGCAATGTAAGGTGTTGAACGTCTTCAGATCGCCGTAGTCCCATTCCAGCCCCAAGTTGCAGATGTAATTCAGTTAGAGACTCTCTTTCCCCAATCAGACACACAAGATGTCCTCCCCATTGTCCTCGTGCACAGACCCCACACCATTACAGGCATGTGTGTAAATCCTATCTTTCCCACCCTTTACCTCCAGTGCTGGTCTCACCCTGTCGTCACTTGCCATGCCTGTGGCCAATTATTCCATTCACAAGTCAGGGCCTCACCCTGCAGCAGACTCAAAAGCACTCCACTTTGCTGCTGGCATGTTAGGTGGAGCCTTTTGCAGATTAACCTCCTCAAAAGCGATGTGATATTGGCAGTGAAGCCTTGCCCTGAATCCGAGATGCCATGAGGTGCAAGGTAGGTAAACTAACCTTAAAGTCCCAAGCAAAGTGCATGTTGTCAGGTGTACATCGTTTCTGTATCGTTGTGAAACACATCGGCCTAATTGCACACAATCGTGCCCTACTGATCCAGCATGAGGGATAGTTCCGGCAAGCACCCCTATTAATGAGTATGCATGGCATTAAAATTTATTCGAAACACGGTCCCAACATTGGATAGTGGGAAATGGGAACTGCCATTGTCAGTTTCATGGCACTACCATCAACAACGTTATGATACTGATTTTCGCACTCATGATATCTCACACTCATGAAGCGAGATTCACTGTTTCCTGACGCCAATTTCGTAATCAGCAATCGGGCAGAGAATCCCTTTTGACACCGAAATCAGGAGTGCTGCCTGTTTGACGCAGGTTTTGTATGTTTCACCGCCTCCAAAATAGCACCATTGTGTCGCATGCCGCACGCCATTGGGATGGCCTTAGCTCATCACCTGAAGGACATCCCCCGATGCTCCGCCCCCGATGGGCTGAGTTCCCGACTGCGCGGTTGATGTGTGGTCTCAGCGGTCGGGAACCTGGCGTGGCGGCTGCGGACTGTGTCCAGCGCCGCCACAGTAGGGTGGGAGCCGTGCTGCTGGCCAGGGGGGCTTCCGTGAAGGCTGGTGGGGGGGTGATCAGGGGGGCACTAACTGGAATGTCGGGTCCGCACACGGCCGGCGCCATGTTTTACGGCACAGCCGCTGGAGGTCGTCAGCGTGCGCATGCGTGACCACGGACCCAGCCATTTTCCAGCTGTTTATATCATGTGAGCCGGGGGTTTTACACGGCATAGCTGCTAACCCCACCCCAATCGCAGGATCGGTGAGGGGCAGCACTGATTTTTTTGACGTAAGATGCCACAGATCCTCCGCACTTAGTCTCAAAAACTGTGAATCCAGCCCACGATATTTTCCGCTCCTGACAATCACGGTCAGGAGCAGAAAAGCCTGGCCTTCGATGAAATTACAAAATAATTATTTCCCAGCTATAAAAGCAGTTATTTTGGGAGTCAAATCTGACCATCGCCCTTTTGAGAAATATATTAGTCACACTTATTTTGTATTTAATTTTGAGATCTTATTCACCTTAACATAAGTAGTTTCTTTAGTGACATTGATAGCTGTACAGTAAGCTTGTTTTGAGCTAAACTGTTGAACCGAATTCTTCCAATATTAGGTGAGCTTCCTCAGGTTAGAGCTGCACTTTCTTGCAGCCAGGATGGCCAAACTGCAGCTTGTGACCAGCATGTGGTTCTTTTAAACATAGGGTGCGACTCAATAGGCAGCTGGGTTGGTCATTGCTTGATTTGCAACCTTGCCATTTTATAAAGTCCTCCCCTGAGTTTTTTGGGGGTCACCAGAAAAGGTTACAAGGCTAATTTCTCGACATAGGATGGTTGAGTTATGAGCAAACAGGGGCTGTTCAAAAATGGCCATGTTCAGCTTGACCAGAGAACTCTGGCAAGTGTTTCCTGACAATCTGACGAAGGGACCACATGACCCATGTGATGAGGACCCATTTTTGAGCGGCCTTGCTAGTAAAGGTTGGTGGAATTGCGGATAGCGATGAGGACCGTCAGAGGATACAGCAGGATTTAGATCATTTGGAGACTTGGGCGGAGAGATGGCAGATGGAGTTTAATCCGAACAAATGTGAGGTAATGCATTTTGGAACGTCTAATGCAGGTAGGGAATATACAGTGAATGGTAGAACTCTAAAGAGTATTGAAAGTCAGAGAGATCTAGGTGTACAGGTCCACAGGTCACTGAAAGGGGCAACACAGGCGGAGAAGGTAGTCAAGAAGGCATACGGCATGCTTGCCTTCATTGGCCGGGGCATTGAGTATAAGAATTGGCAAGTCATGTTGCAGCTGTATAGAACCTTAGTTAGGCCACACTTGGAGTGTTCAATTCTGGTCGCCACACTACCAGAATGATGTGGAGGATTTAGAGAAGGTTCAGAAGAGATTTACCAGGATGTTGCCTGGTATGGAGAGCATTAGCTATGAGGAGCGGTTGAATAAACTCGGTTTGTTCTCACTGGAACGATGGAGGTTGAGGGGCAACCTGATAGAGGTCTACAAAATTAGGAGGGGCATAGACAGAGTGGATCGTCAGAGGCTTTTCCCCAGGGTAGAGGGGTCAATTACTAGGGGGCATAGGTTTAAGGTGCGAGGGGCAAGGTTTAGAGGAGATGTACGAGGCAAGTTTTTTACACAGAACGTAGTGGGTGCCTGGAACTCGCTGCCGGAGGAGGTGGTGGAAGCAGGGACGATAGTGACATTTAAGGGGCATCTTGATAAATATATGAATAGGATGGGAATAGAGGTATACGGACTCAGGAAGTGTAGAAGATTGTAGTTTAGTCGGGCAGCATGGTCAGCACCGGCTTGGAGGGCCGAAGGGCCTGTTCTTGTGTTGTACTTTTCTTTGTTCTTTGTTCTTTATTCAATCCGCCTTAATGCTGCCGGCCTTCTTACTTGTGACCTCTGTCCAGAAAAGGGGAAAAAACAATTTAATACAGAAGAGGAATGTAAGAATCCACTACTTTGGGACACATATATTCTGATTCAAATTTGTTCAGGAGACAGTTACATCTTTTTTCCAAATATAATCAATCCTTTTATTTTTAATCTGGACTGATTTTCCAAATTAAGGAATATTACTATTATAATAGTTTTATAAGGTTTTCTTCACAAAAGTGAGTGCAAGAACAGTAATAAAAATGTATCTGTAAAGGTTGTTTATTATCCCTGATGTTAAATACTGGCCCATGTCAGATCCCAGAGTGAAATCTGCCTTAATAGATCCTAACCCTTTTTTTTTGGAAACGTGGAGGAAAGTTAGTGAACAAATTTCACAGGAAGCTGCTCATGATTTTTTAACACAACTAATATTTATCAAACAAAAAAAGAATAACTCTATTACATCAGACACAAAGGCTTGAAAAATCTTAATAAAAACACTTCAAATTCACATTATTTTTATACCTCAGCAATATCTTTACAGATACATAAACCAGTGAAGAGTTACCACTAACGTGACACAAAGGCACTTGGGGTGGACACAGTTGCAAACTGTTTCCTTCCAGTAACTTCCTGAGCATTCACTTGATGCTTCTCACCCAACTCGCATCTCTCTTCCCAAGGCACCCAGAAAACCACACTCTAATCTCACCATTTCTTCAACTGGAGAGCAAACAAATGAATTCCCCATTCTCGGTCTCCCAGTAGCATCTCTGCTAAACTGATCACCTTCTTGAGTCCTGTAATTGATTATTCTGTTAACTACTGTCCCAGCGAGCTTAAAAATTACGATCTTTTCTCTGACAAACACACATTTAATATTCCCTCTCTATTCCTGTGTTCATCTGTATCTATTACTGGATCAGTCCCTAGGCAACAGTAAAGCTTCCCTACTTGCCCCTTTTTAACTGCACTTGAACTTTCAACCCATTTGAACCCGTTGCTTTAGATTCAGGGTTTGTAAAACCTCATTAAAAATTCATATATGCAAACAAACCCAAAATACCGGAGCCTATCCAGGCTCCCAGGCATCAAGACTCACAAACAAGCTAAAAAAAACTGAAGCCATTTTACCTTTTTACACACAAATAAATCTATATATTTAACTTAAAAGTTGTACATTGTTCATAACAGTGATCTGTGTGTCGCGGCTGTCAAAAGTGTGAAGATTATTGTATGTAACCCTAAGGTTTAGAATGTTTGGCCAGCTCGATTATATGTAATTTGAATGCATTCAAAGATAGTTTGTTTCCAATGAGCAGTAATTAAATTAAAGTGGTGACCACCTATCTATATTGCATTAGGAAATAGCACAAATATAGCTGATATTATTTAAAATAAGATGGAACCAAATGTCACCGATTTTTAAATATATCTCAATGTATCTCATGCCTTGTGTCAATACTAAATATTTACCCTCTACTTTGTCCCAGATGAAAAGCTTTCATTCACTGATGTATTGTACTATGGCAACGAAAGCACGCTTCTGATTTTTGATACGCTGTTCTTCTGCGTTGTAGACCTAGCAGCTCAAAATTTTATTTTAGCTGCCTTTCTAACTTACGTACAACAAAAGGTGTGTGTGCATTTGTGTTCATTGTCATATGGGTATTTAAGTCATACAAACAGGAACATCAATGACAGTCCCTTTAGAAGTTATAGCTTGCACCCAATGATCATCCTATGTCATTTAATATGAGCCATGGCTCAACTGGTATGAGCCTCACTCCTGAGTTCATACCAGTGGGTCCAAGACTCACTCCAGTGACTTGAGCACAAAAATCTTGGTTGACACTCCCAGTGCAGTACTGAGAGAATGTTTCATTGTGTGCTCTTTTGGAGACGTTGTTAAACCAATGACTTGTCTTCTGTCTCAGATATTCAAAAAATATCCCATGGTATTATTTTATAAAAGAACAAGAGAGTTATCCTCGGTACCCTCCCTCAAGAGTATCAGTAAAAACAGATTTTCTGATCATTGCGATATTGCTGTTTGTGTGGGGTGGATTCTCCATTTGAGACACTAAGGGTGGATTCTCCGTTTGGGACACTAGGCGGGATCCTCCATCGAGCAACGCTGGATCGCGACATGCGATCGGGCGGAATAATGCTCATCAGCCGAAAATCGAGGCCGGCGTCAGACGCCCAACTGAATGCCATGGTCCGGTGCCCTGACAGCGGAATGAATGTGTTCCACGCCGCACGCCGGCATGAGAATGCAAATTGTACATAAACACTGTTGGCATATCATTAATGGGCCCAGCCTGGTATTCTCCAGGTCTCCCGCGATGCTCCGCCTACACCAGGCGGAAGTATCAACAGCGAGGTTCACTTGTGGTATTTAAAATCGGGAAAAGGGTGCCATGATTGCTGAAGGAGAGAGAGAGGGGTAAAACATGTTTCCAAAGGGGCAGTCGCGGGATGACAGTCCTGCTACCGGCTGCTGGAGCGTCTGCCAGGGCCAGGAGAGGCAACCAGACGCTGGGCCGTGGGATTGCGGTGTCCCACCAGGATTGGTGTGTCTAGGCACGAATCACCATTGATGCAGCCTCCAAGACAGCCATCTGATCGTCCAGCATTGCCCATGGTTGTGCAGAGCGTCACTGGCTGTCCCCACCCCGGTCACTCACACAACCTGCTGACACCCTGCTGGCGGGGCATCATGTGGCCCACCCAAGGAGGATGCTCACACTAGATCCCACAGGAGTAAACATGACAGTAACGCAGAGCGTACCACGAGCCTGGGTTGTGCCAGTGGCAGGTACCCCTTCCGGCAGGCGCAGGTGTCGGAGTCAGAGGCCCTGGTGTCAGGCACCGACGGGGCCAGGGTGCAGTGCGGAGGGCAAAGCTTCAGGAAGGCTGGGTGGGGTGAGAATTGGGGGAAGGGGTCATGCGGTGGCAGGGGCTGGAGTGCAGGCCAGGGCCACCGTGTAGCCCACCGCCCAGGTTGGGCATGGGGGAACCCACCATGCTAACATGGTCCATCTTTCACCCCCTGCAGACAATGGATTTCGGTATTCAACCAGGAAGTGTTGGCATCTGCCTGGGAGGGGCGGGGGGGGGGGGGGGGGGGGGGGGGTCAAGAGTGTGGTAAACCATAGTGTATAATATGTGTATTGTGGTAAACGGCCACTGTATTATATGTAATGTGGTAAACCACTGCCCGATGCCTCAGCCTTTCCCCCAGGCCCGGTGTAAAGCTGACTGGTCTCCATCTCTGATCCAGTTCTGGGTCAGAGGCCAGGAGGCTTTCTGTTTAGTTTATTAATGTCTCAGTTAAGTTCACTACTCGTCGTGTGTTCATTGATGGCATATCAATTTAATAAACTAAACTTCTGAGATGAATTCATCGCTCAAGCCTGATCGGCTGGAGCTGGACCCACAGGCAGCCGATGCCACTGCAACGTTCGAGCACTGGCTGAGCTGCTTCGAAGCGTACCTCAGATCCTCCACCGAAGACTTCACCGACCTCCAAAAGAAGCAGATCCTCCAGGCACGGGTGAGCCCGCAAGTCTTTCTTCTCATCAGGGACGCCCCCTCGTATACGGAGGCGATAATGCTGCTGAAGGGACAACATGTAAAGTCTCTAAACGAGGTGTATGCTGGACACCTTCTTGCCACGAGATGACAGTGCCCGGGGAAATCACGAACAGAATTCCTGCATGCCTTGCAGGTACTCTGCCGGAACTGTGACTGCCAGGCGGTATCGGCTACCCAACACGCGGAGCTGTTGATCAGGGACGCTTATGTCGCAGGCATGACATCAAACTACATCCGCCAACGATTGCTAGAAGGGGGTACACTCGGCCTCCCAGAAACAGTGCAGCTCTCAAACTCGCTGGAGGTGGCCTTCCAGAACATGGAGGCCTACACCTCTGACCATGTGGCACCCTCGTGGACCTCATGGGCGCCACCATCATCCTACCCGAATGCGGCGCAAACCTGTGCTGCGCAGCAGCCCGCCAACGCCGGAAGCCCGAAGTGCTACTTTTGCAGCCAGCTTAATCATCCCAGACAATGGTGCCCAGCACAGAATGCATCTTGCAACGGGTGTGGGAGGAACGGCCACTTTGCGAAAGCCTGCCAGGCCTGATCTCTCCCTAAAACTTCTAGGCCCAGCAGCGCTGCCTGCTGCCTGTCGGGGACGCCCCCAGCTGCCACGCCACCCACCATGTGCGACCCGTGGGCGCTGCCATCTTTGCCGCCATCTTCGATTTCGCCACCACGTGCGACCCATGGGGGCCGCCATCTTTAATGCCAACCTGTACTCCACCTGCCACGCGCGACCAATGGGGGCCGCCATCTTGGAACCACTCGGTGACTTCCCAGGAGCCCTGCTCACCCGGTCGTATGCTGGCGGCCGCTACCTCTGACCGGCCTGCTCATCACCTTCCGAAGCTCGCCTCCATTACGCTCGACCAGTCCCGGCCTCATCACCTCACAAAATCTACGATGACCGTCCAGATCAATGGGCACGAGACGGCCTGCCTTTTCGATTCTGGGAGCACAGACAGCTTTATCCACCCAGATACGGTAAGGTGCTGTTCCCTCCCAATTTTACCCATGACCCAGACAATCTGCCTTGGTTCCGGAGCACATTCAGTAGAAATCCGGGGGTACTGTGTCGCAACCCTTAATGTACAAGGCATAGAGTACACTAACTTCAAACTCTACGTCCTTCCCCATCTCTGCGCTGCCCTATTACTGGGGCTTGACTTCCAGTGCCACCTCCAAAGCCTTACTTTAAGGTTTAGTGGACCCCTGCCCCCCCTCACCGTCTGTAGCCTTGCTACAGGTCGCCCCACCCTTGCTCTTCGCTAACCTTACCCGGGATTGTAAGCCCGTTGCTACTAGGGGCAGACGATACAGTGCCCGGGACAGGGCCTTTATCAGGTTGGATGTCCAGCGACTCCTGCGAGAGGGGATAATTGAGGCTAGTAACAGCCCCTGGAGAGCCCAAGTGGTGGTCGTCAAGACTGGGGAGAAGCACCAGATGGTCATCGACTACAGTCAGACCATCAATCGGTACATGCAGCTCGATGCGTACCCCCTCCCCCGCATATCTGACATGGTCAACCAGATTGCGCAGAATCGAGTCTTCTCCACAGTTGACTTGAAGTCCGCGTACCACCAGCTCCCTATCCGCTCGGAGGACCGCAATACATTGCCTTCAAGGCAGATGGCCGCCTCTACCATTTCCTCAGGCTCCCCTTCAGCGTCACCAATGGGGTCTCGGTCTTCCAGCGAGAAATGGAACGAATGGTTGACCTGTACGGGCTGTGGACCACGTTCCCGTACTTAGATAATGTCACCATCTGCGGCCATGACCAGCAGGACCATGACGAAAACCTCCGGCACTTCCTCCACACGGCTAAACTCCTGAACCTCACCTACAATAATGAAAAATGCGTTTTCCGCACAACCCGCCCAGCCATCCTTGGCTACATTGTAGAAAACGGAGTCCTGGGGCCTGACCCCGACCGCATGTGCCCCCTCCTGGAACTCTCCCCCACTGCCCCAAGGCCCTGAAGACATGCCTGGGGTTCTTCTCCTACTATGCCCAGTGGGACCCCAATTATGCGGACAAGGCGCGTCCACTTATTAAATCCACTGTGTTCCCCTGATGGCTGAGGCCCGCCTGACCTTCAACCGCATCAAGGCAGATATTGCCAAAGCCGCGATGCATGCTGTGGACGAGTCCATTCGTTCCAGGTGCAGAGCGATGCGTCACACTTTGCTCTGGCCGCTACCCTCAACCAGGCCCATGACTTTCTTCTCCCGTACCCTCCATGCCTCCGAAACTCGACACTCCTCCGTCGAAAAGGAAGCCCAAGCCATTGTAGAAGCTGTGCGATATTGGAGGGATTACCTGGCCGGCAGGCGATTCACTCTCCTCACTGACCAACGGTCGGTTGCCTTCATGTTTAACAATACACAGCGGGGCAAAATCAAGAACGACAAGATTCTGAGGTGGAGGATCGAGTTCTCCACCTACAGCTACAATATCTTGTATCGACCTGGAAAGATCAATGATCCCCCAGATGCCCTATCCCACGGTACATGTGCCAACGCACAAGTAGACCGACTTCGGGGCCTCCACAATGACCTCTGTCACCCGGGGTCACCTGCTTTTTCACTTTATCAAGGCTCAAAACCTGCCTTACTCCAACGAGGAGGTCAGGACCGTGATCAGGGACTGCCAGGTCTGCGTGGAGTGCAAACCGCACTTCTCTCAGCCAGACAGGGTGCACCTGGTAAAGGCCTCTCGCTCCTTTGAGCGCCTCAGCATCAACTTCAAAGGGCCCCTCCCCTCCACTGACCGTAACGTGTACTTCCTCAACATTGTTGACGAATACTCAAGATTCCCCTTTGCCATCCCGTGCCCTGACATGACCACTGCCACCGTCATCAAGGCCCTAAACAGTCTTTTCACCTTGTTCGGATTCCCCACCTACATCCATAGGGATCAGGGTTCCTCCTTCATGGGCGATGAGTTACGTCAGTTCCTGCTCAGCTAGGGCATCACCTCCAGCAGAACGACCAGCTAGAACCCCCGGGGCAACAGACAGGTGGAGAGGGAGAACGCGACGGTCTGGAAGGCCGTCCTCCTGGCCCTGCAGTCTAGGAGTCTCCCAGTCTCCTGCTGGAAGGAGGTCCTCTCCAATGCGCTCCCTCCATCCGGTTGCTCCTGTGCACTGCCACCAACGAGACCCCTCACGAACGTATGTTTACCTTCCCCAGGAAGTCCACCTCTGGGGTCTCGCTCCCGTCCTGGTTGACAGTCCCAGGGCCCGTCCTCCTCCGGAAGCATGCGAGGAGCCATAAATCAGATCCCCTCATCGATAAGGTCCTGCTCCTCCATGCCAATCCACAATATGCAAACTTGGCACATCAGGACGGGTGATAGGACACAGTCTCCCTCCGGGATTTGGCACCTGCAGGTTCCCCAGCGACCATCACCACCACCCCCGACCCTGCACCGTCTCCCCCCACCTCTACCCACCTACCTCAAGAACTGGCACCCGCAGGCCCACCGGTGACCGTCACCACCATCTCCGCCCACACACTGTCCCCCCTCCCCCCTCCACTGACTCAACAACTGGGTGAAGAAGAGGACAACATGCTCCGAACGCGCAGGTCTCGACACCATCGACACCGGTGCCCACACCACAGCCGGGACTGAGGCGATCATGGCAGAAGGTCAAGGCCCCCGAAGGACTTGATCTTTAAGCCCACTTCACCCCCGCTGGCCTCTTTTTTAACAGGGGTGAATGTGGTAAACCACTGTGATGTATAATATGTGTATTGTGGTAAATGGCCACTATATTATATGTAATATGGTAAACCACCACCCGATGGCTCTGCCTCCCCTCGGGCCCGGTATAAAGGTGGCTTGTCTCCGTCTCTGAACCAGTTCAGCATCAGAGGCCAGGAGGCTTTCAGTTTAGGTTATTCAAGCCTACTTGTTCACTACTTGTGTGTTCATTGATGGCATATCAAGGAGGTTATTACTTGCCGTCGGATTCCTAGCCTTTGTCCTGCCCTGGTAGCCACAGCATTAATGTGGCTAGTCCAATAAATGCTGGCTAACCAGTGACGCCCAAATCCATGAATTATTTTTTAAACTGGCACAAAGCCTTGATTCTGGCACACCTGATGGTACCCAACACCTTCAAGGCACTCCCCTGAGTGATGGGTTGGCTCCTGGGTGACAGAGGTTATCTGCTGCAGTTGTGGCTGCATACATCAACGCGGAGAACCACTACAGCAAAGGCATGCTGTAACCAGGGGCATGATCGAGCAGTGCATGGGCATCCTGAAGATGCGGTTCAGGTGCCTGGACTGGTCTGGAGGGGCCCTCCAATATAGCCCCAGGAGAATCTCCTACATCGTGGTGCCGTGCTGCTTCCTCCAGAGCATTGCACAGCAGAGGGGCGACATGCTCGATGAGGAGGATGAACGGCAGGCTTTGTCCAATGAGGAGGATATGGAGCAGGGTTAGGATGGGCAGGGCAAGGGTCACGTGCAGCCACAGGAGATCCCACAATGTGTGCACCAATGCCACCCCGCACGGGACGCTCTAATTGCCTCTGGGTTCACCGACTTGGGGGACTGGCCACCTGCAGAGCTCGAACGTCCCGTCTCACCACCACCTCCACCTCCGCCAACCCCTACCCCTTCCCTGGCCAGTCACCCTCTCTACTATCCACCCTCCTTGTAACCCTCCTCCCCCCCCCAACACCGGCACCGCACCCCTCTGTGCTTCCTACCTGCTCCACTACAAGGTACTGGCCCTGGGTTGGCAGTATCAGCAGACCTTGTTCATGGGTCAGAGGATCATGACGACCTGCTACACAACGAGCTTTGGTGCTCCGCATCATTGAACAATGTCTGACTCATACCCTTGGCAGCACTCACCAGTGTCTGCCAGGGTGATCCCTGCATGCGTGCTGCCCATTCCATCTCACAGTCCCGTCAACCCCCTGGGTTGGCAGAGGTGGGGACGGGTTCCTGTGGTGAGGGGTGGGGACAGGTGGGAGCGGGATTGGGTACAGTGGCAGTGCGCTGGTTTGGGTCATGCAACAGGTTGGCCCGACCACATGGTGCCCCCACACTCTGGCCCCGTTCCCTGCCACCTCCAGGGGCAACACTGTTGGCTGATGTGGCACAGTCGCAGTGGTAGGTGGTCCACTTTCAGCATCGAGATCCTGGTCAAGACTGAAGTGAGCCTCCAGGTCTGGTAGCGCCAGGTGGCGGGGGAACATCAGGGATTAGCTCCGCTCACAGCCCTGTCCCATGGAGTAGCTCAGTATCATCAGGCACCATGAGGGAGGAGGCGATGGGGCTCTTGCTGATGACTCCCGCAGGGGAGGTGCCTAGAACACCACAACGCATCGGACTCTCCCCCGTCTCCTGTCCATGGTGCATCTGATGGGCAGCGGATAGAACAGGGCAGCATAATGCCACCTGGGACACCCAAGCCCCAGAAGATGGCCGGCAAAAGGGACCCAGGTCACAGGGCGGAATCGGAGCAGCCCGTCTCCACTCCTGATGTACCGCCTGGTGATCCACCAAGCGTAGCATTAGAGCCCGTAAGGCCAGAAAGGTAGACACTAGTTAAGTTGGCACGGGTGCAGCACACAGTATAGTGATAAGGGCTAGGCAAAACCTGTATATATATATGTTCACCATTTCATAATAAGCACCTTTTCACAACGTTTCTACCTGTCTTGGTGCTCTGTCAGGCAGGTGTGAGGGCTGGATTGCTGCAGAGGGAGCACTATGGGCAGGAGGGAGATGGACGGAACGTGGGGGGGGGGGTTGGGCTTGGGGCAGATACCCCAGTTCAGCCTGTGCTCAGCGCTCCGGTGCCCCACTTCCATCCCTCTCCACCACATACACCCCAAGGGTTCGGTGGGACCGTGTAATGCAATGGTCAGCTTGCATGCAGGGATCACCCAGGTGGGCAGTGGAAAGTGCTACCGTGGGCAGGAGGCAGACATTGTCAAATGGTGTAGATCACCAGAGTTCATCGCTGAACGGATTGTCATGATTCTCCATCCCATGGGCCAGACCCGCTATTCCTGTGAACCATTGGCCAGCACCCCGTAGTGGGACAGGTAGGAATTGTGGTGATACACCTATGGGCTATATCATAGATGAATGGTGTGTGACCTCTAAACAGCAGGTGGCAGTACAGACACACCAAGCGGTCTCTGGACCAAGGTCATGTGACCTGAGACCTCGAAATAAGAGGAGACACATCTGGCCATCTTCAGAAGAAGATTGAGAGGGTAATAAGACGTCCATGTGAATGGTCAGTGCTGGGTGCAAGTTCCAGAGGAGTAGTTAGCAGACTACATGATAACATGCTCTGTGTCTCTGTGTCAGATTGCTATCTTACCACACGACACTCAATAAAAGATTCTAGTTTGGACAAGTCAAAATGTTTGGTGGATTCCTTCCTGAAGTACAAAGGACCAAAGAACAGGAATCATGGGGGTTGGGGTTACACAGGAAAGGTATTTATGGGAGGGGTGATCGGCTGGAGGTTGGGGCGGGGTTGGGGTTCCGTGGCAATGGCCAGGCTGCCTAGCTGGTGAACCCAGAGGCAAATAGAGCGTCCCATGCACGTTGGCCCTGACGCACAAGTGGTGCTGCCTCCTGTGCCTGCCCACCCTTGCCCTCCTCCGCATTCTCCTCATCGGACGATGCCTGGCATTTATCCTCCTCTTCCAGCATGTCGCCCCTCTGCTACATGATGTTGTGGAGGATGCAGCAGGCATCACGATGTGGGAGACCCTCCTAGCGCTATAGTGGAGGGCCCCTCCAGAGTGGTCCAGGCACCTGAACTACATCTGTAAATGAAATGAAAATCGCTTATTGTCACGAGTAGGCGTCAATGAAGTTACTGTGAAAAGCCCCTAGTTGCCACATTCCAGCGCCTGTTCGGGGAGGCTGGTACGGGAATTGAACTGTGCTGCTAGCCTGCCTTGGTCTGCTTTAAAACCAGAGATTTAGCCCAGTGTGCTAAACCAGCCCCTTTTAATGAAGGTAGGTTGCCAAACAACTGCTGGTCACGCCTTGGTCACGGCATGGACATTGTTGTAGTGTGTCTCTGCGTCAGTCTGTGGCCTCCGGATAGGCGTCATCAGCCAAAATCACAGCGGAGAACCCCTGTTGCCCAAGGGCCAACCCCTTCATCTGGGAGTGTGCCTTGAAGAGGTCAGGAACGTTTGAGAGTGCCAGGATGAAGGCGTTGTGCACACTGCCCAAATATCAGGCGCAAATGTGCGTAATATGCATCTCATATCACCAGCTGCACATTTATCGAGTGAACCCCTTTCGGTATGTTAAGGCCGATCTGTCATGGGCTGGTGCTTGTAGGGGGGCATGCAGCCCATCGATTACTGCTTGGACTTGGGACATCCCGGCGATGGTGGCAAATCCCACTGCCTGGGCATCTTGGTGGGCTCAGTCCACATTGAAGCTGATGTATTGTGTTGAATGGACATATATAGGTCATTTGCATATTCTGAATTCTCTCTCTGTGTACCCGAACAGGCGCCGGAATGTAGCGACTAGGAGATTTTCACAGTAACTTCATTACAGTGTTCATGTAAACCTGGGTGTCGAGGTTTGAGTGGGTGCACCCTTATGGTTCGTGTAGCTCTACGAGCCATGGTGGCCATTCAGTGGGGTGCGCAGCCTTGTAGGCCGTGGAAATGGCGGTCCACACTTGGACATCACCTCCATCCTGGGGGTCACCCTAAAGTCACGTCCCAACCCCTGGTCACCCCCTGGCAGAGTCCCCCCCCCCCCGCTCTCCAGCCAGCCCTGCCACGGCACCTGTTTCCTGATTTTTAAAACCACAAGTGAAACTCGCCATCAGTATCTTCAACAGGCAGAGGCTGAGCATTGCAGAGGCCCTGAAGAATACCTGGTCACGCTCATTGATGATATGCCAACGGCATTTACTGTACATGTGGAGTAGAATGCATTGACACCGCCGTCACGGTACCGGAACATGGCATTCCGTCAGGTACCCGCGCCGGCCACGATTTTCCGCTTACGTGAGATTCCCTACCCGATCGCGTTTCACGATTCTGGCGTCGCTGGATGGAGTGACGCATCCTACATGTTCTCCCGCCAGAGGAGAATTACTCCTGGGAGCACAAAGCAGAATGCAGTTCCATATCCATTGCTATATTTGAGGCCCAGCAGAGTGGCCCAGGCATCGGAACCGTATCTTTATGCCACCAATGCATTGCTCAGTGACGCTCCTGGTTGCTGCATGGGCATCATTACAGTGGTCCTCCACGTCAGTCTGGGGCCTCCAGACAGGCTTCATTTGTCACGACTGCAGCGGATAACCCTCATCACCCAGGAGCCAACCTGTCACCCGAGGGAGCGCCTCGCAGTGCTGGGCACCATCGAGTCCACTAGGACAAATGTGTCATGCATGTTGCCTTGATATCGGGCGCAGAAATGCATGATGTGCAACCAGTGGTGCACATGGTCAAGCACGTCCAATTGATGGGTTAGCTGGTTCTGCCAATTCCATAGGGGTGGGCTGGAGAGGCACCCATACGCCTGGTGGCGCTCTGCATATTTACTGGACACAGTGGGCAGACAGCAGAGTGCGCAGCCAAATGGCTGCCTTGCAGGCCGCGGCAATGACCGTGGGAGGGGACAACTCCCAGAACCTATGGCCCGTCTCTGGATCAACCCCCCCCCACCATGCTCACCCCGGCCGTGGCAGATGTCTCCCAGCCATTGGCACAACTATCAGCCCACTATTGCGAGTTTGGAAACTTTTCTTACCTCCTCTCTCTCCCTCAGCTGCCTTGGAGCCTGGTCACCGTTTCTAAATACTACAAGTGAACTAAACTGGCGTCACATCCACCTGGCAGTGGCGCAGCATTGCAGAGACCCAGAGATTACTGGGCCAAACCCGGTAATGATATGTTAACATATGCAAATACAGATTTTGCATGCTGACATTAGCACGGGGTATGGATTATGTTGGCGTCGCCAGCAAGGCCCCGGAACATGGCGGCCAGTTCGGTTATGGCACCAAACCCGATTTTTGACTGACGCCCGATCGGGACTCCGATTCGGCATCTCAGAGCGTAGAATCCAGTCCAAACAAGTGCCAGGTTCCCTACATTTCAGGAGTAATTGTTAACACAATCCAAGTGAAATAACAACCAAGGCACAGAACTTTCTTTACCAAGAGTGTTTATTGACATTGTTCAGTCTCATACCTTTCTTCCAACTCCTAGTGTCTCAACTGTCCCCTATTCATATATGATCAAAGTATTTAATAAAAAATGCCCTTTGCTTGTGTATTTTAACAGTATAATCAATATAATTAACAAACTATTAACAGTGCTACCATTCAAAAATTATTTATTTGTTTGTCAGGTGCTTTGAGATATCCCAAGCTAATGAAAAGTACTGGATAGGATTTTCCTGCTCCCGCCGGCTTCCTCTTCCAGTCCCACCAACGACAACACCCAGTGCCAGGTTCCCCAACGGTGTAGCTGGAAAGCAGTGCAAATGGCCAATGACTTTGGTGGGACCGGAAGTTTCTGCCATTGGAAAACATGCTGCGGAGGAGCCAGAAAATCCCAGCCACTATGTAAATGTAAGTCAGATGTTCTATATGTTGTAACACATAAGTTCACAAATAAAGTCTGGGTGCACAAGTAAAAATTCACCATGAATAAGGTATTAGCAAACCTGTGGAATGGTGGCATTGGCTGTCAATTTGCGGAGAAGAGGGGAGAAAATGAGACAGCAAAAAACCTAAAGGTTCTGAACATTAAAATTATTTTTTTTATTCTTTCTGACTCAAAGGTTATTCAGTTCATCCGTCTTGCAATAGGGCGCAAGAACCTGGCCATAAAAACACTGGTCGATGAAAGATTCCTGCTCTGAAGTGTACAGAAACTTAAAGATTCATTAGGCAGACAAATGTCCACGTATGACAAGCTTCTATTATTCTTGGATTTGCTTCTCATATTTTGACGAAACAAAAAAATCTTGTTAATATTGCTTTCATTTGTCATGAGTATAGATTATTCCAGTAGTTATTACTATATGTTGAGTTATCTAATTTTCCAAGTTACAATGTTTTTCACAAGTTTGTAATTTGATAAATAGATATGTATTAAGTTATTTTCTCTTCCCTTACCTTTTCTCTTTTCGTATTGCCAAGCACCATTCTTCCACTAAATAAATAAGTCAGTAATTTCAGCTGGCCAATATTGTTCTGTATCTGTTGTTGGAATTAATTACCTTCCAAGCCTCTCATTCTTTTCCATATCACATTGGACTAATCCGCTTTACTGAATTTACCTTTATCCTTGTTTGGACATTATCATCATAATCGTTGATTTATCTAGGTTTATATACGATGGGCGGAATTTACCGAGCAACCCGCTGCAAATGTTGCTGTGGCGAGAGGTGGCCTGCCATTGGTCAGCAGAGGGATCTTCTGGTCCTGCCTGCCAATGGGGTTTCCCATTCAATGCGCCCCTCACCGCCCCGAAACCTGCAGCGGGGGTGCGCCATCAGGAGTCTGAATGGCCAGAAAGTTTCGGCCATGTTAAATATAGATTTATAGTAAGTTTCAAAGAATGTTACATTTTTGTGTTTATTATTGTATATAATTGCATTTACTAGTAACTTACAGGTAACTGAAATAAATGGGTTACAGTCACTGCTAAAATCTGAAGCAGACCCCCATCTAAGAAGGTGCAGGGATGAATTGGTTCTTCAACCTCCATTGAAGTACAGGCAGTAGCCCTGATGACAATAAAGGGGGGGAATACAGAGCAATTTGCAGAAAGGCTTCCAAACCATGGTGGTCAGAATGGATGTTGCTTTCTCTCATGTCATTCAGATTCTGTTATTGATCATTAAACCAGCCATATCATTGCCATGTGGGTGCTGATCCTGGGCAGCACAGTGGCGCAATGGGTTAGCCCTGTTGCCTCAGGGCGCCGAGGTCCTAGGTTCAATCCCAGCTCTGGGTCACTGTCCATGTGAAGTTTGCACATTCTCCCCGTGTTTGTGTGGGTTTCACCCCCACAATTGAACATACTAAATTGCCCCTTAATTGGGAAAAAAATGAATTGGGTACACTAAATCTATAAAAGAATGTGGGTGCTGATCCAGAACCTAGTGTAATCAATCTGATTGATACTGGTGTCTCTCAGTACATGCCTCTTCCTCATTGCGCCATATCAGTAGAACACATAAGACAATGCCAGACTGCCCAGGAACAAACTCCAGAGATGTAGCCAAAAAAAAATTTCTTTTTTATATAAATTTACCCAATTAATTTTTTCCAATTAAGAGACAATTTAGCGTGGCCAATCCACCTAGCCTGCACATCTTTTGGGTTGTAGGGGCGACACCCAAACATGGCGAGAATGTGCAAACTCTACACGGACAGTGACCGAGAGCCAGGATCGAACTTGGGACCTTGGCGCCGTGAGGCTGCAGGGCTAACCCACTGCGCCACCGTGCTGCCCTATATAGCCAAAATTGATATGCAAGCTACCGTTCAATAAGAGAAGAGCTACCTTAGGCTTCTGACCCTCTTGCCGAACATGACCAGCCAATAGGTTTCTGTGATACTGGGTCCTAGGTTGCACCTTGGAGGATGAATTGAAGAAAAAATGAAAAGTTTTGACATACTAGGAAAACAATATGCAGGAAGTGAAGCTGGCTTCTGTTCATTTTAAGCTTTGTTTTAATAAAATGTTAGGTACACTTACATTGTATTTTTTGTTCATGGAGAATAAAGTTGTACAGGAGAAAATTAACTTATTTGGTGCTGAGAATATTTATTCCGCAAGTAACATGAATTGTGGCTGCAGGTCCTTATGAATGGCAGAGATCCATATTGTATTCCTCAGGTACAGTTATCCTCAGTTCTTCATTTATATGTCAGATTAGTTGGTGTTGTGCTCTAATTTCCAGGTCAGAAATTTATGGATTCAAGTCCTAATTGAGTATAAAGTCTAGGCTCACTCCAGTGGGAGTGGTTCACCATTCTGTCTTTTGGATGAAGCATTAAACAGAGGCTTTAGGATGAAAAAAGATCTGATGACACTGTTACACGGGAGGGCAGTGGAATCCTCCTTTGTGTCCCAACCAATATTTACCCCTCGAACAACATCACTAAAACAGATTATCTGGTTGTGGTTAAAGAATGATACAGCAGAGGAAAAGGCTCCTAACCCAAAATGCCTCTTTGAAAAGAGTGTCCAAATTACTCCCACTCACCTGCTCTCTCCATATAGCCTGGCAAATTTTCCATGTCAAGCATTTAACCAATTCTTTTTATGAAAATTATTGTTGAATCTGCTTCCACTCACAAGCCCATTATCAGTCAGCGTGGTCCAGATTATAACAACTCGCTGCATTTCTTTCCCTCATGTCTCCTCTTGTCCTTTGCCAATTACCTTAAATTTGTGTTCTCAGTAGCCAACCCGAATATCAGAGAAAGCTGTTTCTCCTTATTTATCCGATCAAAACCCTCCATGATTTTGAACATCCCCACCAAACCTCTCCTTAACTTATCCACTCTAAAGAGCCAAGCCCCAGTTTCTCTAACCTTTGTGTGTAACTGAAGTCTTTCCTCCCTGATCAATCTCCTCTATGCCTTGTTATTGCATTCTATGGGTGCAATTTTAAACTGATAGCCCTTGGCAAAGCAAAGGAACCATTAGCCATTGGAACCCATTTGAATCTCCAGCAGGCTTTGCTGAAGCTCTTTAATTGTGCTACGGCATTAGTATCCCACTTCCAGGCTCCCTGATGAGTTAGCAATCAAAAACAGACCGTTGCAGGAAGGGATAGAGAGTACAAATCTAAAAGTAATCAGTGGATGTGACTACAGGTTATAAAAAATAATAAAAGGATAAAAGTAAAAGCTCTGTACCTGAATGCAAATAGCATTCAAAACAAAACAGATGAACTGAGAACACACATAAATAAGTACGATTTGATAGCCATTATGGACACATGGCTGCAGGAGAACATGGATTGGAACCTGAATATTGAAGGGTACAGGACATTTAAAAAGGACGGCATGCAAAGGAAAAGGTGACAGTATGGCTCTGTTAGTTAATGATGGTACTAGCAAATTAGCCAGGAACAGAAACTGTCTTTTGAGGCCTTGGCTGGAATCGATACAGGCCATCTGCAAGAGCACTCAAAGTCAATTTATAAACTTGTTATCGTTATATGGACATTGTGATTACCCACTCCAAAGAACAAGACCATGCTATGAGTATGTAACAACCTCCAGACACAGGGGACCACTTTGCAGCAGGACGAAGAACAGACAAAAGAAGCCTTCAGACTCCATAATGAGCTGATGGCTGGTCAGGCAAGGGTGTTTCAGGGGACAATGGGTCTTGATTAAATTACCATGGATAAACAGGAGTATCCTGTTTTTTTCCATTAACAAGTTGGTGTCTGGATGGGCCAGTTCTGGGCATATACCTATGCCTCAATAAAAGCAAATTATTGTGGCTGCTGGAATCTGAAACCAAAAGAGAAAATGCTGGAAAATCTCAGCAGGTCTGGCAGCATCTATAAGGAGAGAAATGAGCTAACGTTTTGAGGCCAGGTGATCCTTTGTCAAAGCTAAAAGGCATAGAAAGTGGGAGATATTTATACTGTCGGGTGAGGGAATGAAAGATGAGTCATAGCCACCGAAACCAAGGGAAAAGAGGGCTAGTTGTAGTGCCCGAGAGAGAATAAAAGGTGTGAAAAGTCAAACAGCAGAGAAACTAAAATCAGAGGGTAAACTGTGACAAATGTAGATGTGAGGGGAGGGGGGGACATGGGTGGGAGAGAGGTAAAATTAGAAAAAGAGTGGAACCTTATGACTCAATCCTAGCATACCAGTATAAAGAAAGGAACACAAACACATCTTCAACAATAACCTGGGAGTCCCCTAAGCACAACCCTCATAAGAAGAAAGGACCCTGGGTTTCGAACCCAGAGAAGACATCCACATCGAGTGATCATAGTCTGCCAGCCTCCTTACCTAAGCGTGTAAAACCCAAAGCTCAGCTGTGAGGCTGAGTCATTTTTTGTTCAGTAAGAGAATTGTGAATAAAATTGCATTAAACCGTGAACCTGTTTTGTCCTTTGTTTATCTCGCAAATAAGGGCACCTGGGTAAAACCTTTGAGTAACTAAATTGGTCAAAAGTATCTGCGGTTTTACTGGTACAACATTTGGCACCCCAGACGATCCTTTGATAACTTGTAACTTTGTTGCTTCGAAATGGAATCTTCAACCCAGTGTTCTCCAAACTCCGTCTGAGCCTGAATTAAGAGGGCAAAAGCGCCACGTGACAGCCAGTCTTAAGTGAATGAAGGACTAATACAGATTCCGACCAGTAAAATTGGACCACAAACTAAGTGTCTGTAACACGAGGTGAACAAACTACGTATTTAGAGCTAGGATAGTCAAGGGAGTTGGGTAAAATCTTTGGGAGGGAATTTAGTGAAAGCCGGTCCCTACCCCAGAGAATTCCCACACACCTGTTGACAAACCCTAGGGAGAGAGAGAGAGTATAGAAAGGACAGAATGCCCAGAGTGAGAAGTGACCCAAGTGGGTACGACAGTAAATTAGAAAGGGTCTGGAACCCAAAGGACAATAAGTAGAGTACGGACCCTCGAGGTTAAAAAGTGATGCACAGTTGCACCAACACTCCTCTCACCAGGTGGTGGCTGGTTTACCCACCCCCTCCTGTGCTTTCTGGGAGCATTAGCCGTCCTGTAGTTGGTAAGTTTGTTAGTATTGACATAAATCCGGCACGCATTCCGTATCTGTAATGATGAGTAGTGAGTGGAAGAATTAACTGAGAAACAGTTAAACAAAGTGAACAAAAAGCAAGGGTCTTGGACCCAAAGTCTCAGACTATGGAAAGGATATTTGAACCATTTTGTGGAAGGTGGCAAGTAACAAAAGGCTCCTCGCGGGATCCTTTGTGTCAAAAGGGGCAGGGGGATATGAGTTTTAAAAGAGGTCAGTGTGGAAATATGAGTGTGGGCAGCACAGTAACACAGTGATCAGCACAGTTGCTTCACAGCTCCAGGGTCCCAGGTTCGATTCCCCGCTTGGGTCACTTGGGTCTGTACAGAGTCTGCACATCCCACCCGTATATGCATGCGTTTCCTCCTGGTGCTCCGGTTTCCTCCCACTGTCCAAAGATGTGCAGGTTAGGTGGATTGGCCATGATAAATTGTCAATAGTGTCTAAAAAGGTTAGGTGGGGTTACGGGGTTACAGGGATAGGGTGGAGGTATGGGCTTGGGAAGGGTGCTCTTTCCAAGGGCCGGTGCAGACTCGATGGGCTGAATTGCCTCCTTCTGCGCTGTAAATTCTATGATTCTATGAGTTTAAATTTGTGATTCAGATAGTTAGGGATTATCCCAAGGTTAAAGAAAGACAAGTGGGTCTTGTTATGTGTTTTAGAAGAAGTCAGCGTGGAAATGAGTTTTTAAAGTCAGTGTGAAAGGTTGTGCTCCGGATAGTCTGGGATTATCCCGAGGGGAAAAAAAAGACTAATGAGTACTTATATATGATGTTTTAGATGTCAGTGTGGAAATCGATGATCTGGGAGCACCTTAACGGTAGAAGTTAGGAAAAGAGGTTAGTATCTCCAGTCTGGAGAGTCTCCAGACTCCGTCCAAAGGGGTATAGATTGGGGCAATATCATAGATCATATCATAGAATTTACAGTGCAGAAGGAGGCCATTCGGCCCATCGAGTCTGCACCGGCTCTTGGAAAGAGCACCCTACCCAAGGTCAACACTTCCACCCTATCCCCATAACCCAGTAACGCCACCCAACACAAAGGACAATTTTGGACACTAAGGGCAATTTATCATGGCCAATCCACCTAACCTGCACATCTTTGACTTAAAAAAAAGCTAAATTAACAATTTGGAAATTCAATTTTGAATTACATTCTGAATGCATATTTGAAAGAAATTGGGAAATTATTGGTTTTAATTAATATAAGATTAAAATAAAATCTGCAGACTTTAATCAACTCATTCAGAACTGCTGGCAGTTGAAAAAAAAGAGAACCTGTTTGTTAGGTTGCTGTTTGTGTGTTGGTGTGTGTAGTTTTTCCTTGTCTGTGAGTCCGTCTAGTACCTGTGTCACTGAGGTAACCTTCTGTGGTCTTGGTTTCGTTAGTCATTTCGAAGTTGCTTGTTTAATGTATGTACATACGTAGTTGTATTTTGCATTCGGTTAAGAACATAGAACAGTACAGCACAGAACAGGCCCTTCGGCCCTCAATGTTGTGCCGAGCCATGATCACCCCACTCAAACCCACGTATCTACCCTATACCCGTAACCCAACAACCCCCCCCCTTAACCTTACTTTTATTAGGACACTACGGGCAATTTAGCATGGCCAATCCACCTAACCCGCACATCTTTGGACTGTGGGAGGAAACCGGAGCACCCGGAGGAAACCCACGCACACAGGGGGAGGACGTGCAGACTCCACACAGACAGTGACCCAGCCGGGAATCGAACCTGGGACCCTGGAGCTGTGAAGCATTTATGCTAACCACCATGCTACCCTGCTGCCCCATAAGGAGCAGGATAAGCTGTAAAACAATTGTTCGAGCAGGAGAGTGATGATTCGGGGGCAATGGAAAAGCCCCTATGGCTACAGAAGAGTTTAAACTTACTATATGTATTTGCGAGAGAATTTATCTTTTCTTTGAGTTTTAATTACATTTTGAAGAATAAAGACTACTGTCTTAATCCACTTCATTTGTTTTCTTTGAAAATTCTAGTTTTAGTTTTCAGTTTGTTGAGATTAAATGAAAGTATAATGCTTTGAATTCCTTTTATGTTTGAGTGGATGAATGAGTGTGTGTGTTTAATAAAGAATTTGTGAATTTCCTTTGGTGTTTCTAGTTTTTTTACAAATAGTTTAGTAATTAATGACCTTCTGTACAAGGATAAGGACTGTTTTTTGTTCATGAGTGAGGTGATCTACAGGTATGGAGATCATGTTACATTTGGGGAGTGTCAATGAAGCTCAGTGAGTGAATGAGAGTCAAATCTTAAAGGAAATAACTTGGTAGGACAATGTTTGGAATAGGGATCTAAAGTGGAAACACATCCTTGGATATAGGTCGTATTGCATTTTGTTATTATTGCTACTGTTCTCATTACCATATATTAAGCTTTTACAATGATATGTTAAAAGATGGACAAATACTGGAAGTTTGATTAAATGTGGCATCGGTAATGAGACATAGGAATTGGGTTTTAAATATCGAAATATGTAATTGAATAGTGTAAGGAAAGCATGTATCTCTGACTCACTCTGAGAAATAGGGTTGCCCAGAGTAATGATCCCATGCGTTTACGCTTTTGGGATCACAGGGGGAAGTGTGGTACTGAAAACAGACTGAGAGGATAAAAACATAGGCCAGGAATAGAAACTGTCTCATGAGGCCTTGGCTGGAATCGATACTGGCCATCTGCAAGAGCACTTAATTCAATGTATAAACTTGGTATCGCTATAAGGATGTTGTGATTACCCACCATGCTATGTATATGTAACAAACTTCCAGACACAGGTGATCAACTTTGCCGCAGAAGGCAATGGAAGCCAAATCACTGAGTGTATTTAAGTGCATTTAAGACAGAGATAGATAAGTTCTTGATTAATAAGGGGATCAGTGGTAGCATGTGGCACAGTGGTTAGCACTGGGACTGCAGCCCTGAGGACCAGGGTTCGAATCCCGGCCCTGGGTCACTGTCCATGTGGAGTTTGCACATTCTCCCCATGTCTGCGTGGATTTCACCCCCACAACCCAAAGATGTGCTGGTTAGGTAGATTGGCCACGATAAATTGCCCCTTAGTTGGAAAAAATGAATTGGATGATCAAAAGTTTCAAAAAATGTTTACCCAGATGCCTTTACTTGCGAGGTGAACAACGGACAAAACAGGTTCACTGTTTAATGCAATTTTATTCATAATTCTTATACTCAAGAAACTGTAACTCAGACTCACAACTGAGCTTTGGGTTTTACCTGCACTTAGTGAAGGAGGCCGGTGGGTACAATTACTCGGTGTGGATGTCTTCTCTGGGTACGAAACCCAGGGTCCTTTCTTCTTGTGATCGTTGCACCACTGTGCTGCCCTGCATCTGGGTAAACATTTGAGTAAGTAAACTGGTCGAAACTATCTGAGGTTTTACAGGTACAACAAGTGAATATAGTAACCCTGAACTGCTATCTTTATTCCCACTCAAACAACAAATAAAACTATCTCAGCTCTCAATCTAGTTTAAATACCATTTGCATTCAGAATACCTGTTTTACAGAGCAGACTGGATACTCTGCTAAGAGGAATAAAGATCTTTTGACACTGCTTTAAAGCTTGTTTCAGCTCACCTTTCCAGCCACACTGCAGAACTGTCTGCAGATATATATCATATTTGAACTTCAATCAGAGCAAAGTGCTTGACTTCATCTCACAGCTCCATCTAACACTCAGCTAAAACTGCGTTATTGCACATTGCCTGATACCTTAGATCCACTCAGTTATTACATCATCTTACCTAGCTGGAATCTAATTAACTCCACAGGGAACGCCCACTTAACCCAAATAAAACTGCAATAGCCCAAGCTTCTCATGATGCCCTAACTGCAACCCTGGCTCCCAACCTTTTAAACTAGGATTCTTTTAAACCATGACTGCAGCAGTCATATACAGTCAACACAGGCTTCTAACCCCTACTGCACCAGATACCTATAATACAATATATCTGAAATTCCAACATTCATTACAGTGCCAGAAGCCTGTCCAAGACAACGGGGTCCAATGTAGGAAAAAAATGAATGACCTACTGCGACCTGAAAGGCTAAGTGCCCCTGTCTCCCTTTGACACTCCAGTCTTCCGTCAACCCCCGGAATGTCACCTTGAACCCACATACTACCACCTCACACGTTTCCCATTACCCAACCTCCCAGCATCATCCTCAAACCAGAACCCCCCCCCCCCCCCCCCCCACCGGCACTGGCACTCCATATCAGAACCCCTCCCCTCCAGGGTCCACACATGCCAGTTATCCTTGACCTCCGACCTGCCAGGTGTTGGGGTCACATTATCCCCTTTTGTATCCCTGCAAGAGAAGATAGCCAGAACTGCACAAAGAGAGAGAGAAACGGGTGTTGGAATGCCTGAAATAAGGATCTTTACTCCTTTTTAGGATCTTGCAGGGGAGGACTAGGAGTGGGCCACAGTGAGTGAGGTCTGCCTGTGACAAAAAAGTGAGGAGCAACTGTATGTTCATCATAGACTACAGCAGTTCAAGAAGGTGGCTCACCACCATTCTGTAAAGGAGAACATAGAACATACAGTACAGAAGGAGGCCATTTGGCCCATCGAGTCCGCACCGACCCACATAAGCCCTCACCCATCTTATCCCCCTAACCCAATAACCCCTCCTAACATTTTTGGACAATTTATCTTGGCCAATCCACCTAACCTGCACATCTGTGGACTGTGGGAGGAAACCGGAGCACCCAGAGGAAACCCACGCAGACACAGGGAGAACGTGCAGACTCCTGTAGCCACCGAAGCTGGCCACTTCCCAACATAAAATGGAACATTGAGTTGCATGCAGGGAAAATTGGACAATGACAGAGAGGCAAGCAGGTTGCAGAACCTCTCTGTGGATTCTGTCTGTGAAGAAACCAGACAGCACAGAAACTAACAAGCTGTGCATATTAATTGAGTGATTCCCGGTGATTCCCAGGCACAATGGACACAACAATTGGAAGAGATTGAAACATTATATAGCAGGTCAGACATCCCGGCGCCAGTGGAGTCTGAAACAAAAGGACACAAATAAGGTGGAAAGAACCGCCCAGTGCTCGAGGAACAGCCCCGTTATTGGGGAAATTCAAATCAATCGATTGGGAAGAGACCCAGTCGATTGCACGTTTATAGAGGGTCCGCCCAGATGGGCGCGAAACCCAAAACAGTATAAGACAGAGACCCCGACCCCAGCTCTCTCTCTTAGCCAGTCTCTCTTAGCCAGCCCTCCTCGCTCTTAGCCAGCCCTCCGCTCTCTTAGCCAGCCCTCCCAGCAGAACACCTTTGCAGCAGCTCTCCAGGAACCTGGACGCGAAAAGGAGAGGCCTGGCCAATTGCTACACTGACAAGTAAGTGTCATACAACGCACGCTACGAGAGTAGACACCCCTGATCCCTTTAGTCCACACCAACTGGAAGCCTGCGGATCCAGGACAGAGCAAGAGGCCATTGTTCCCTGATCCGGCAGTTCCCTTATTTCAGATAAGTATTGGCCTAGTAGTGGTAGGAACAGTTTAGTCTTAGTATTATGTGCATGAGTAGTAAATAACTGTAATAATAAACGTGTCTTGTTTGAACTTACTAACTGGTGTATTGAGTCATTGATCTGAACTTGAACTTGAATCTTGTGGCGGTATCATAAGGATACCTGGCGACTCTAGAGCTAAGTAATAAAACAGAGCCAATTGAGTGTAAAGCACACTCACCCAGAACAAGCAACACTCCACACAGACAGTGATGCAGCAGGGAATCGGACCTGGGACCCTGGTGCTGTGAAGCCACAGTGCTAACCACTATGCTACCGTGCTGCCCAATTAGAGATAGGCAGCAAATGTTGACCTTGCTGGCGACACTCACATCCCTGGAAACAAAATTAAGCACCAGATCCCGGTGCTCCCAGAAAGCCACTGCCACAGAGCCACTCCCTGTCCTGTAAGAGTGTACCTGTCCTTTTAAAGATGATTTCTGGCAGCTCCTTTTCTTGTGTGTTGGTGCGGATGCTAGTCAGGTTTTTTCAGGGAGTGTTTGCTCTCCGGGCTGTGGTTGCAATTAGCAGGAAGGCAGTACATAGACAGCATTCTTTGCAGAATGTAAACCAGCCTTTCTAAATGTTCTGCTATAGCAAAATAATTTTTGTTTAGTGCATTTTTATTCAGCACACTGCTTTTTTGATTGTACATTCTGCATGTCAAACTTGTGGTAACTGTATGAAGCAGTCCATGTTCAAATGCAGCAAGACCTGGATCATAGCCAAGCTTGCGATGACAAGTGGCAAGTTACATTCATGCCACACAAGTGCCAGACAATGACTATCTCAAAGCGAGGATCTAACTATCACCCCTTGCCATTCACCTTGGCTGGTTTAGCTCACAGGGCTAAATCACTGGCTTTTAAAGCAGGCCAGCAGCACGGCTCGATTCCCGTACCAGCCTCCCCGGACAGGTGCCAGAATGTGGCGACTAGGGGCTTTTCACAGTAACTTCATTGAAGCCTACTCGTGACAATAAGTGATTTTCATTTCATTTTCAATTTCATTTCATTTCAATAGCACCACCATCGCTGAATCCCCCCAATTAACATCCTGGGGGTTACCATTGATCAGTAACTGAACTGGACTAGCCATATTAAAACTGTGGCTACCAGAGCAGGTCAAAGGCTGGGAACCCTGCGGCGAGTAACCCACCTCCTGACCCCCCCAAAGCCTGTCCACCATTTAAAAGGCAAAAGTCAGGAGTGTAATGGAATACTCTCCACTCGCCTGGATGAGTGCAGCTCCAATTACACTCAAGAAGCTCGACACTATCCAGGATAACGCTACTTGATTGCTCCCCCTTCCAAAAACATTCAATCTCTCCACCACTGATGAACAGTGGCAGCCGTGTGTACCATCTACAAGATGCACTGCAGTAACTCGCCAAGGGTCCTTCGGCAGCAACTTCCAACCCCACGACAACTACTATCTAGAAGGACAAGAGCAGCAGATGCCTGGGAACGCCACCACCTGGAGGTTCCCTTCCAAGTCACTCATCATCCTGACTTGGAAATATATCACTGTTCCTTCACTGTCGCTGGGCCAAAATCCTGGAACTCCCTCCATAACAGCACAGTGGGTGTACCTATACTTCAGGGACTGCAAAGGTTCGAGAAGACAACTCACCACCACCCTTCCGAAGGACAACTAGGGATGGGCAATAAATGCTGGCCTAGCCAGCGACGCCCCAATCCCGTAAATGTACTTTTTTTAAATTCCCAAGTGGGCAACAGGTGCTGTACATCTGATTTAGATCTTATTGTATTCTATCTTAATCTGACCCCACCTAATACCGTATTATGTGTTATTCTAGTGCTATCTGCCTCTCCCCATTCTTTGTACACCTTTTTTCTCCTTTCGAATACTACATTCAGTATCCCATCCCAATGTCAAGTTAGTTTAAACCCTCCCCAACGCCTGGTACCAAATGACACAGTTTTGCATTTGTCTCTTTGATAACCCTGTGAAGTCAGTTCCCATTGCCAGTCAGGTGCCTTGAAAACATCCAATTTAACCTGCTTTACCTACAATTGAATGTTCCACTCCAAATGAACTAATCCCCTAACAATCCTCAATGCCAGTTTTAAATGACCATATTTTAGATGTTATCTTGTGACATCTGTAAAATCAGAGCTCTTGGAGGTTAGTCATGTTGCTCGTTCTGGTGAGTGTGCTTTACACTCAATTGGCTCTGTTTTATTACTTAGCTCTAGAGTTCCCACGTATCCTTATGATACCACCACGAGGTTCAAGTTCAAGTTCAGATCAATGACTCAATACACCAATTAGTAAGGTTCAAAACAATACACATTTATTAATACACAGTTATTCGCTACTCATGCATATAATAATAAAAAAAGACTAAACTATTCCTACCACTAATAGGCCAATACTTATCTGGATAAGGGAACCCGCCGGATCAGGGAACAATGGCCTCTTGCTCTGTGCTGGATCTGCAGGCTTCCAGCTGGTATGGACTAAGGGGTCAGGAGTGTCTATCTTGTAGCGTGCGTTGTATGACACTTACTTGGTGGTGCAGCAGTTGGTGAGGCCTCTCCTGCTTACGGTCAAGTTCGTCGAGAGCTGCTGAGATGTTATGCTGAGGGGCCGGCTAAGAGAGTGAACTGGACTTGGGAACTGACTTTTATAGGTCCCAGGGACTTCACGCCCTTTTGGGCGGGCCCCCGGGCCTACTGTCAATCGATTGGATCTCATACCAATCGATTGGTATGAATCCCTCCAATACTGAGGCTGTCCCTCGATCGCGGGGTGGTTCTTCCTGGCTTGTTTGTCTCCTTTGTTTCAGACTCCCGTTGGCGCCGAGAAGTCTGACCTGCTATAGAATGTCCCAAATGTAGCTAATAGTTGTATCCATTGTTCCCGGGAATCGCTCATTAATATGCAAACTGCTGGTTTTGGTGCTGTCTGCTTTCTTTGCAGGCAGAATACACAGGAAGATTCTGCAACCTGCTTGTCTTTCTTAAAGTGTCCAATTTTCCCTGCGTGCTTTGTAAATCGCCATTTTGAGTCGGGAAGTGGCCAACTTCGGTGGCTACACTCCCTCCTTGTGATCCTAACGTGAAGCATGAAGGATCACACAACTATGTTGTCTTCATTCCCTGACCTCAGCGAGTTCCATGGCCTCTGCACTTTCCTCAACTATGCAGAGAAATCTTACCTAACAATTCCTAAGTGGCGCTATGTCATAAGGGACATGCATTACCAAATCACAACGGGACCTCTAACTATCCTTAATAAACTATACTCAACTTACATTCAATCATTCTAACTTCCTATCAGTACAACAATAATGGGAGCCTTCATGGTTCATTTCTCTGGCTCGGCAGTTGAGCTCAGAGGTACATAAGCATTCAAAAGCACATTTCTTTATTTACAGTACAACAACAATGAAAAAATCCTTTATTACATTTCAAGGGGTTCGGGGGACTGGTGGAAACCGAAGATAGGGGATCTCATCCTATCTACCGCCGAGGTACGAGAGCGGTAGGCTCTCCTTCGCCATTTCCTCATTCGACAGGTCTGCACTATGATGCAGATTATTGCTAACGTTAAAAGTGATTCAACTACGTATGACAAGGAGTACCAAGTCATAAATTTGGTACACCAGGTCGGGGTACTGCTACTTGTTACTGGGCTTTGAGTGTTCTGTGGAAGTGAAACATTAACGGCCGGTGTAGTGGGGGAAAGGGGGTTCGCGTCCGCGCGCAACCACATGGATCCTATAATCCACTATACAAAAATGAACGACATCGTCTTCATCTTCCTTCTGTTCTCTTCTCTTCTCTTGCTTTGATCCCTCTTCGGAGCGTCCGAAAATCTATGGGATCAATCACAGTGTCTGTTAGTGTTCTGCTTAATATCTCGAGTTTTAGTATGTCTGTCCTCCTGTGCCAAGTTTCCCTTTATTATTGGTCACTCTCTGTGACTCCCTCGTTTTTTTTTTCAAAACGAATTTAGGACCAGTCACATACTTAAATACTGCAAGCCGTCTCACAGGCTTTGCGATTTACCATCCCAATGTTCCTGGATGTAAATAGCATGGGGAGTTGGCAACCAAAGGGTTACCTGAAAACCAAACAAAACAAAATCAAACTTTTAAAACCAAGAGTGCCGAAATGAGTTGTGTATGGGCCGCGACGGGTAAGATTCGGGTGGAATCCCCGGGTAGGGTGTGCTGTGCTGTACCCGAGCTTAGCTGACCAGAGGGGGGTCCTCAGACAGGGCAGGGACCACTGCCGTTACTCCACTGCCTGAGCGACCTGGCAAGAACGGGTAAGAATGTAGTCATCATGGTGGTTGCCTCTTCCATCCTTCAAACAGAAGAGCAGTTACGAAACTGGAGCTAGCAAGCTCTCAGAGGATTCAACGGATATGCCTGTTGGCTAGGCCTCAGACATTTCAGCTGATAAGGAGTCTGGCAAATTCTCCTAGGTTTCTGCGTATAAACTTGGCTTTTGGCCGCAGAGCTTTCCGAACTGTAACAAAAAAAACGTGCAAAACAAAACAAACGAACGTGCAACAAACATACTGCAGGTTCCATCAGAAAGGACACCATTTCTCTCAAGCGGTTCCTTGTACTTCATCACGTGGACACCTCATTCGTCTTCTGCGGGTGTCTTAGCAATAAAGGGTCCTGTATTGTGAAGAAGGGATATTATCTCACACTCATGGGGTGTTCCTGGGTACTGGAGGTTGTCGGCTAAAAACGTGTGTGTCTTTGTCCATTTCATTGTGATGTCCCGTCCTTGCAATAGAAGGGTCCAACTAGCTGCTCTGATTTGACTAACTGAACCGTCCTTCAGTTGTCCGTCTAATAGAAGCTGTGTGGGTGTGTGTTTGGTCAGAATCGTGATGGGGTTCAGGGCCGGCCCAAGGTACCGGCAACTCGGGCAGTCGCCCGGGGCGCCATGTGCTAGGGGGCGCCAGAGACTCGGGTCCCACGCATGCGCAGTTTGGCCGGTGCCAACCAGCGCATGCGCGGTGCCGCCCTCCCCCAGGGCGGCCCCTTCCGCCCCCCCCTCCGTCCGCCTCCCTCCGTCCGCCGCCCCTCCGCCCATCGCCCCCCCCCTCCGTCCGCCCCCCCGGCCCCGCCCCCGCCCCCGCCCCCGCCCCCGGCCCCCCTGCCCCCCCCCCCCCCCCTCGGCCTGCCCCCCCCTCGGCCTCGGGCCCGGGCTCGGGCCGGCCCTCCCCCTCGGCCCCGCCCCCCCTCGGCCCCCCCCCCTTGGCCTCGGCCCCGGCCCCCCCCCTCGTCCCCGCCCCCTCCCTCGCCCCCCCCCCCCCCCCTCGGCCCCCCCCCCCCCGAAGGGCGCCGAAGTTCAGCTTGCCCGGGGCGCCAGCAACCCTAGGGCCGGCGTTGATGGGGTTCAGTCCGGTAATGTAAGAGAAATACTGCACTGCCCAGAAAACTGCGAGCAGGTGCCTTTCGGAGGCTGAAAATCCTTGCTCTACTGGACCTAAGATTCTGGAGGCATAAGCCACTGGTCTTAGCTGCTCGTGCCATTCCTGAAGAAGCACGGCCGAGAGGGTCAGATCTGTACTTGCTACCTCAATTGCATAGGGGGAAAGCTGGTCTGGAACTTGGAGTGCGGGGGCTGCGATAAGGGCTCTTTTTAAATCGTCCACAGCATCCGTATGCTGCGGAAGCCATTCCCAAGGGGCTCCTTTATTTAGGAGGTCTGAAAGGGGGGCTGCCTTTGTCGCAAAACCCGTCAATATGGTTCCGACAGTACCCAACCAGTCCTAAAAACGATTGGAGGGCTGAAACATTTTGGGGAAGGGGCTATTTGATGATCGAGTCAATTCTTTTGTACTCGATCTCGCGTCTGCCGTGCGTGATGATCGTACCCAAATACATCACTTTACTCTCCAATATTTGGGCTTTTCTGGGGTTCACTTTACATCCAATTGTCTGTAGTAGTTCCAGGAGTTCAGACAGAAGTGTGATGTGCTCTGCCTTGGTGTCTGTCTGCAGTAATAGGTCGTCCACATACTGGACCAGACATTCGGGTCGGGAAGATTTTGTTAATCCATTTGCCAGCTATCTGTGGAAAATGGAGGGGGAATTGTGGAGTCCTTGTGGAAGGCATGTCCACGTGTACTGCTGTCCTTTAAAAGTGAATGCGAATTTGTACTGGCACGCCTTCGCCAATGGGATGAACCAGAAGCCATTGCTAATGTCCAAAACTGTAAAGAATCGTGAATTGAGTCCCTGCTTGAGCATGGTCTCGTGACTTGTTGCTACCGTGGGGGCTACTGCGGGGGTGACTTTATTGAGTTCCCGATAATCGATGGTCAATCGCCATGATCCATCGGGCTTCCTCACTGGCCAAATCGGGGCATTATTAGTTGAGGCTACTGATCGGAGTATGCCCTGCTCTAATAAGCTGTCTATAACTTTCGTGATTTCTCCCTCTGCCTCCTTGGGAAATCCATATTGCCGTTGGGGTCTAGGGTCAGGTCCTGTAATTTGAACCGATCCAGTCATTCTGCCGCAGTCGTGCCTGTGACTGGCAAATGCTGATCTGTTGTCTTTGAAAACTGCCCTAACCTGTTTGTCTGTGGAGAGCGTGGTCGGATCACAACAATATTCTCCTACTGCGCTAATCCTGTTTGCATACTCACCTACTGTGAGCGTTGCAGGGGCTCTTTCTGATATTGCCATTCGCCAGACACACTGATTGACTGGGTTGAACGACAGGTTGTGTGTATTCATGAAATCTATGCCGAGTATGTGTTCTGCTGTGTGGGGCAAATCTACTAAAACAATGGGGTGTTTGGTGGTAATGGTCCCTAGCTGAATGGGTACAGGGGCTGTAATGTGTCCCTGCTGTGAGTGGCCTGTAAAGCCGGTGAGGGTGGTTGCGGCTGTAGTGGGCCACGTGTCCTTTTGATACATAGTGGAGGAATTTATGGTCGTGCGGGACCCTCCTGTGTCCCAGAGTAATTCTATGGGCTGTCCCCGGATCTTTGCTGTGACTACCAGTCGTCCGGACCTGTCCCAAAGGGTGTCACAGACCCAAGTGGGGGAGCCCGAACACCGTCAGTCCGTTCCGTCCACATTTGTCTGTCCTGAATGAGTCCCTATACTGTGAATGGGCTTTGCTCTATTTCTGTTCAGGGTGCCTGTCTGTTGGCCTCTCTGAGATTTCTGCGGGGTGTTGCACTCTCTTGCAAAATGTCCTAACTCACCACAGTTGAAACATTCCTGTGGCTTCTGCGGGGGTTGTTCTTTCCTTCATTCACCCAGGCGGGGTTTTGGTGCGCTCTCACTGCCTGAATATCAGCCTCTGCCTGCTGATCTTCGGGTTTCCTAACTGCGGGCTTACTCTGGACAGATTGCTCCCAAGCGCGGGACAACCTTTTTAGTACCCATTTCTTATTGTGAGCGTCTTCTGATGGGTCATAATTCGCACACGCTTTCCGTCCAGCCTCTGTGGCATAGGAGATAAGGGTGCGGGTCCATTTAGTCATGTTGTCTGGGGTTAGATGGGCGCGATCTAAGTTCCCAAACACTGCCGTGAAATGTATCCACAGCCTTCCTGCAAACGCTGTGGGGTGCTCGGTCTTCTTTTGCCTACACTTGTTCAGGCCTTCAGAGGGGTCACCTCTGTTGTATCCTATCGCATCGAGAATCGATGTATGCATCTCTTCTAGGGTGCCTCCTCCAACATTCTGTGGGTCTGGAAGGGCTGCTACCACTGAGGGGTCTAGACTTAAAACGGTGAGCTTCACCTGCTCACGCTCATCCAGGCCGTACATGGTCGCCTGTTGCTTTGAAAATTAGGGTTAGGGTTAGGGTTAGGGTCACGAAGAATTGGTGGGGGTCTGAGGTGGGGAGGAACGGTGTGATTTTGTTGCACGCGTCCCGTAATTGGGTCACGGTTAAGGGGGTGGTGAAAGTGAAATCTGGTGCGCCGTCTGCGGATGCTTTACGTTGGGTGGTGACTGGGTTCATTGGTGCTGGTGCTATCTGATCTGTGGGGGGTTGGGGTGCTTTCCTCTTCTGCTGCTGTTCTAGCGCACATGTTCCCTGAACATATCGCTGTGCTGTCTCGTTCAATTCCTGCCAATCTGGGCCATTTTCTTCATCTAATTGTGTCCCAAATGTGGTTTAGAACCCATTTTGAACAGAAAGCAGAGATTGTAGTTCCGCAATCTGCTTTCGACATTTCGCATGGTCCACTGAGCTTTGCCTTTACTCAGTGGTGGCAGCATGGAGTGCTCTTAATGCTGCCTTCAGATCGCTGCATTGCTTCTGCAATGCCTCTACCTGCTTCTTGGTTTCCTCTCTTATCAAGACTGTGTGCTGCATATCCTGATAGGCCTTTTCATACTGTGTTTGGGAGCTGCTTAAGTACGCCAGACAAGACTGGTGTGCCCTCTTGGCATCATCCACCTCTACATCTTTTGCTGCAAACCTCCGTCTCAACTCTATATTCTCTCTTTCGACATCACTGACATCCACCTTACTCATCCTGTTTCATTCCTCTAAATCTGCGCGGAGCGTCCAAACGACCTCCTCTGTGCCTCGCAATTGTGCCAAACAGGACACGATTGCCATCGGCTTACGTGCTTTACTCAAACTCTTTTTATGTATCTCACACAGGTTCTCCCACCAAGTATGTCCTATACTCCCAGGACCTGTTTCCTCATTCAGAATTTGCTCCAAAAGGGCCATCCTTTCCCTTTGAGGTATTTTTTGATCTCCTGTTCCCAAACGGGACACTGTCCTACTCTGCTGCTGGTCGCTGCAACCACAAATTCCTGGGGGTGCATGAGGCGCTCCATTGCCTGCATGGCCATCTCGCCGATCTCAATGCTCTCTCTTAAATTGAGAACAAGGGATGCTAAAGCGGTGTTATAAAAAACAGGTACGGCTTTCGCTAATTTCCGAAGTATAGACTCCCAACAGTTTTTTCGCAACAAAATCTCTCGGTTTTACCTTATAACCCTATTAGTTACGCATGCAAAAACACACTTCCGAATTGTGAGGATTGATGTGAACTACTTGAACACTTGTGGTTTTTCCTTTTCCCAATTGGATTTCTGAATCAAATTGCTGGGTTCTCTCGGAGTGGGGGTGCCACTTCTAGTCAAATCCCGTCAGAGTCACTAGTAAATGTTGCTCGTTCTGGTGAGTGCACTTTACACTCAATTGGCTCTGTTTTATTACTTAGCTCTAGAGTGCCCAGGTATCCTTATCCACCACGAGGTTCAAGTTCAAGTTCAGATCAATGACTCAATACACCAACTAGTAAGGTTCAAAACAAGACATGTTTATTAATACACAGTTATTTGCTACTCATGCATATAATACTAAAAGACTAAACTATTCCTACCACTAATAGGCAAATACTTATCTGGATAAGGGAACCCGCCGGATCAGGGAACAATGGCCTCTTGCTCTGTACTGGATCTGCAGGCTTCCAGCTGGTATGGACTAAGGGGTCAGGAGTGTCTATCTCGTAGCGTGCGTTGTATGACACTTACTTGGTGGTGCAGCAATTGGCCAGGCCTCTCCTCCTTACGGTCAAGTTCGTCGAGAGCTGCTGAGATGTTATGCTGTGGGGGCCGGCTAAGAGAGTGAACTGGACTTGGGACCTGACTTTTATAGGTCCCAGGGACTTCACGCCCTTTTGGGCGGACCCCGGGCTTACTGTCGATCGATTGGATCTCATACCAATCGATTGGAATGAATCCCTCCAATACTGAGGCTGTCCCTCGATCGCGGGGCGGTTCTTCCTGGCTTGTTTGTCTCCTTTGTTTCAGACTCCCGTTGGCGCCGAGAAGTCTGACCTGCTATAGAATGTCCCAAATGTAGCTAATAGTTGTATCCATTGTTCCCGGGAATCGCTCATTAATATGCAAACTGCTGGTTTCGGTACTGTCTGCTTTCTTTGCAGGCAGAATACACAGGAAGATTCTGCAGCCTGCTTGTCTTTCTTAAAGTGTCCAATTTTCCCTGCGTGCTTTGTAAATCGCCATTTTGAGTCGGGAAGTGGCCAACTTCGGTGGCTACAGTCACACTAGTTGTAGCTACACGTAAAGTTGCCATAGCAACACAGTAACTAGAAAGACAATTTTCATTCAGTCTGTGCATCAGAGATGAAGAGGCTGAAGCAGATGGTGAACCAGCTGGTTCCCAAAGCATGAGACACTGGAGATTTCAGATCCTCATCAGATCATTTAGATAGACCAACTGACTTCATTGGGAAGGTAAGAATGATGACACTGCTGCTGAGCAGGAGTCACAATTGGTTCACCACCAGGGACCCATGGAAACAATCTCTTAGAAAGGCAAGGAGACAGAATTTGGCTATTTCACAATTGGGAAGTGCGGAAGAGCCAGACAGGGAAGGCCAAAAGTATGTGTCTGATAGGAAACGATAAATTAATTCAAATATTGTCCCATGCCTCTGCTGTAGTATCCTGTAGGTTGCTGCATCCTCAGGTTTATGTTCTGATTCCCATAGCCATTGACTCCATTCATTGTTGAAAACTCTTCCACCGACCTTCATTGCACTGAGTTACGGCACTTTTGCTTTTTTCTAGCACATGAGTGAACAAGCACACAAGTGAATAATTTACTTTCTGGCTGAGCGCCGCTTATCGATAATGTTGATCACATAGAGAAACCATGGCAGCTTTCCCATATAGGCAGTCGAAGTATGATGATAACATCTGGATACTTAAACATCCACAGCATTGATATTTACTACCATTACCTACACCAAGTCCCCACAATCAGCATCCTGAGAGTTGTCATTGACTAGAAACTCAACTAGAAATGCTTCATCAATGTCGTAGCTAGTAGAGCGGATGCGTTGGGTATATTGGGCCCGATTTAAAGGAAAGGTTTCTAAGTGCGGTAGCGAGCGGGAACTGCTGCAACCTTCCCAATGCTTGAACCGGCGAAGCATCACTGGTATCAAACATTAATTGGTCCACTTAACAAGGCCCCATGGGCTTCACGCTGCAAATGATGGTCCCACCGGCTGATTCGCTGGAACTGCGCCTGCATGACGATTCCTTCTTAAAACAATGGGGAGCCGCACTTAAACCGATCCCGCAGAGCAAGCCACACACAACTCGCAGCCATACTACCGAGGAGCCCAGCCCCATCATTCAATGATACCGACCTGGCCAGGTTGCTGGACATGGTCGAGAGCAGAGGTGATGCCCTGTTTCCCTGAGGGGCTCAGACACTGCCACCGCCACCCCCTCTCCCCCCCCAATGACCATGTGCCTGGCACCGTACCATGCCCAGCACCATATGCCTCGACCCACCCATACCCAGCAGTGCCACCCATGGTAGCCCCTCCATCGCTCCCATACTCCTCACCCCCCCCCCCCATACTCGCCCTCCCACCACCGCAATGAATGAAACGTGCAGCTAGCAATGCCGCTCGCTATGTGTCCCCACAAGAGATGTTGACCCACAACAGATGGAAGAGGGCCCAGGCGAGCAGTGGGGCGCCAGACATCCTCACCCCCTATTTTAAACATGCCCTGGAGGTCATGGGGGTGGCTGAGCATAGATCGGTCACTGACGTAGAGGTCGGCATACGTCACAGAGGTGAGGATCCACCGGCCCCCACACACACGCACTGTTACAATATGTCCAATCACCCCCAGGATCTCCATCTGACCATGCCACCAATGGCAGATTGCATTGATTCTGAAGTAGATTTGTCATCCATCGCGTTGTTGTGAAAATCTTCTCTGGGTTACAAGAGTGAAGACGATTCCTTCTTAAAACCAACCCATCCTCTGTACATTGTAGAAACGAGGTGCTACTTCTTCAAGTACAATAGCTTTTCTTGACCAATTGCCTGAATCTTCTATTCGCACAATGTCATCACTACTCAGAGGTGGTAAAGTTCTAGACACTCTATCATAGAACAGCTTTTGTTTTGCTTTAATGTTTTGCATTTCCTGCAGTACCATTGCATTCTCCTCCTTCATTGCCAAGTATGGAAATGTGTGACGGCGATGACACCAATACAGACGGGAGCCATCGACCCGCATCCCGTGACGCTCGAGTCCGGGGAAGACACAGACTTCCCATCACAGCTATCTCCTAAACCTTCTACCATCCCAGAGTCACTCACCTCGACTGGGCACTTTAGTGAAGAGGCTCCTGGGGTACTATCCGGTGCGCACCACACACGTGCAGCCGTAGAGCAGCTGGAGGTAGGACCCCTGAAGGGGCAGACGGTGAGAGAGCATGCGACCCCAGTGACTAGCTGCTGTCCAGATGGGTTTTGGGGAACAGACTGTCCCATCGATTGTGGAGGTGCAGTCGCAGACCCAGGGACTACATGAGGGGTTGTTGGCGAGTATACAGCACCTGCAGGCGCGGTTGGAGGAGTCTAACCACGTGCAGGTGCAGAAGGTGGTGCCAACCAAACGTGCCACCACACGGGTAGCATCACGGTGGAGGCCTTGTGGGCGAAGGTCTCGGCCAAGGGTCAAGATGTCCAAGAACTTGAGCAATCTGTGCAGGCGGTGGCCGTGCCCAGGGGAGGGCTGCCCTATCACAGGCAGCCATGAACCAGAGCCACTTGGGCATTGCAGTGGCGCTCCGCAGCGTATCCAAGTCAGTGGCATTGCCCAGGTGCTAGTCAACGTGGCACAGACCCAAAGGGAAATGGGCCAGTCCCAGAGGGAGGTGGCGCAGTCACTGGGTGATGTGGCACAGACCCAGAATGTGGTAGCACAGTCACTGGGTGATGTGGCGCAGTCCCAGACGGAGGTGCTCCATGGGGGTGAGTATGCAGACCTTGTCGAGACTCGAGTGGGCCTCCTGGACTGGCAGCGCCTGGTGGCGGGAGAGCCTCGGGGTTCGCTTTGCTCGCACCACCGTCCCATGGAGTAGCCCAGAGGCCATTGGGCACCCTGAGGGAGGAAGGCGTGAGAGAACAGTCTCGGAGAGCAACTAGGAAGGACAGATGATAAGGATCAAACAAACAGTACAGAAATCTGCCGGCCGCACAGCTTACCCCAAAGCCGCTCAATAAGAGAGCCCGGTCGTCGGTAGTGTGGTGAAAATGCCAGCCCCTGCAGCTCAGCAATAAGTGAAAAACCACTGTACATGTTCTCCCCGTGTCTGCGTGGGCTTCCTCCGGGTGCTCTCGTTTCCTCCCAGAAGTCCCGAAAGACGTGTTGTTAGGGGCTTTCCACAGTAACTTCATTGCAGTGTTAATGTAAGCCAACTTGTGACAAGAAAGATTATTATTAGTATTATTATTATTGCGCCCATCCCGGTGACTCCCGCAGGTGAGGTGCCTGAATACCACAGTGCTTCGGCCTCCACCCCCCTTCCTGTCCCTGGTGCATCACATGGGGAGTGGACAGAATAGGGCGACACGTCCGATCAGCGGCTGGGCCCGCCGAGGCCCAGTTGCCCCAGAAGACAGCCGCCAAAGGAGACCCAGGTCACAGGGTGGTAATCACAGCATGTGCCTCCTGATGTGCCTGCTGGGAATCCACCATGGTGTAGTGTTAGGCCTCATAAGACCAGAAAAGTAGACACCAGTTAAGTTGGCATGGGTGCAGGACACAGTATAGCGTTAGGGGCTAGGGCACAAACCTGTATATATTTGTTCATATTAAACACCGGTGCACAACGTTACAACCTGCCTCGATGCTCGGTCAGAAGGATGTGAAGGATGGTCTGGTCTGGGCTGGCCGCAGAGGGGATGCAAGTGGCTGGGGGAATGGGCGGACGGTGTGAGCCACGATTCCGGTGTCAAGATCGACTCCCGCCCAATCGCCTTTCCCGATTTCGGCATCGGCCGACGGAGAATCCCACCCATTGTGTTTTCTTTCAGGTTAGCTGTGAAGTGCTTTGGGACTACCTTAAGTTGTTAAACACACTGTATGGACTGGAATTTATGACCGCATCGTGCTGAAATCAGAGCGCAACGAGGCTGTTAAATCATGGGAGAGGCTTAAAACGAGAACCACGCTGGGCACCAATCTGTTTGTGATCTAACCGACCCACCTCCTGTTGGGATCCTGCAGTAGCATGGTGAGAAACCAGTAATCACCACTTTTGGCCATTCTCCACACAATTAACGGGAGTGATCCCCTATTCAGCGGCCTCCTGTTATCTAACGGTCTCCCCAGCACGGGTGCCAAAGTACACCTTTTTAAAAATGTGAAGCTGATGGAAGGGCTACTGCGGGGCCCCGAGGGGGTGAGTAGTCACAGGCAAAGGGGCCGGAGCACTGGGGTTGCTGCCCCGGTGTTTGCAGGCGGGTGGGGGAGCCATCGGGGGGCCAGCATCAGTCCGGGTGGTACGCAAACGATGAGGGGAGGGGTTGCGGAGCGGTTGGATGGGCGGGGGGTGGCCGACTATGGCCTCGGCTACGTTGGTGGTGGGGTGGTGGCGTCTCAACATCCGCAGTTCCACCATAACAACTGGAATGGGGTGTTCCCGTTCTGGGGGAAACCACATGTAATGATATGTATAGTCCAAGTGTAATAAAGGGTTAACAACAGAGACTACATATAACTCAACACCAGATGTCGTTACTAAGTGCTCGTATATAAGGCTGCATGTCTAGGAATTCTAGGAGAAGCTGAAAAGAGAGAGAAAGCTGAAGAAGATTTTATTGTGGAAATATAGCATGAAGTTGAGTTGCAGTGTAGTTTAATAGTTAAAGAGAATACTGATTACTGTACTACAGATTCTGTTATTATTTTATTATCTGTTAGTGTAAAGTATAAAGTGTGCGAACCTAATAACCTAAACAAATAAATTTGTTTTGATTTAAACTTCTTAATTTTATATTGTTTGACAACACTACATATCTGGCTACCTTGGAGAAAAAGGCAAGGAATATAACACCACATTTCGCCTGACCCACCCACCACCCATAATCCCACTGACCGTGGAGGCCTCTGGCCAGATGCGGCTGAAGGCTATTGCTCATAGGCAATTGGCAAACACAGTTATATGAGCACCTCGCATTTCCCAAGTTGATTCCCTTGGTCAGGTGTGCCATGTGAGGAATAAGCTAGGCAATAAGAGCGCGATGCCTGGATACTGTGCCGGGACACTGCAGGAAGCAACACCTTGGACGCAGCGTCCAACATCTGATCATCCAGGGGATATTTCCACGGCTGGAGGTTAGATGAGTACACCAGGATGGGGACCTGCGCCAAGGTGCAGATAACAATACATACTGGTGTCTGGGGTATAGGGTGTGCGGTCCGGTGACCAGGGAACCCCACTGTGGTTGGGGGTGCATGGGCAGGGCATGTCGGGAGGGGTGGGAGAGCAATGTGGAGACTGAAGTGTCTCGGGTGGAAGACACCACTGATTGTCAGTCTCACATCCTCTACCAATTCCTTACATACATTACACGGTATGGACAATATCTTGGATTCGGCAGAATTTGCTCTAGTGGTGCAGCTGGTAAGGCCGGGTGGCCAGATGCCAGAGAAGGCGGCAGCAGCAGCAGCATTGAAAGAATTTCGAGCTGGTGGCCCAGGTGCAGGATCCGCCTCACACCCCGAGGACCCGGCCACACATCAGGCCAGGGAGAGACCCCGAGGGGGAGGTCTGTGATGGCCCATGGTGGACAGGCGTCGCTGGTCATTTGAACAGATGACGGACAGTGTGTGCCGCCTCAACAAGGGGTCGGTGGAGGGAGAACATGTGGCCACCGCCGAGGAGGCGCCGGACCAGAGGAGCCTGAGGATGAACCCGAGGCGGATCCATAGGCGGATGGGGTACAGATGGTAGCGGTGAGGGTCGCAGAAACCCGAAAGGCCAGGGAAGCTCTCATCCTTGCCCAATTCACTTAGGATGTGGCCTCTTCCGTCATTCCTCCTCTCCCAATGTAACCTCTCACCCTTCTCACCCCCTGCCCCACCAAACCCATCCCTCTGCGTTGCCCCTCTCCCCCACTTCACCATCCTCCCCCCACCCCCCTGCCCCACATCTCCCACTCTTCGAGGGTCTGTGTTACGTCACGCCAGGATGATGGACTGTGTCAGCATTGTCAGCGGATCACGGTCGAGGGCGTGGGGTGATGATAACCTTCAGGGAGCTGAGCGCTGGTGCTCTCTCAATGCCATAGTCTGACCCTGCCTGTCTGCTGAGTGCCCACTCACACCCATCACCTGCACTCAGTGAGAGAGAGACCAGGACCTCCATGTCCAGGGATTTGGATTGGATTGGATTGGTTTATTGTCACGTGTATTGTTCTGCGTACAGCAGTTCAGACAGATCATTCCATACATGAAAAGAAAATACATAGGACATACACAATCCACAATGTAAATACATAGACATATGCATCGGGTGAAGCATACACGAGTGTAGTACTGCTCAGTAGAGAAGATGTGTGAAGAGATCAGGTCAGTCCATAAGAGGGTCGTTTAGGAATCTGGTAACAGTGGAGAAGAAGCTATTTTTGAATCAGTGACTGCACGTTCTCAGACCTTTGTATCTCCTGACCGATGGAAGAAGTTGGAAGAGTGAATAAGCCGGATGGGAGGGGTCTTTTATTATGCTTCCCACTTTCCCCAGGCAGTGGGAGGTGTAGACGGAGTCAATGGATGGGAGGCAGGTTTGTTTGACGGACTAGGCTGTGTTCACGACTCTCTGAAGTTTCTTACGGTCTTGGGCCGAGCAGTTGCCATACCAGGCTGTGATGCAGCCAGATAAGATGCTTTCTATGGGGCATCTGTAAAAGTAGGTAAGAGTCAATGTGGTCATGCCGAATTTCTTTAGTTTCCTGAGAAAGTATAGGTGCTGTTGTGCTTTCTTCGTTGTAATGTCGACGTGGGTGGACCAGAGCAGATTGTTGGTGATGTGCACACCTGGGAATTTGAAGCTGGTAACCATCTCCACCTTGGCCCTGTTGATGCAGACTGGGGTGTGTACGATACTTTGCTTCCTGAAGTCAATGACCAGCTCTTTAGTTTTGCTGACATTGAGGGATAGATTGTTGTCGTTACACTACTCCACTAGGTTCTCTATCTCCATCCTGTATTTTGACTCATTGTTGTTTGAGATCAGACTCACTACGTTGTGTCGTCAGCAAACTTGTAGATGGAGTTGGAGCCAAATTTTGCCACGCAGTCGTGTGTGTATAGGGAGTATAATAGGGGGTGAGTACGCAGCCTTGCGTGGCCCCGGTATTGAGCACTATTGTGGAGGAGGTGTTTGATGTACCATCAATTGGACTCGAGACACGATGAAGATCCAAACTGTGGCTTCAATCAGCTAGTTGTTAGCCCGGTGGTCGACTACAGAGAAAGGCCGACCGCCGGGAAACCTGGTACTTATACCCCACCTCGGAGGCGGGGTCTACTTGCCCCTCAACCAATTGGTGAGCAGTCACATGACTAGTCCCAGCCAATCGGACGAGAGGCACCTGACCAGCCAGAGCCAATGGGGAACCAATGCTCTGCACCAATGGCAGTGCTCACATTCATACAACCACATTCACCCCTTGTGGAGAAAGAAGGCAGGGGGGCGGGTGTAAGTGGAAGAGAGGGGGCGGGTGTCCGAGAATCGTGGTATGAGCAGCGAAAATCGAGAAAGGTGGGCTGCCCACTGGCTCATTAAGCAAAAACAATAAAAACCAATAAAAAAACAATACTACTACTACGAACTTAAGGTGCAACAGAATAATAACAAAGTCCAAAAAATGTCCCATAGTCTCATCAGATGGACACGATCAGCCTGTCGGGTGCCCGTGGTGTTCTAGAGGACCATCGCAGTGGAGCCGGTGACGTCGGGCCGATGGTCATCCTTGCCTCCGGGAGCGTCGGTCGTAGATGTGTCTCCGTACCCCGGGCCGGTGGTGGAGACGCTGTAATCGGGGGAGAGGGGACATGGGTCGTGGGGACGCGGGGGGCGCTGGGGGGAATTGGTGTTGGGGGGGAGGTGTTGATGTAGGGGGGGAAGGCCGTATGCCGGCGGGTGACAGGTCCCGAAGCGAGACCGTATCCTGCTGACCGTCGGGATACTCCACGTACGCATATTGCGGGTTGGCGTGGAGTAACTGGACTCGCTCAACCAACGGGTCGGACTTGTGCACCCGCACATGCTTCTGGAGCAAGATGGGCCCGGGAGTGGCCAGCCAGATCGGGAGAGGGGATCCTGAGGACGACTTCCTGGGGAAAACAAGAAGACGTTCATGAGGTGTTTGATTAGTGGTAGTACAGAGGAGAGACCGGATTGAATGCAGGGCATCAGGGATGACCTCTTACCAACGGGGGAATAGGGAGATCTCTGGACCGTAGGGCCAGCAGTATGGTCTTCCAGATGGTGCCATTCTCCCGCTCGACCTGACCGTTACCCTGGGCGTTATAACTGGTCGTCCTGCTAGAGGCGATGCCCCTGCTGAGCAGGAATTGACGCAGTTCATCACTCATAAAGGAGGACCCCCGGTCGCTGTGGATGTACGTGGGGTAACCGAACAGGGAGAAGATGGATCAAATATGAAGGCAGGCTAGCCAGTAATATAAGAAATGATAGTAAAAGTTTCTTTCAATAAATAAGAAACAAACGACAGGCCAAAGTAGACATTGGGCCAATTCAAACTGATTCCGGAAGGCTAGTGATGGGAGACGAGGAAATGGCTGGAGAACTTAATAAGTACTTTGCGTCTGTCTTCACAGTGGAAGACATGAGTAATATCCCAAAAATTATAGAGGGTCAGGGGGCTGAGTTGAGTATGGTTGCCATTACAAAAGAGATGGTGCTAAAAAAGCTAAAAGGTCTTAAAATTGACAAATCTCCTGGCCCCGATGGGCTACACACTAGAGTTCTGAGGGAGGTGGCTGAAGAAATAGCGGAAGCGTTGGTTGAGATCTTTCAAAAATCACTGGAGTCAGGGAAAGTCCCGGACGATTGGAAGATCGCTGTTGTAACCCCCTTGTTCAAGAAAGGATCAAGACAAAAGATGGAAAATTATAGGCCAATTAGCCTAACCTCGGTTGTTGGTAAAATTCTAGAATCGATCGTTAAGGATGAGATTTCTAAATTCTTGGAAGAGCAGGGTCGGATTAGAACAAGTCAACATGGATTTAGTAAGGGGAGGTCGTGCCTGACGAACCTGTTAGAATTCTTTGAGGAGGTGACAAGTAGGTTAGACCAGGGAAACCCAGTGGATGTGGTCTATCTGGATTTCCAAAAGGCCTTTGATAAGGTGCCACACAAGAGGCTGCTGAGTAAGGTGAGAGCCCACGGTGTTCGAGGTGAGCTACTGGCATGGGTTGAGGATTGGCTGTCTGACAGAAGGCAGAGAGTTGGGATAAAAGGTCCTTTTTCGGAATGGCAGCCGGTGACCAGCGGTGTCCCACAGGGTTCAGTGGTGGGGCCGCAGCTGTTCACCATATATATTAATGATCTGGATGAAGGGACTGGGGGCATTCTAGCGAAGTTTGCCGATGATACAAAGTTAGGTGGTCAGGCAGGTAGTGCTGAGGAAGTGGGGAGGCTGCAGAAGGATCTAGACAGTTTGGGAGAGTGGTGCAGGAAATGGCTGATGCAATTCAACGTGAGAAAATGTGAGGTCTTGCACTTTGGAAAAAAGAATCCAAGCATAGACTACTTTCTAAACGGTGAGAAAATTCATAATGCCAAAGTACAAAGGGATCTGGGAGTGCTAGTCGAGGATTCCCTAAAGGTAAACATGCAGGTTGAATCTGTGATTAAGAAAGCGAATGCAATGTTGTCATTTATCTCAAGAGGGTTGGAATATAAAAGCAGCGATGTGCTACTGAGCCTTTATAAGGCTCTGGTTAGGCCCCATTTGGAGTACTGTGTCCAGTTTTGGGCCCCACATCTCAGGAAGGACATACTGGCACTGGAGCATGTCCAGCGGAGATTCACACGGATGATCCCTGGAATGGCGGGTCTAACATATGATGAACGGCTGAGGATCCTGGGATTATATTCATTGGAGTTTAGAAGGTTAAGGGGAGATATAATAGAAACTTACAAGATAATACATGGCTTAGAAAGGGTGGACGCAAAGAAACTGTTTCCGTTAGGCGAGGAAACGAGGACCCGTGGGCACAGCCTTAGAATTAGAGGGGGTAAATTCAGAACAGAAATGCGGAGACATTTCTTCAGCCAGAGAGTGGTGGGCCTGTGGAATTCATTGCCGCGGAGTGCAGTGGAGGCCGGGACGCTAAATGGCTTCAAGGCAGAGATAGATAGATTCTTGATGTCGCGAGGAATTAAGGGCTACGGGGAGAATGCTGGTAGGTGGAGTTGAAATGCCCATCAGCCATGATTGAATGGCGGAGTGGACTCGATGGGCCGAATGGCCTTACTTCCACTCCTATGTCTTATGGTTTTATGGATAGGAGGGCCTTTATGACGGTTGTTGTGGTCATGTCGGGACAGGGAATGGCGAAAGGGAAGCGGGAGTATTCGTCGATAACACTCAAGAAATATGTGTTACGGTTGTTGGAGGGGAGGGGACCCTTGAAGTCTATACTGAGACGTTCAAAGAGGCCGGATGCCTTGATCAGATGCGCTGGTTTGAGGCGGTAGAAGTGCGGTTTGCACTCAGTGCAGACGTGGCAGTCCCTGGTGACGGTCCTGACCTCCTCAATGGAGTAGGGCAGGTTGCGGGTCTTAATAAAATGGTAAAGGCGGGTGACCCCTGGATGGCAGAGGTCCGTGTGGAGGGAGCGGAGGCAGTCGATCTGCATGCTGGCGTAGGTACCGCGGGATAGGGCATTGGGAGGCTCGTTGAGCTTCCTCGGACGATACAAGATATCGTAGTTGTACGTGGACAACTCGATCCGCCACCGCAAGATCTTGTCGTTCTTGATCTTGCCCCTCTGTGCATTATCGAACATGAAAGCTACTGACCGTTGGTCTGTGAGGAGGGTAAACCTCCTGCCGGCCAGATAGTGCCTCAAATATCGCACAGCTTCGACTATGGCCTGTGCCTCCTTTTCCACCGAGGAATGGCGGATTTCGAAAGCGTGGAGGGTTCGTGAGAAGAAGGCCACGGGTCTGCCCGCTTGGTTCAGGGTGGCCGCCAGAGCTACGTCAGACGCATCGCTCTCGACCTGGAATGGGAGGGACTCGTCGATAGCCTGCATCGTGGCCTTTGCGATATCCGCTTTGATGCGGCTAAAGGCCTGGCGGGCCTCCATCGGCAGGGGAAAGGAGGTGGACTGGATGAGGGGGCGGGCTTTGTCGGCGTAGTTGGGGACCCCCTGGGCGTAATAGGAGAAGAACCCCAGGCAGCGCTTGAGGGCTTTGAGGGAGTGGGGGAGGGGAGCACCATCAGGGGGCGCATGCGTTCGGGGTCGGGGCCTATCACTCCGTTACGCACTACGTAGCCGAGGATGGCTAGACGGTCGGTGCTAAACACGCACTTATCCTTATTGTAGGTCAGGTTAAGGAGTTTTGCGGTACGGAGGAATTTGCGGAGGTTGGTGTTGTGGTCCTGCTGGTCGTGGCCGCAGATGGTGACATTGTGAAGATACGGGAAGGTTGCCCGTAAACTGTGCTTGTCGACCATTCGGTCCATCTCCCGTTGGAAGACCGAGACTCCATTCGTGACACCGAAAGGAACCCGTGAAAAGTGGTAGAGTCGCCCATCTGCCTCAAACGCGGTGTACTTTTGGTCACTCGCGCGGATGGGAAGCTGGTGGTAGGCGGACATAAGGTCCACCGTGTAAAAAACTTTGTATTTCGCGATCCTGTTAACCAGGTTGGAAATACGAGGGAGAGGATACGCGTCCAGCTGCGTAAACCTGTTGATGGTCTGGCTGTAATCAATGACCACCGAACTACCAGCACTTGGGCTCGCCAGGGACTGTTGCTGGCCTCGATAACCCCTTCCTTCAGAAGCCTTTGGCCTTCGGACCTGATGAAGGTCCGGTCCTGGGCACTGTACCGTCTGCTCCTGGTGGCAACAGGTTTACAATCTGGGGTGAGATTAGCAAACAAGGAAGGGGGATCCACTTTGAGGGTCGCGAGGCTGCAAACAGTAAGAGGGGGAATAGGGCCGCCGAATTGGAAAGTTAAACTCTGCAGGTTGCACTGGAAATCCAGGCCCAAGAGTGCCGGAGCGCATAGACGGGGAAGGATGAGGAGTTTGTAGTTTTTAAACACCTTCCCCTGGACCGTGAGGTCCGCTATGCAGCACCCTGTGATCTGGACCGAGTGCGAACCGGAGGCCAGAGCGATTCTTTGTTTTCATAGATATCATAGAATTTACAGTACAGAAGGAGGCCATTCGGCCCATCGAGTCTGCACTGGCTCTTGGAAAGAGCACCCTACCCAAGGTCAACACCTCCACCCTATCCCCATAACCCAGTAACCCCACCCAACACTAGAGACGTTTAGGTCGTACCGTCGATGGCTGCCCACCTACCCGTGACTTATGTGCAAAAGGGAAACAACAACTATGTACAGTGTGCACAATTAGGGGGGGGGGGGGGTGGAAATGGGTGAACAGGTAAAGAACAGAAGAAAATCACAAGAGTCCATCCACAGGCAGAAGTCCACCAGTAGGTCACATCGATTCAATCAGTCGAGTGGGCGCCTTCGAAGTCCTGCTTGACCTGCGCAGCGGTACCGGCGACGTCGGAGCGGTGGTCGTCCGTGACTCCGGGAGCGACAATCTTGTTTCTGTGTCCGTACCCCTGGTCGGAGCTAGCGGGGGCCAGGCCGGGGGAGGGGGTCCCTGTCCGCTGAGCTGTGGGTGCATCGGTGCTGGGGGCAGTGGGGGTGTGGCCGAGATCCGGCGGGTGCCAGGTCCCGGAGGGAGACCGTGTCCTGTCGGCCGTCGGGATACTCCACATACGCATATTGCGGATTTGCGGGAATACCGGGTAAACGGGAAGTGCACAGCATCTTACCGTGGCGGGGTGGACGAAACTTTCCGTGCTCCCGGAGTCCAACAGGCAGCTTGTCTCATGGCCATTGAGAAGGATCTTTGTGGTCGCCGTGGACAGCGTGCGGGGCCGAACTGATCCAATGTTACTGAGGCAAGTCGTGGCAGGAACTCCGAGTCATCATCCGGCAGCGAGTGGTCACTTGCGGGGTCCTCGATGCCGATCCAAGATGGCGGCATCCATCGGCAACACGTGGTGGGGTTGAACAAAATGGCGGCGCCCAGGTGTCGCACATGGTGTCGGGGGCCCAAAATAGCGGCACCCGGTGATCACTCGTGGTGGTGGGGGGTGGGGGCAGCGAGGTCCGCGGGCCGCGCGGGGTGCGTGGGGAGGGGGACCCGAGCAGCGACCGCCTTTGACTGGCAAACGACAGCATAATGGCCCTTTTTGCTGCAGCTTTTACAGGTTGCGGTGCGGGCCGGGCAGCGCTGGTGGGGGTGCTTGACCTGGCCACAAAAGTAGCAGCGGGACCCCGTGGGTTTATCGGGGCATCCTGCGGTGCAGGCCTGAGGGGGGTCCGCGTCTGCAGAGGGAAGGGGGCTCGGGTTCCATGCTGCCGAGGGGGCCGCTGCACGGTTGGGAGCGTATGCGCGGGCGTTGCGATTAGCGACATCTAGAGATGAGGCGAGGGCCCGTGCCTCGGTGAGGCTTACAGTTTCTTTCTCTAAGAGTCTCTGGCGGATCTGGGAAGATTGAATACCCGCAACAAAAGCATCTCTAAGTAAAAGTTCGATGTGTTCGGCCGCAGAAACTGGTGAGCAGGCGCAGTTTCTCCCCAGAACAAGGAGGGTCTGGTAGAATTCGTCTAAAGACTCACCAGGGAATTGCTGTCTCGTGGCCAGCAAGTGCCGTGCGTAGACCTGGTTCACCGGCCGGATGAAATGTCCCTTAAGCAAGTCCATAGCTGCGTCATAGTCTGTTGCGTCCTCTATGAGCGTGTACACGGCGGTGCCAACGCACGAGTGGAGGATGTGCAGTTTTTGTTCCCTCGTCGGGCGGTTTTCGGCTGTGCTCAAGTAGCTATTGAAACACGCCAGCCAGTATTTTATTGCTGCTGTTGCATTTGCTGCAGGCGGGCTGAGTCAAAGGCACTCCAGCATGATACGAAGCTCCATCCTTTAAAACTTGTGCATTGAATTGATGCACCATCAATTGGACACCACTGGCGGGTGACAGCAGAACTAGGGGGCATAGCCTCAAAATAAGGGGAAGTAGATTTAGAACTGAGTTTAGGAGGAACTTCTTCACCCAAAGGGTTGTGAATCTATGGAATTCCTTGCCCAGTGAAGCAGTTGAGGCTCCTTCATTACATGTTTTTAAGGTAAAGATAGATAGTTTTTTGAAGAATAAAGGGATTAAGGGTTATGGTGTTCGGGCCGGAAAGTGGAGCTGAGTCCACAAAAGATCAGCCATGATCTCATTGAATGGCGGAGCAGGCTCGAGGGGCCAGATGGCCTACTCCTGCTCCTAGTTCTTATGTTCTTATGTTCTTATGAGACGAAGATGAGATCCAAACAATAGGCTTTAATGCACAAGATGTGTGCCCGGCAGCAGACGTACAGAAGAATGGCCGACTGCCGGGAAGCACGGGTTCTTATATCCCGCCTTGTAGGCGGAGCTACCTACCTCTCAGCCAATCGGCTGAGAGGCACATGACTTACCCGGGCCAATGGGCAGCGAGTCCTCTGCACCAATAGCAGCTCACTTCTAAGGTACCGTAATACCCCTAGTCATACTACCACAATTATGTTTTGCTGAAAAAAGAAGGCATGTTATTGTGTTTTCACCTTCCATTTCTCAGCACAATCACAAGAATAACAAGGGAATACAACAACTTTATACTGTATGAGAAAAGATTGCTAATTGGTTGGCAAGTAGACTCTGATAGGTAAAGGCATCAATTGATGGTGACCGACAGCTAATTAACAAACATTGTTTGAAATTTAAACTAAGCATCTTAACTCAGATTGGCTTAACTCAGGGCAGCACGTGGCACAGTGGTTAGCACTGGGATTACGGTGCCGAGGACCTGGGTTCGAATCCCGGCCCTGGGTCACCCTCCGTGTAGAGTTTGTACATTCTTCCCATGTCTGCGTGGGTTTCACCCCCACAACCCACAGATGTGCAAGTTAGGTGGATTGGCCACGCTAAATTGGCCCTTAATTGGAAAAAAAAATAATTGGGTCCCGTAAATGTATTTTTAAAAAAACTCTGATTGGTTATGACATTGCCCTGTGGAATGAAACAGCAAATGGGTGTCACCTTATTTTGTTTAGCTGAAACAGACACTTTGGGGTTGATTTTGTGCATATGTCCACTGTCAGTGAGAACGGCGATGTAAGAGCAAAATCTCCCGAAAGGATTCTTACTGACAAGGTCTCATTCCCCAATTTTCCCTGCCCCTCCCTGGTGCGGTAATGAGGTTCATGCCCACAAAGGACGAGAACCTCAGTCTAATGCTCTTACATACATTTTAATATCATTCACGGACCTCCTGGCCATGTGACCCCCTCACTGAATATTCAAGCTCGCCGAGTTGATGTCACATTGGCAAAGTCTACAACAGCTATTTACAAACTTGAATCAGTCAAGGGTCTCAAAAGTGCAGTTGTCTTTTGTCGCCTTCAACTTTGCTTACATGACATCCAGTGACCAATGGTAGACTGGCCAGTTACATAGTGAAAGTGTTTAGTTGTATTATTCCTCTGGGTGGCATTATGTGACAGGCAATTTTCAGGCTTTCTCAGTAGCTAACCCACACAGATGGATCTTTCCCATGACAAGTGAACCTTCTAGGCAATCTCACAAGCATTCATGCACCCCCTTTAACAATGTATCATCAAGTTAATGTTATCACTCTTCATTTTATCGACCAAAATGCATCACTTAAGCATCTCTACATTTAATTTCATCTACAATGAAACTGCACATTTCACCAAGTTGCCTATGACCTCCTGAAGTATGTTACTATCATACTCACTGTTCTCTACATTTCTGAGCTTCTTTTGTCATTTGCGAGCTTTGAAATTATGCCCCATATATGCAAGTCCAGGTCATTTACATAGATGAAGAAGAGCAATGGGTCTTATACTGATCCCTGGGAAACACCACTGCACTCTCTTATCCAGTCTGTAAAACAACTATTCACCACTAGTCTCTGCTTTTCATATCCATTAGCCACTGTCCCTTTTCCCATTGGACTTTAACTTCACAAACAAGTCTATTATGTGGTACTTTATCAAATACCTTTTGAAATTCTATATAAACATCAACTGCATTATCTTCAGCAACGTGTCTGCAAAATGCAATAGATTAAGATAGATATTGAAATAAATTGATATTTCTCCAAGAAAACAAGAGGATAGGTACATGTAGCAAATTATGTGTATACAATCAATCCTAGGCATTTATGGCAGTGCGGTCTCCAGGCATGATTGATGCAGGAATTACCCGGTCATCATTCCAGCAATAATGCCTCAGCTGGATTAAATTAGAAGACTATCAAACAGCAATGTCCTTCCTGAAACCATGTCCACAAGAATTCTTGGGGTAGATATTGGCATAATGTTAATGTCACAGGACAAGTAACCCAGAGACCTAGGCTAATGGTCAGGGGACTTGGGTTCAAATTCACCATGGCAACTGGTGGAATTTAAATTCATGTGATAATTTTAGAATTGAAAGCTAGTGTCAGTAATGGTGACCATGAAACTATCATCGATTTTCATAAAAACCCATCTGGTTCGCTAATGCACTTCAGGACAGGAAATCTGCCATCCAGACCTGGTCTGCTCTGGCCTATATGTGACTCCAGATGCACAGCAATATGGTTGACTCTTAACTGCCCTCTGAAATGGTCTAGCGTTTAGTTAGGAATGGGCAAAAAGTGCTGGCCTTTGCAGCGATCCCCATTTCCCAGGAAGGAATAAAATGAATAAAGACAAAATTCCTGCAAAATTAGTATGGATAGATAGGCCAATGATCGGTCCTTCTCTCCCAACACTGAAATAGCCAATGTTCCAGGGAGGACAAAGAAGCACTCTGTAGACACTCTTGAAGAGTGACAGTATTGACATTAATGACTGCAAGGAACTTGCTACCTATCATCAAGGATGAACTTATACTTGCCTATCAAGCCGCATCACACAATGGCCCGTAACTTCCAGCTTGCAGCGGGAAGGCACAGGTCGCCAATTTTAAAAGGGAAAAATGGGGACTTTTCTGCACTCAGAAAATGCAATGAACCTGCCTCTCAGTATGGCAGCCTCAGGCCTCCAGCGCCTCAGTCTGCGCAGACTCCAGCGTGGCACAGAAGTGCAACCACGCCCCCTTATGACAGGGCTTATGACAAGAGCAGGCATTTAAACACAATTTAGGTTGAACACTACAGGCAACATATTTCACAAGTGTTTTAAAGCTTTTTTAACAGGTTTTTTGCTCTTTCTTTTATACAGGCATTGCTGTTATTGATTCTTTTAAAGCAATTTTTACATTTTATGATTAAAGGTGATTATTTATAAGTGAACATAGGTTTAATTATTTGTTTTAAATCTGCAAAACTATTTAAATCTGCACTATATTATTAGATAACTTTACAAGTGGGATGCTTCAAATTGCTCCGAGGTTTTAATTTAGATTATGGCCATACGGTTTTAAAAGTTCCCCGGAGCATTTTGCTGTCACTGTCCTCGTCAGATTTTTTTTTTAAAGATTTGTATTTATAGAATCAAGGAATCACTACAGCTCAGAAGAAAGCATTTGGCCCATCGAACCTGCACTGACACTTCGAAAGACCCCCCTACCCAAGCCCAAGCCCTCACCCTAACTCCATAACCCCACCGAACCGTTGGAAACTGAGGAGCAATTGTGCAAGGCCAATCCACCTAACCTGTACATCTTTGGACGGTGGGAGGAAACCAGAGCACCTGGAGGAAATGGCAGTGACACAGTGGTTAGCACTGCTGCCTCACAGCGTCATGGATCCGGGTTCAATTCTGGCCTTGGGTAACTGTCTGTGTGGACTTTGTACGTTCTCCCAGTGTCTGTGTGGGTTTCCTCTGAGTGCTCTGGTTTTCTCCCACAGTCCAAAAATGTGCAGGTTAAGTGGATTGGCCATGCTAAGTTGCCCCTTAATGTTCAGGGGTGTACCGGGTAGAGGTAGGGTACTCTTTCAAAGAGTCAGTGCAGATATTTTTTGAAAATAAATTTAGAATACCCAATTCATTTTCTCCAATTAAGGGGCAATTTGACGTGGCCAATCCATCTACCCTGCACATCTTTGGGTTGTGGGGGGGAAACCCAAAAACACGGCGAGAATATGCAAACTCCACACGGACAGTGACCCAGAGCCAGGATCGAACCTGAGATCTCGGCGTTGTGAGGCAGCAGACGAACCCACTGCACCACCATGCTGCCCTGAGTCAGTACAGACATGATGGGCCGAATTACCTTTCTGCACTGTAGCAATTCTATGGTTCTATTCCATGGTTTATAGAGTTTATAGAGAAATACAGCACAGAACAGGCCCTTCGGCCCACGATGTTGCGCCGAACTTTTGTCCTAGGTTAATCATAGAATTTTGGACAATTTGTCATGGCCAATCCACCCAACCTGCACATCTTTGGACTGTGGGAGGAAACCGGAGTACCCGGAGGAAACCCACGCAGTCACGGGGAGGATGTGCAGACTCCACACAGACAGTGACCCAAGTCGAAATCGAACTTGGGACCCTGGAGCTGTGAAGCAATTGTGCTATCCACAATGCTACCGTGCTGCCCTTAAGAAGTTAACCTACACTCCCTTATTCTACCCTAATCCAAGTACCTATCCAATAGCCGCTTGAAGGTCCATAAATTTTCCGACTCAACTACTACCACAGGCAGTGCATTCCATGCCCCCACTACTCTCTGGGTAAAGAACCTACCTCTGACATCCCCTCTATATCTTCCACCATTTATCTTAAATTTATGTCCCCTTGTAATGGTGTGTTCCACCCGGGGAAAAAGTCTCTGACTGTCTACTCTATCTATTCCCCTGATCATCTTATAAACCTCTATCAAGTCGCCCCTCATCCTTCTCCGTTCTAATGAGAAAAGGCCTAACACCCTCAATCTTTCCTCGTATGACCTACTCTCCATTCCAGGCAACATCCTGGTAAATCTCCTTTGCACCTTTTCCAAAGCTTCCACATCCTTCCTAAAATGAGGTGACCAGAACTGCACACAGTACTCCAAATGTGGCCTGACCAAGGTTTTGTACAGCTGCATCATCACCTCATGGCTCTTAAATTCAATCCCTCTGCTAATGAACGCTAGCACACCATAGGCCTTCTTCACAGCTCTATCCACTTGAGTGGCAACTTTCAAAGAACAATGAACATAGACCCCAAGATCTCTCTGCTCCTCCACATTGCCAAGAACCCTACCATTAACCCTGTATTCCGCATTCAGATTTGTCCTTCCAAAATGGACAACCTCACACTTGTCAGGGTTAAACTCCATCTGCCACTTCTCAGCCCAGCTCTGCATTCTATCTATGTCTCTTTGAAGCCGACAACAGCCCTCCTCACTATCCACAACTCCACCAATCTTCGTATCATCTGCAAATTTACTGACCCACCCTTCAACTCCCTCATCCAAGTCGTTAATGAAAATCACAAACAGCAGAGGACCCAGAACTGATCCCTGCGGTACGCCACTGATAACTGGGCTCCAGGCTGAATATTTGCCATCCACCACAACTCTCTGTCTTCTATCGGTTAGCCAGTTTGTTATCCAACTGGCCAAATTTCCCACTATCCCATGCCTCCTTACTTTCTGCATAAGCCTACCATGGGGAACCTTATCAAATGCCTTACTAAAATCCATGTACACTACATCCACTGCTTTACCTTCATCCACATGCTTGGTCACCTCCTCAAAGAATTCAATAAGACTTGTAAGGCAAGACCTACCCCTCACAAATCCGTGCTGACTATCCCTAATCAAGCAATGCCTTTCCAGATGCTCAGAAATCCTATCCCTCAGTACCCTTTCCATTACTTTGCCTACCACCGAAGTAAGACTAACTGGCCTGTAATTCCCAGGGTTATCCCTATTCCCTTTTTTGAACAGGGGCACGACATTCGCCACTCTCCAATCCTCTGGTACCACCCCTGTTGACAGCGAGGACGAAAAGATCATTGCCAACGGCTCTGCAATTTCATTTCTTGCTTCCCAGAGAATCCTTGGATATATCCCGTCAGGCCCGGGGGACTTGTCTATCCTCAAGTTTTTCAAAACGCGCAACACATCTTCCTTCCTGACAAGTATCTCCTCAAGCTTATCAGTCTGCTTCACGCTGTCCTCTCCAACAATATGGCCCCTCTCATTTGTAAATACTGAAGAAAAATACTTGTTCAAGACCTCTCCTATCTCTTCAGACTCAATACACAATCTCCCGCTACTGTCCTTAATCGGACCTACTCTCACTCTAGTCATTCTCATATTTCTCACGTATGTGTAAAAGGCCTTGGGGTTTTCCTTGATCCTACCCGCCAAAGATTTTTCATGCCCTCTCTTAGCTCTCCTAATCCCTTTCTTCAGTTCCCTCCTGGCTATCTTGTATCCCTCCAGCGCCCTGTCTGAACCTTGTTTCTTCAGCCTTACATAAGTCTCCTTCTTCCTCTTAACAAGACATTCAACCTCTCTTGTCAACCATGGTTCCCTCACTCGACCATCTCTTCCCTGCCTGACAGGGACATACATATCAAAGACACGCAGTACCTGATCCTTGAACAAGTTCCACATTTCACTTGTGTCCTTCCCTGACAGCCTATGTTCCCAACTTCTGCACTTCAATTCTTGTCTGACAGCATTGTATTTACCCTTCCCCCAATTATAAACCTTGCCCTGTTGCTCGCACCTATCCCTCTCCATTACTAAAGTGAAAGTCACAGAATTGTGGTCACTACCTCCAAAATGCTCCCCCACTAACAAATCTATCACCTGCCCTGGTTCATTACCAAGTACTAAATCCAATATGGCCTCCCCTCTGGTCGGACAATCTACATACTGTGTTAGAAAAGCTTCCTGGACACACTGCACAAACACTACCCCATCCAAACTATTTGATCTAAAGAGTTTCCACTCAATGTTTGGGAAGTTGAAGTCGCCCATGACTACTACCCTGTGACTTCTGCACCTTTCCAGAATCTGTTTCCCAATCTGTTCCTCCACATCTCTGCTGCTATTGGGGGGCCTATAGAACACTCCCAACAAGGTGACTGCTCCTTTCCTATTTCTAACTTCAACCCATATTACCTCAGTAGGCAGATCCCCCTCGAACTGCCTTTCTGCAGCTGTTATACTATCTCTAATTAACAATGCCACCCCCCCACCTCTTTTACCATCCTCCCTAATCTTGTTGAAACATCTATAACCAGGGACCTCCAACAACCATTTCTGCCCCTCTTCTATCCAAGTTTCCGTGATGGCCACCACATCGTAGTCCCAAGTACCGATCCATGCATTAAGTTCACCCACCTTATTCCTGATGCTTCTTGCATTAAAGTATACACACTTCAACCCATCTCCTTGCCTGCAAGTACTCTCCTTTGTTATTGTTACCTTCCCCACTGCATCACTACGTGCTTTGGCGTCCTGACTATCGTCTACCTTAGTTGCTGGACTACAGATCCGGTTCCCATTCCCCTGCCAAATTAGTTTAAACCCTCCCGAAGAGTACTAGAAAACCTCCCCCCCAGGATATTGGTGCCCCTCTGGTTCAGATGCAACCCGTCCTGCTTGTACAGGTCCCACCTTCCCCAGAATGCGCTCCAATTATCCAAATACCTGAAGCCCTCCCTCCTACACCATTCCTGCAGCCACGTGTTCAACTGCACTCTCTCCCTATTCCTAGCCTCGCTATCACGTGGCACCGGCAACAAACCAGAGATGACAACTCTGTCTGTCCTGGCCCTTAACTTCCAGCCTAACTCCCTAAACTTGTTTATTACCTCCACACCCTTTTTCCTACCTACATCGTTGGTACCAATGTGCACCACGACTTCTGGCTGCTCACCCTCCCCCTTCAGGATCCTGAAGACACGATCAGAGACATCCCTGGCCCTGGCACCCGGGAGGCAACATACCTTTCGGGAGTCTCGCTCGCGACCACAGAATCTCCTATCTATTCCCCTAACCATTGAATCTCCTATTACTATTGCTTTTCTATGCTCCCCCCTTCCCTTCTGAGCCCCAGAGCCAGACTCAGTGCCAGAGACCTGGCCGCTGGGGCCTTCCCCCGGTAGGTCATCCCCCCCAACAGCATCCAAAACGGTATACTTGTTTTGAAGGGGAATGGCCACGAGGGATCCCTGCACTGTCTGCCTGTTAGTTTTCTTTCCCCTGACTGTAACCCAGCTACTCTTGTCCAGTACCTTTGGTGTGGCTACCTCCCTATAACTCTTCTCTATGACCCCCTCTGCCTCCCGGATGATCCGAAGTTCATCCAGCTCCAGCTCCAGTACCTTAACACGGTCTCTGAGGAGCTGGAGTTGGGTGCACTTCCCGCAGGTATAGTCAGCGGGGACACCAGTGGTATCCCTCACCACCCACATCCTACAGGAGGAGCATGCAACTGCCCTAGCCTCCATCCCCTCTTACTTTACAGAATTAGCTGCCCTGTGGACCAACTGGACCTCCGCCCTCCGACTCTGCTCCCAGTCAGCTGTACTCTAAACTCCTGGTTCCCTTCACGCTCTTTGATAAATATAGGAAATTAAATGAAAGGAGTACCTTACTCCCTCCTCACCTAACTCCCTCAGTCACCAAACTCTCACTGTAGCACTCAAATGCCACAAGCTCAGCACTCAGTGCAAACAAAGTCTGCACTGTATCTAGCCCCTATTTATACTGTGACTCTAGCTTCTAAAAACTGGCCTAATGCAATTAACTAATTAACAAGCTCCAGCTGCAAGTAAGTCCAAGTAGAACCTTGTTTAAAGCTGATTCAAAATTCACCTTCTTATAGACCAAACAGCAACTTTTAAGTTAATTAACTAAATAAAAGAAATACTAGACTTTAAATAACCCTTATACTCCCTCAGTCACCAAACTCTCACTGTAGCACTCAAATGCCACAAGCTCAGCACTCAGTGCAAACTTCTAGGAAATCCACACAGACACGGGGAGAATGTACAAACACCACAAAGTCACCCAAGGTCAGAATTTAACATGGGTCTGGTGTTGTGAGGCAGCAGTGTTTCAGCTGCCTCAGCTGATGTTTCAGTCTTGTTTACTTCAATTATTTTAATCATTTATAATTATTTCATAATTAAATGAGTTTTGGTGTTTCTGTAAGACAGGGGTGGGCAAACTTTTCCGTGCAAAGGCCACATTCAGAAATTCACAATTCACAAAGGGCCGCATAGTATATTAAGTAAAATAATTACTTCACCCGGTTATGATTCTGGGCACCTCATACAGAACATAGAACAGTACAGCACAGAACAGGCCCTTCGGCCCTCGACGTTGTGCCGAGCAATGATCACCCTACTCAAGTCAACGTATCCACCCTATACCAGTAAGTAACCCAACAGCCCCCCCCCCCCATTAACCTTAAAAAAAAATTTTTTTAAAAAAACATTTTTTTTTTTTAATGACTTGGTGGGCCGCAGAAATACCTTTGGCGGGCCGCATGCGGCCCGCGGGCCGTAGTTTGCCCACCCCTGCTGTAAGACATTTGTACAAGCTTGTAAAGGTTGATGGAAGACATTTATTAACAAAAATAATTTTATAAATACAAAACTTTGAAACCAATTAACATTTAACTAACTTTTTGTTTTATAAATCTTTTTACTGGCACTTTCAAAATTATATACATTGCTGTTTGTTTTCAATTACTGTACAATACAGAAAAGTTTTTCCTTTTCTTCCCTTGTATTTTCTATATACAGTCTGTCGCCATCCGACTCAACGTATAGTCCTCCCCGCCTCCCCCTGGCCCGCCTCTCCCTGCCCCCTCCTGCCTACCCCCCTTGTGCGTGGAGCGGGCAGGGAGAAGCGGGCTGCTGGGGGGGGAGGGGGGGGGGGGAGGACTACACGCTGAGTCAGATAGTTCCCTCCCTGATCGGTCTGGGGGTGTGTTCCCCCTTCTCCTCCCCTTCCCCCCTTTCTTTTCTCCCCTGCCGGCTTCGGCCGTGTCACTCCTGTCGATTTTGTGCCTCTCCAGCCCCTCCTCCCCATCCATCCCTACCCCCTTTTTTTTAACTTTCCAGTTTCTCTATCTACTTATTCTTGCTGGCCTCGCACAGGTTCTGGAACGGGCCGACAAACTGTCCCCATGCGAAAGGTAGGGTGTCGGCCTTTCTTCCAATGTGTAGCTCTGGCTGCTCTGATACTCCGAAGATTGCCACATTTGGGCATGGCTTCACCCTCACCCCCACAACCTTGTACATTGCCTCGGAGAAGGCTGTCCAGAATCCAGCAAGTTTGGAACATGCCCAAAACATGTGGGAATGGTTGGTCAAGCCCCTCTGGCACTGTTCACATTTGTCCTCCACCTCTGGGAAGAACCTGCACATTTGGGTTCTGGTCAGGTGCGCCTCTGGCACCATTTTGAACTGCATGAAGTGAGCTTTGCGCAGGAGGAGGTGGAGTTGGTCCTGCTCAGTGCTTCACTCCAGAGTCCCCAACCCACTTTGAAACCCAGTTCGTTCCCCCATTTCCATCTGGTCTTGTCCAGTGATGTTCGAGCTCTGTCCAGTAGCTGTCCGTATATTTTCCCGTAGTGTCCCCCTTCTTTACCATCTGTGATCATCGGTTCCTGTAATTGTGTGGTCTCCGGGACCCAGGGGTATCCTACTGTCTATTTGTGGAGGAGGTGTTTTATCTGTAGGTGCCTCATTTCCTGTCCTGTTGGCAGTTCCCATTCCTACGTCAGTTCGTTTAGCATCGCCATCTGTTTCCTATGTAAAAATCCCTAACTGTCAGCGTACCTCTGTCCTGTCTCCATTTCTTAAAGGTGGTGTCGAGCATGGCTGGAGGGAATGGCATGGTTACCGCAGATGGTGGCTGTGTTGTTCCTTGTGTCTTAATAAAGCTCGTGGTCTTAAAGTTGAAGTAGATGCTTTATTGTGAGTTTGTTCTCTCTTCAGTGCTTAACTTAATGTTACATCTGTGCTGCTAGTCTGCCTTGCTACCAGCTCCCTTTCCTGTGAAGTGTGTCCTGACTTCCTTATCATGTGTATTTATACCTCTCCCGTGCTCCCTCTAGTGCTTGCTCAGTTGTATTGCATCTACACAGATATACAATCACCACAGTGTCCATGGGGGACATCTTGATTAGCCAGAAGTGCTGTCTTAGTTGGGCCCAAGTTTTCAATGTGGCCACTACCACTGGGCTTGATGTATATTTTGTCGAGGGGGATGGGAGTGCTACTGTAGCCAGGACCCAGAGGTTCGTCTGCTTGCAGGAGGCCTCCTCCATCCGCACCAACTCAGAATTGGGTTTGTGTACCCATCCCCTCACTCTCTCCGCCATTGCTGCCCAGTGGTAATGCCAGGCCACCTTTGATTTTCCTCCTTTACAACATTGGTTTGGGAACTTTCGGATTCTTATCCCCGCCCCCTCCCCCCCCCCCCCCCCCCCCCACACCCCCCACACACACACACACACACACACACACACACACACAAATGCCATTATTAAGCTGTCTACTTTTTGGAAGAAGGCCTTGGGGATGAAGATCGGGATGACTATCGTGGAGAGTTGCGCTCCTATGATTCCTGGAAGCACCGATTTTCCAACTGCAAAGAAGTTGATGCGGGTGTGCACCCTGTGCACCTGCGAGAAGAATGAGAACTCCTTTTCTCCCGGGAACCTCCACGGATCCACCGCTCCCATCTACACCATGAATGCCCCCAGTTCCTTCGCCATGCCTGTCTTTTTCCCCGTTCTAGGGTTTGATCGGTCGGTCAGTGGGTCCTGTACGCAGTTAAAGTCGTTCCCCATAATCAGTTTGGTGTGTGTCAATGTCGGGGATTTCTGGCATGGTCTTTTTCATAAATTCTGTGTCATCCCAGTCGGGAGCGTAGACATTTACCAGCACCACCCCTTCCAGGATATCGCTGACCATGACGTTACATCCCCTGGGTCTGTAACCGTCCTGGTCTCTGTAAATCGCGTTCTCTTGCTGATCAGTATGGCGAAATCCCCACATTTAAGTTAACTTTTAACTTTATCAGCTGAACAATGACATAAAACGACCTCAACTTTTAAAAAATTTCTTGCAGTAAAATATATTTTCTCACTTAAACACAAGTCAATAAAATATATTTTCCTGCAGAAACCCACGGTTCTGTCTATTTGTAAAAAGGGGGGAAGGGGATCTAAGGGGAGGGTTTTCACATATCAACTGTTTATGTTACAAGCTCAACGTCCGAAAGGAGCGTCTGCTGAAGTGCAGTATCCTGACATCATTTCAGGACGACCTTTGGCAGTACATTCTTAGGGGTTAGTGATTGATGCGCCGCAATTCCTGTCAGAGAGTTCACATTAGCTCACAGGAGGCTTACATATGTCAACAAAGTCATTAATTTTTGTTAAAGTATTTGAAGTAATCATTGAGGCTTGTCAAGATGAACATTACATCAGCCTCTTAAACAACACAGCTTAAAATACATTGCAAAATCCAAATGTACTTTAGCTCTGAATCAGTTGGGAGGACAGATTTGCTAACATTAGTACCCTTGAAAGAGTCAATAGCACCAGTATCGAGGCCATGATCATGCGAAACCAACTCTGCTGGGACGCCCATCCTTAGGATGTCAGAATCCCAACTGCCAAAGCAAATCTTCATCCAGCTCAAGGAAGGATCCCAAAGAAGAGGAAGACAAAGGAAGTTCCTCAAAGACACCTTAAAGGCTTACCTCAGGAAATGGAACATGGATGCTACTGCCTGGGAGACCTTTGATCAGAAGAGACCGGCTTGGAGGAACCTCATGATTGAAGGGTCAGGGGCAGCATGGTGGTGCAATGGTTAGCACGGCTGTCTCATTAGGCTGAGGTCCAAGATTCGATCCTGGCTCTGGGTCACTGTCTATGTGGAGTTTGCACATTCTCCCTGTGTCTGCATGGTTCTCATCCCCACAACCCAAATATGTACAGAGTAGATGGATTGGCCACGCTAAATTGCCCCTTAATTGGAAAAAATTAATTGGATACTCTAAATTTATAAAACTAACACAAAAAAAATGATGGGTCACAATTCTTCGAGAACACCCGACAGGAAGAGGAGGCCCGGAAACGGAGCCAGAAAAAGGAATACCTGCAACCTAGTGTCCAGGGGCAGGACTTATACCCATTGGAAACAAACGGACTCATAAGCGATAGACAGCATGGTTTTGTGAAGGGGAGGTCGTGCCTCACTAACTTGATCGCATTTTTTGAGGACGTGACAAAGATGATTGATGAGGGGAGGGCGGTGGATGTTGTTTACATGGACTTCAGTAAAGCCTTTGACAAGATGCCTCATGGCAGACTGGTACAAAAGGTGAAGTCAGACGGGATCAGAGGTGAGGTGGTAAGATGGATACAGAACTGGACTGGCTCGGTCACAGAAGGCAGAGGGTAGCAGTAGAAGGATGTTTTTCTGAATGGAAGGTTGTGACCAGTGGTCTGCCACAGGGACCTGTGCTGGGGCTCTGTTGCTTGTAGTATACATAAACGATTTGGAGGAAAATGTCACTGGTCTGATTAATAAGTTTGCAGATGACACCAAGATTGGCGGAGTTGCAGATAGTGTTGACGGTTGTCAGAAGGTACAGCAGGACATAGGTTGGAGACTTGGGCAGAGAAATGGAAAATGAAGTCTAATATGGACAAATGTGAGGTAATGCATTTTGATAGGTCTAACAGAGAGGGGAAATATACCTTAAGTGGCAAAACTAAGGAGTATAGAAAGTCAGAGAGATCTGGGCGTACAGGTCCACAGATCTTTGAAGATGGCAACACTAGTGGACAAGGTAGTCAAGAAAGTATACGGAATGCTTGCCTTCACTGGATGGGGCATTGAGAATAAAAACTGGCAAGTCATGCTGCAGTTGTATAGAACTTTGGTAAGGCTGCCACTTGGAATATTGCGCACAATTCTGGTCGTCATACTACCAGTAGGATGTGGAGGCTTTGGAGAGGGTGCAGAGGAGGTTTACCAGGATGTTGCCTGGTCTGGAGGGTGTTAGCTATGTGGAGAGGCTGAATAGACTTGCACTGTTTCATTAGAAAGACCAAGGTTGAGGGGTGACCTGATAATGGTCGACAAGATTTTGAGGGGCCTGGATAGAGTGGATGGGCAGCCACTCTTTCCCAGGGTGGAGGGGTGAGTCACCAGGGGGCATAGGTTTAAGGTCCATGGGGCAAAGTTTAGAGATGTGTGAAGCAGATTTTTTATGCAGAGGGTGGTGAGTGCCTGGAACGCATTTACAGGGTAGGTTGTGGAAGCAGATACATTAACGAAGTTCAAAAGGTATCTTGACAAACACGTGGATAGGATGGGTATAGAGGGATACGGCACAAGGAAGTGCTGGGGGTTTTGGAAAAGGTTGGTATCATGACTGGTACAGCCTTGGAGGGCTGAAGGGTCTGTTCCTGTGCTGTATTATTCTTTGTTCCTTGCAGGTGTCTCCTCAGCCGACTATTGCTGCTAATGGGAGTCAGCTTGCTCTTTTCTGGATCCATGGTAGCACCTGTCTTCATTTGAATCTCAATATTTGACAAGTGCAGAAACTAAAGTCTTACCACATGTATTATGAAAAAGCCCTTTCCCAGTGATAGGTAAGACAGCAGTAAGCCCTGAGTATTTATTGCCCTATTTGCCTGACTTTTAATCTGATCAATAGCTGTTCCTGCCATTTACATTTAGATTTGAATGCAAGTTGAAATATGATTAGAATTGACCAATGAACATATTTAAATTACCATCCTGCTTTTCCTGAGATAAGATGATAAGAACGAGGAGCAGGTGTAGGCCATCTGGCCCCTCGGGCCTGCTCGGTCATTCAATGAGATCATGGCTGATCTTTTGTGGACTCAGCTCCACTTTCCCGCCCAAACACCTTAACCCTTTATTCTTCAAAAAAACTATCTATCTTTATCTTGAAAACATTTAACGAAGGAGCCTCAACTGCTTCACTGGGCAGGGAATGCCATAGATTTACAACCCTTTGGGTGAAAAAGTTCCTCCTGAGCTCCTAAGCTTATGGGCGACAATCCAAATTCACCCATTGCCACAACTGTATACGATGCACATAAAAGCATATCCTAGGAATTAAACTTTAACACAGCTGTGATGCTAAGATTTATGCTTTTGTATTAGAATTCCTGTCACTAAGACGTCTCCCTTCCAATCCCCTCCTTTAGCTGCTTCCATTGATCAGGGCAGTCATGAAGCCACAACAGTTGTGTGGTTCAACACAATCACTGATAAGTTGATGGGCAGCACGGTAACACAGTGGTTAGCACAGTTGCTTCAAGCTCCAGAGTCCCAGGTTCGATTCCCAGCTTGGGTCACCGTCTGCATGGAGACTACACATTCTCCTCGTGTCTGCGTGGGTTTCTCCCGGGTGCTCCGGTTTCTACCACATTCCAAAGATGTGCAGGTTAGGTGGATTGGCCATGCCCTTCGTGTCCAAAGAAAAGGTTAGGTGGGGGTACTGGGTTTTGGGGATAGGGTGGAGGTGTGGGTTTAGGTAGGGTGCTCTTTCCAAGGGCTGGTGCAGACTCGATGGGCTTAATGGCCTCCTTCTGCACTGTAAATGCTATGATCTATGAACTAAAAAAAGTCACGATTGCATTATGCCAAAAATATGAATTCTGTAGATGTTCTAATATGATGAATGTGTCCATGTTCTCAGCATTTTTTGTTTCCATTAACAACTGAGTGAGATAGATCAATTTCCAGATCCTGCACTAAATATATCATACCCCTCAGCAATTACATTGCAGGAACGCATCCATCTCAAATACATTCACAATATATATTCACTACATTAATGATTTGGAAGAGGAAACAAAATGTAATGGGTGGAATTCTCCTTCCCGCCAGCCCCATTTTCTCGTACTGCACTCCCCCACCGGCAGTGGGATTCTCAGTTCCTGCAGCCGTCCAATGGGGTTTCCCATTGTGCCACCTCACTCCGTCGGGAAACCCGCTGGTGTCGGTGCACTGCCAGCCAAGCGGAGGACCCGCTGATGGAAATTCCCACTGAATATCTCCAAATTTGCAGTTGACACTAAGTTAGTGGGGGGGATGAGCTGTGAGAAGGATGCAGAGATCCTTCAGTGTGATTTGGATAAGCTGAGTGAGTGGAGTGGGCAAATGAATTGCAGATGCAGCATAATTTGGATAAATGCAAGGTTATTCACTTTGATAGCAAAAACGGGAAGGCAGACTATTATCTGAATGGCCATAAATTAGGAGAGGGGAATGTGCAACGAGACCTGGGTGTCCTCGTACACCAGTCGCTGAAGGTAAGCATGCAGGGGCAACGGGTGGTAAATGGTATGATGGCCTTCATTGCGAGAGCATTCGAATACAAGAGGAGGGATGTTTTGCTGCAATTATACAGGGCCTTAGTGAGGTCACACCTGGAATATTGTAAGCAGTTTTGGTCTCCTTATCCGAGGAAGGATATTCTTGCTCTGGAGGGAGTGCAATGAAGGTTTACCAGACTGATTCATGGGATGGCAGGACTAAGGTATGAGGAGAGATTGAATCGGTTAGGATTGTATTCGCTGAAGTTCAGAAGAATGAGGGGGAGTCTTATAGAAACCTATAAAATTCTAAAAGGACTAGTCAGGGTAGATACAGGAAAGATGTTCCTGATGGTGGGTGTGTCCAGAACTAGGGGTCACAATCGAAGGATACGGGGTAGGCCATTTAGGACAGAGGTGATGAGAAATTTATTCACCCAGAGAGTGGTGAGCCTGTGGAATTCCTTAACATAGGAAGTAGGTTTTCAAGAAGCAGTTAGATAAAGCACTTAGGGCGAAGCGAATCAAAGGATATGGGGGGAAAGCAGGATTAGGCTATTGAGTTGGATTATCAGCCATGATCATATCGAATGGCGGAGCAGATTAAATGGGCCTGCGTATGTATGTATGTATGCTTATCTGGAGTGATTGGCAGCTTGGCTTTTTAAAAAAAAGATTTATCCCTAAATTTTCTGTCCTGCCGAAAGAGTCCAGATGTTATTGGAAAATCAGTTGATCTTAATGCACTGTGCTGTTTCATGAGTGCTCCCACCCATTCCTACTGACCTTTGAATGGATTGTCTAATTGATATTTTGCTTTGCATGGTGAAATCAAATCCTGGTTAAATGGCAAATTTGAAGTTATCTTAATAGTCTCCTTGGGTTCAGATGGTAAGAAATACAAAAGGAATTGTTTTCCTTTCTTGCCATTATTTCCTGCCTTCACTTAAGGTGCTCTAAGATACATTCTCTGATTATACTTTGAACACACACCAAACGTGCATAGGGATTATGTAGTGCTGTGTCAGGCTATAAAATCATGGAAATTTCCTGACAATACTAGAATTGCTTTAGCTTTTACTTAGTAATTAGCAATGCCAATCAATGTTTTTGTGTAAGTAATTTTACATATGAATATGTTCAAGTGAGTCACAATACATTGCAATAGCAGGCCCACTGTGAAAACTATGCACTGTAGTGCATATGTTGCTGTCTTTCCAAAGGAAAGTGTCAGATGACATTAGAGTATTTTAGGGCTGGCACTAAATCAAATGTTCTTTATATAGAGGCGCTATAAAAGCATTGAACTCCAAAAGTAACATCATCCTGATGATACTATGGAGCTTATTAACTTCTTAAGACAATTCAGCCTTAAAATCCCTGATTTTATCAGTGTCTGTGGGCTGTAGTTGTTCTTTTGCACTAAAATAGGAAATGTATTTTGAGGTTGCTAATTTTTCCTTCTCAAAGTATAATATAAATTAAGATTTATGATATAATTCTGAAATTTTCAAAATTTGCATAACTAACTCCCTGGGTGTCGTCCCCCCCCCCCCCCCCCCCCCCCCTCCAGGCCCCCTTACAGCATTCCTTCCCTTCTAGGGCCCCCACCCATCACCACCCGCAACCTCCTGGAGGTTCCTCCATACCTACCCTGCACCCCCCCCCCCCCACCATTCAAAACCCCCCCCTCCACCCTTGTTTTATGGGCATGGCCCCCTCACCCCGACCCTTGGTAGTGCCACCCTGGCATTCAGGCACCCTTGCACTGCCACACAGGCAGTTCTCCCGTCAGCCTGGCAGTGCCAGTGCCAAGGTGCCCATGGTTGACAGGAAGAGTCAGGAGGCCACCCTACACCTACCCTAACAAACCAGGGGCCTCCGATGGCCTGGGAGAGACCCCCCCCCCCCCCCCCCCCCTCCGGGGTGCCGTTCCACCTGGTCCCCGTTTATGTGGGCCAACACTGATCGGCACCTGGCTGCAGCCTCCCTGGGGAGGCCAATGGATCCCGGGCAGGTCGGTCGTAAGTACGACCTACTTCCATGAGTGTGCCATTCGGTCCTGCCCATTTGGAGCAGAGTTCTGACTCCGACGTCTTGCAGGGCTCCGGTGAATCCCGTGAGGCGCGGAGGCTGTCGGGAGGCTCGCTGCAGGGCTCTCCCGGTATTCTCTGGCTGTGTTGTGCTCTCACTTGAGCACAACGCATCTGGAGAATCGCGCCCATGATCAATGCAAATGATAAAAAAGAGAAATAAAAAATGGGTTACCAACTGTCTAATCACCCACTTTATACTATCACAGAACATAAATATCTACCCCAGGGAACATGTTTTATGTGATGGCAAATGTGTAACACTGTACCATTTGTTCTCATCCAGAAAATCAGGTGGTGAAGGATAGAACTGAACAATTCTTTCCACACTTTTCTAAGCATTTATTTACAGACATGCACATTACAAACATGAACCTCCGAACAAAATAATCAGTTTCAGCCTAATCCTATTTATAAGGTTATCCCCAGTTAATATCCACCACCTACATATAATTTAAAACAATGTTCTATCTTTCAATAAAAAAAATATAGTTTAGAAGTAACTGCAATTTGAAAATAATTCAAACCAAAGACCTCCATATTGTGTACAAAACATTGCATTGTGAGATAGCACGACTCTGGGGCCCTTAACAACTTTATTATACAACAATCCAACAGATGATGATTTGTATTCGCTGATTTAATCTTAGAGATTTATTTTCTCCAGGAATTTCTTTCAAGCCAGCAAGGTCGATACATAATATATACTTTTCATGGAGTGTACAAGATTCCACAGTGAATGATTAATGACATTACATTTTTTGTGTCAATATGACATGAAAAGAAATCCAACACTGTACGTATGAAAACATTATTCTTTTTGTTATTTTAAAAATGGACTTTCTGCTGAACCAAATAAGATGGCTGCTCTAAGTCACATGATAATGTTACAAGAACCAAATAATCCTCCTCATCATCTTGGAATTTCACACCCAATTGTAAGGACATTATAATCACAAGACCAGGGAACTGAGATTGAAACATGTTATGCCTGCAGAGCTGTTAAAAATAATCTCATGTGTGGACTGTTCAAGTCATAGGAATTAGGAGCAGAAATAGGCAATTCAGCCCTTCGAGCCTGCTCCATCATTCAATCTGATCATGGCTGATCTCTTCCTGGATTCAAAGCCACCTCCCTACCTGTTCCCCATATCCCTTTAACCTATTTTTCATCAGAAGTATATCTGTCTTCCTCTTGTAACCATTTAATAAATTGGACTCCATTGCACTATGGGACAGCGAGTTCCAAAAATTCACCACCCTCTGTGAGTAGTGCCTCCGCATCTCAGTTTTAAATCTACCACCTCTCAACCTATATCTATAATCTCTTGTTCGAGATCGCCCCATAAGGGGGAACATTTGGTCTACATTTACTTTATCAATCCCTTTTAGTATTTTATATACCTCAATCAAATCCCCGCTCATCCAGTGAGTATAAACCCAAACTGTTTAATCTCTCTTCATTCATCAACTCCTTCATTCCCGGAATCAATCTGGTGAACCTCCTCTGAACCGCTTCCAATGTCACCACATCTTTCTTCAAATAAGGAGGTCAAAACTGGACACAATACTTCAGATGTGGTCTCACCAACACCTATAAAATTGCACCAATATTTCTCTACTTTTATACTCCAGTCTTTGCCATAAACCCTAACATCACATTTGCCTTTCGAATTACAGGCTGTACCTGCATACAGACTATCAGTGATTCATAAACAAAGACACCCAGATCCCTCTGCCCAGACGCATTTTGAATCTGCTTTCCATTTAGATAATCTGCCTATTCTTTCGGCCAAAATGGATAACCTTACACTTATTCACATTAAACTCCATCTGCCACATTTTGGCCCAATCTCCTAGCCTATCTATATAATCTGTATCTCCTCTTCACTGCCTGCTTTCCCACCTATTGTCATACCATCTGTAAATTTTGCTATGTTCCACTCTTTCTCTGCTTGCAGATCATTTATATAGATTGTAAACAGCTGAGGTCCGTGGACTGAATCCTACTGCACCCCACTAGTTACAGTTCGCCAGCCTGAGAAGGACCCATTTAACCCGACCCTCTGCTTTCTGTCAGTCAGCCAATCCTTAATCCAATCTAATATTCCACCTTCTGAATCAATCTTTTATGCTGCACCATGCCAAATGCCTTCTGGAAGTCTAGATATACCACATCCACAGGTTCCCCGTCACCACCTTGCTATTTACGTCCTCAAAGAACTCAAGAAAGCTTGCCAAGCATGACTTACCCTTCATAAAACCATGCTGGCAATGGTGGATTGAGTTTTGTCTTTCCAAATGTTCAGTCATCTCCTCCTTAATGATTCCAGCAACTTCCCCACCACAGAGGTCAAGCTAACTTGTCTATAGTTTCCTACTTTTTTGCTTCTCTCCCTTTCTGAATAGGGGAGTTACATTAGAGTGTTTCCAATCCACTGGGACTTTTCCAGAATCCAGGGAATTTTGAAAGATCACAACCAATGCATCCACTAGGTCTGCAGCCACCTCCCTTAGTACCCTAGGGTGCAGGCAATTGGGTCCTGGAGACTTATCTGCCTTTAGTCCCATTAGCTTATTCAATAACTTCTCCCTAGTGATGGTTATTGCACTAGGTTCCTCTGCATTAACTGCAGTACTTGAAAAGTGTCTATCATCCTCTACCATGAGAACAGAGGCAAAATATTGGTTCAGTGCCCGTATCATCTGTGTTCACCATTATTACCACACCAGTATCATCCGCTAAAGGGCCAACATTTACGTCAGCTATTCTCTTCCTCTTTATATACTTACAGAAACTCTTGGTATCAGTATTTGTTTTCTGCTAGTTTTCTTTCGTAGTTCGTCTTAGCTTTTTTGATTCTATTTTTTGTAGCTTCTTGCTGCCCCCTACAGTCCGCCCAAGCCTCCAGCTTACCACTAGCTTTTGCAATATGGTGTGCCTTAGTCTTTGCCTTTATGTCCTCCTTGACTTACTTGACCTAAGTGTTTAGCCATGGAGAATTTTCCTCCCTTTTATAATTCCTTTTCCTCTCGGGAATAGACTTTGAGAGGTCTTTAAAATCTCCCTGAACATCCACCATTGTTCCTCAACTGTCTTATCGTCAATTGTTTGTGCCCAGTCTACTTGGGCCAACTCTTTCCTCAGGCCTGTATAATTACCTTTGCTCAACTCTAAAACTCTGGTATGGCACTCTGTCCTATCTCGCTCAATTTGAAATTATAGCATGCTGTGATCACTCCTTCCAAGAGGATCCTTAACGACAAGACTATTTATCAATCCTTCTTTGTTACATAATACTAATCTAAAATAACCTGTACCCTGGTTGGCTCCATAACATATTGTCCTCAGAAGCATTCCCTCTATTTCAAAAGGTGACCATTGATGGGACAATGGAACTACATCTTGGTAATCTTACCCCTCTAGAAGTCAAAGGGTCTGCCTAGACAAAAGCTTTCTGATATGAGGCCCTCAATATGACTCACAAACTAATAGCTGGGGCATTAAAGGTTGAAATCAAAGCCAGTTTTAGACACTGGATAAACATCCCTTTTGAAATCATGACTCAAGTGGCCATTTTGAAAACTCTACATTCCTTTGACAACTGAGAAACCCTCACTTTCCTGTTTAACATCCAACCAGTGAACCACCAAGAAGCAGAGCTCGAAGCTGAACTTCAGCCTGCTCCTTGACAGTCCTGTCTCTACTGAAAGATTTCCAACCACCAACTGCAGAACTGACCCAACTTCATCTTAAGGCACGAGCACCAACTGTAACAGGACACTTAGATAAATATCAACGGGATTAGACAAAGTCAACATGGATTTATGAAAGGGAAATCATGTTTTATAAACCTACTGGAGTTAGAATATGTAAGCGGATGTGCTGTATTTGGATTTTCAGAAAGCTTTGGATAAAGTCTCACATAAGAGGTTACTGTCCAAAATTAAAGCGCATGGAATTGGGGGGGGGGGGGGGGGGGGGGGTCATACATTGCTATGAATTGAAAATTGGTTAGCAGACAGGAAACAGAGGGTAGTAATAAATGGGTCTTTTTTGAAGTGGCAGGCTGTGGCTAATAGGCTGCACAGGGATCAGTGTTTGGGCCCAAGCGATTTACATAATGATTTCGATGAGAAAACCAAATGTAATATTTGATGACTCAAAACTTTAAGGGAATATGAGTGGTGAGGAGGATGTTAAGAGTCTTCAAGGTGATTTTGACAAGTTGAGTGAGTGGGCAAATATATGGCAATGCACTACAATGTGGATAAATATCTACTTTGGGCAGAGAAACAGATGGGAGCAGCATTAGTTAAATGGTGATAGATTGGGAAATATTAACGTACAAAGGCACCTTGGGTATCCAAGAACACCAGTCACTGAAAACAAGCAGGTACAGCAAATCGTACTTTGGCTTTAATTGCAGAGACTTGAGTACAGGAGGACGAATGTCTTCTACAGTTGTACAGGTTCTTGGTGAGACCACACCTGAAGAATTGTGTGCAGTTTTGCTTTCCTTATCTAAGAAAGGATATACTTTGCCCTAGAGGGGGTGCAGTGAAGGTTCAACAGCCTGATTCCTGGGATGGCAGGATTGTCGTATGAGTGGGTCGTATGAGGTTGGGTCAACTGGACCTGTATTCACTGGAATTTAGAAGAATTAGAGGGGATCTCATTGAAATATATAAAATACTGGCAGGGCTGGATAGACTGGATGAAGGAATATTGTTTCCTCTGTTTTGGGTGTCTAGAACAAGGGGTCACAATCTCAGGATACAAGTGTGTGCCATTTAGGATTGAGATTTGGAGAAACATCTTCACTGAGAGAGTAGTGTACCTGTGGAATTCTCTACCACAGAAAGCTGTGAAAGCCACATCACTAAATATATTTAAGAAGGGAAGAGGTATATTTCTGGACTCTAAATGTGTCAAGGGGTATTGGAGAGTGAGGGAGCATGGCGTTGAGATGGAGGATATAAGCCATGATCATATTGAATGGCAGAGCAAGTTTAAAGGACCGACTGACCTACTCCTGTTCTCTTTTTCTTTGTTTCTGCAAAAAACTCGACACAGTCTTTAGCACATTGAACTGAAGTTCCTATGTGAAAGAACACCTCATTGGTCTTTGACTCTGTGACTCTGATAATCACGTGAAGTAATAATCATTTCTGTGGTTCGAATACATATTCTATCCTTGGTTGCAAATCATTTTTTTTTTCTATCCCCCCCCTTTCTGTGTTTGGTGGAGTGGGGCATTGTGAGCATTACTTCCCTGGGTGTTTAATGTGAATAAATAAACCTTCTGAGTTTAACATAGCATGAGTTTGCTGCGTGTTATTAGTAAATTAGCAAATCACGCAAACTGAGAGTTTGGGGTAGATCACCACAGCATACTATAAAAATAATTAAAAACTCCCCGTGTCTGCGTGTTTCACCCTCACAACCCAAAGATGTGCAGGTTAGGTGGATTGGCCACACTAAATTGCCCCTTAATTGGAAAAACAATAAATAATTGGGTACTCTAAATTTATTTTTAAAAATAAATAAATAATTTAAAACACCTTCTGTTTATGGACAGTTGGTGAGAAGAAAGAAGTACAGTTTGCCATCTCTCCTGTCTGTGACACATTCAAAAGCAAATACACCCATTGTAGAGAATCTCACTTAAAATATTTGGCACGTAGAATCCCATGTCCATCCCCAATAAAAGCCAGCGCTTTGGCAGACAAAGTACTTTTTAATAAACCTTTATATTTTCTTAGGCCATTTCTTATTGTGGGCGATTGATTTTTGGATGTGATAGCTCTGTTACGTGTGTCATGATCCCTCATTTTATCACTATCCAGCACTTAATTTACCGTAATCTTTTCCTCAAGACCGTACGTGACAAAACACATGAGCATTTGAGATGCAGGTTTCCTTGTTCACTTCTAACAGCTGCTCAGAGTCCAAGATTTTGTAATGAATCATGAGGAATGAATATTATTGATTTGATTACAATATCTGGTTACTGCATTACCATGACGATCAATTACCTAAGCAGTGCCTTTCTATTCCATGTGCCTCATTCTTTGATAGTATACTAAATCTCCTGAATTGAAGTCTCAAATGGTTTTATATAATACATCAGTGTTCTGCACATTTTCTCAGAGACCTAGGCTGGAATTCTCTGGCCGTTCACTGGCGGCGGGATTCTCTGGCCCCGCAGACAGCGCACTCACATCTGCGGGTTTCCCGGTGACATGCGGTGGCTTCAATGGGAAATGGCGGGAGCAGAGAATCCGGCCACCAACAAATGGCGCGTTGCCTCCCACTGCGGGGAATCACGTGGCTGGGAGGCCGGAGAATTCCACCCCTTACCTTTGAGCAACGCCTGTTTCATTGCGTTTAAAGTATAATATTTATTAATATGCTGTTTAATGCTGAGTTAAAATCTAATAGGCATGGAGAATAGTTTCATTTATGGGAGCTATAAAATTAACTTGCTAATTACTATTTATTAGTATTTGGTTAACAATCGCAAGGCCACACAGGAATGAGACTGAAAGAAAAAATATATCCTTGTTAAACAGGGAACCAAACATAGATATCATTTAGTTACAGGAATTATCCAACCTTAAAAGTTGTATCCTGCAATAGCCATTACATTTCTTTATACATCAAGTTGATCTGAAATGCACTTTCTGAATTGTGGTAGAATCAGATTTATTAACAGCTTTCAAAAGGAAATTGGATAAATATATCAAGGAGAAAAAATTGCAGGGCTAACATAAAAAAATCAGGGGATTGGAATTAACGGGATTGTCTAGTCAGAAGCAGCACCAATAAGTTATGTTATCTTCAACCCCATGCCCCTACAAAGTACAGTCACCGCGATCTAACTGGAAAGAGCGAGATCACCAATACAATTTCGAGAGGCAGAAGATCAAGGCCGCGATTCTCCGCAACCACAATGGGTGGGAGAATAGCGGGCGGTCCACTCCCGCACCTCCCACTATTCTCCCATCCCCCCCCCCCCCCCCCCCCCCCAAAATGGCGTGTCCGGTTTTCCGACACGCCGCTCGGAGAAAAGCGGGCCACAGTTTTTCACGGCGGCCCGCGATTCTCTGACCCGGATGGGCCGAGCGGCCTGCCATTCCCTACCTGTTCACGACGGCGGCAACCACACCTGGTCGCTGCCACCGTGAACATGACGCGCCAGGTAAGTGTGGGGCCTAAGGGGGGCGGATCGGGGATCGAGCACCACGACAGTGCTTGGGAGGGGACTGGCCCATGATCGGTGCCCACCGATCTTCGGGCCGGCGTCTCAAGGGGACGCACTCTTCCCTCCGCCGCCCCGCAAGATCAAGCCGCCACGTCTTGTGGGGCGGCTGAGGGGAAAGGCGGCAACCGCGCATGCGCGGGTTTGAGCTGTCCAACCCGTGCATGCGCGGCTGACGTCAATAGGCTCCAACGCGGCGTCATTCTTGGCGCGCCGGGCCTTGAAGCCAGGGACAAGGCCCGGCGGCCGGGTTTCCCGGTACGGCCCTCCTATCCCCCCGGGTAGGGGAGAATAGGGGGCCGGGAGAGGCGTCCGACGCCGTCGGGAACCTCTCCAGGTTTCACGACGGCGTCGGGCCTTGCGGAGAATTCCGCCCCAAGTCTCTTGATATGTCATGCAAACATATGTACGATTCTCCTGAAAGATTTCTTAGTGTGGTAGCGAACAGGAACTGCTACGAGTTTCCTGGCACACGGCCTGGCGAGGCCGGCAATGCAATACGTTAATTGGTCCACTTGACAAGGCCCCATGGGCTTCAGGTCGCAAATGAAGGCTCGCCAGCCGATTCGTCCGGAGCACACTTCCCAGCTCCCTGCCAACAAGACCGAGCAGCACTTAAACAGCACTTGCACAGCCAACCCCACTCAGCTTGCAGCCATGGTACCAAGACTCGCAGCCCCAAGGTTTGGAGATGCAGACCTGGGGAGGCTCCTAGATGCAGTCGAACCCAAGAGGATGTCCTATTCAGCTAAGAGTCCTGGAGGGTGAGCCACAGGGCAGCCAGTGCCACCTGGGACGAAGTAGCAGTGGCTGACAGCTCGGGAAACATGACCTGGAGGACTGGCCTCCAGTGCTGCAAGAAGATCAACTACCTACTCTGGACAGCACGGTGAGTTGACATCAACCATCTCCTCCCCCAAGACCTTTCCGACACCAGACGAGCATTTTCCCAACCCTCCATGTGCCCCTCAATCCACCCTTCACACCCCTCTCCCTTCAACACGTCCCCTCCCCCCCACCACCACCAGTGTGACCTCGCATGCGGCTAATAATGCACTCTCTCGATCTCTGCAGGAAAAGCTCTCGCACAATATGGGAAGAGGGCCAAGGATTTGAAGGGGTGCCGGTCATAAGAATCCTTACAACCTTCGAGGAACGGGCTCTGGAGGTGACGGTGGTGGCCGAGGACAGAGCGGTCACCAGTGTTCCCCAGGTGGAACACACCATTACAAGGGGACATAAATTTAAGATAAATGGTGGAAGATATAGAGGGGATGTCAGAGGTAGGTTCTTTGCCCAGAGAGTAGTGGGGGCATGGAATGCACTGCCTGTGGTAGTAGTTGAGTCGGAAAAGTTAGGGACCTTCAAGCGGCTATTGGATAGGTACTTGGATTAGGGTAGAATAATGGAGTGTAGGTTAACTTCTTAAGGGCAGCACGGTAGCATTGTGGATAGCACAATTGCTTCACAGCTCCAGGGTCCCAAGTTCGATTTCGACTTGGGTCACTGTCTGTGTGGAATCTGCACATCCTCCCCGTGACTGCGTGGGTTTCCTCCGGGTACTCCGGTTTCCTCCCACAGTCCAAAGATGTGCAGGTTGGGTGGATTGGCCATGAAAAATTGTCCAAAATTCTATGATTAACCTAGGACAAAAGTTCGGCGTAACATCGTGGGCCGAAGGGCCTGTTCTGTGCTGTATTTCTCTATCTATCAGTGCAGCGGTTGCCGCACGCCACAATATTAGTGGTCAGGCTTCTGGGGCAGAATCTGGTGAACACCACACAGTTGCTGATGCGCATCGGGTAGAGACAGTAACGTCAGCAGCATTACTGGAGGTGTCCAAGGTGTGGCGCAGTCGGTGACGGCCATGGCTGAGTGCCTCGGGGGAATGTCCAACTCTCTGAGCGACCAGTACCAGGCTGATCTTGATGAGGTGCTGCGGGCCATGTCCCACTCTTAGATGGGAATGGCTGAGGCACTGCGGAGCTTGTCCCAGTTACAGGTGAGCACTGCTGAAGTGCTGCACAGCATGTCCTAGTCATTCCGAGGAGCATTCCGAGGGCGTTGATACGATGATGCAGACGATGGGGAACCGCCTGGGCTGGCAGAGCCAGATGATGCAGGGGCAGTCAGGCTGAACCAGTTGCCCTTGGAGTGGCGACGGTAGCCACCGGCTCCGCAGAACTCCACCCCTCTGAGGTGGATGGGCTGCATCCCGCAGTCAGCACACGGGATTGGGCAGCACAGCTGTGTATGTGCCGCCAACAAGTGCGCCGGGACCCTCCAGCCCGAGAGGATGCCCGCCAGAGGCATCAAAAGCCACAGAACATGGTAATCAGCTGGCTGCCTCCACCTCCAATGTGCATCCAAGGGACCCACCCCCCACCCCGCCATCCCCACCCCATTCCCCCCCACACCATCCCCACCCCACCCACCCCACCCCATCCCCACCCCATCCCCCCCCACACCATCCACCCCACACACCCACCCCACCCCCCACCAATCAGCACCAGCATGACCACTTGTGGAGGAGACCATTGAATCACGGGAGGCCATTGGATACGGGGCGGCTCCTGCTAATTATATGGGAAATAGGGCTTAAGTGGTGATTACTGGCTTCTCGCGACACTAAGGCCGATTGCACCCACCGGTGTGGGCCGGTTGCATCACCTCTCCTATTATTCATAAGCCTCGTCCGTTCTCATTTGAGCGCAACGAGGACAGAGAATCGCAACAATAGGGTGGAAATCTCCGAAAAAATTATGTGCCATTGGCGCAAATCATGCCGGCCGTTCCGGCGTAATTCCCATCGTCATCTTCCCACATTTAGTCATTTTTTGGGTGATTCCCGTCAAAAATGTGGTGTGGGCAAGGACAGATCCTCAGAGATAGGTGCGCTGTTTTTAAAGGGCATCCTGCTCTCAAAATAACCCAAAAGCCCCCCCCCCCTTCTCACCAGCAAAGACACCTCCCCTTCTCGCCAGCAAAGACCACCCCAATACTGTTATAAGGCCCACCCTCCTCAGGTGAGTGACAACCCGCTATGGGGTCACCAAAGGCCCCCCCCGTCAATCCACCCTTCAGGCCCCACACCTTGGCAGTGCCAATGTGACTGCCCAGCCATGCCCCTGATGACCCAGGGCCTATGAGTCCCCAGCGTAGTCATCACGTCTATTCAGAGAATTCAACAGTGGCTGTGAGAAGGTCTTCAATGAGGAATCTATGCACTTTAATGTTTAAATGCTGCCAGATGTTTCTATGTACCTCCAGTGCAGGCATACTGTTGAGGCATCAAGGTCGGAGTCTAAAAAAAATTGATGTCAGACAGAGCATCTTCTCTTTTTAGGAAGCACTTCAGAGTAGAAAGAAATCTATTGTAGAAAAATGTGGTCAGATAGGACACCTGCTCAAATGATGAAGCACTTCAGTTAATGGATCGTGAAGTGCTTTAAAAACAAAACTGAACCCTCCTTTGAGATAGCCTTCAGATGTTAATCATGAGGTTTGTAAAACAAGGCTTGTTAATCCTGTTATTTCTCATTTTTTCCCCTGCTCAGCACCCACCCGCCCGCTCGCCCATCATCATTCCCTCCCCAGGGCTCAAGTCAGCAATGCCAGTGGGTAGCACTGCTGCCTCACAGCGCCAAGGACCCAGGTTCAATTCCAGCCTCGGGTGACTGTCTATATGGAGTCTGCACTTTCTCCCAGTGTCTGTGTGGGTTTCCTCCGGGTGCTCCAGTTTCCGCCCACGGTCCAAAGATGTGCAGGTTAGTTGGATTGGCCATACTACATTACCCCTTAGTGTCCAAAAGGTTAGGTGTGGTTACTGGGTTATGGGGATAGAGTGGGAGCTTGGGCCTAACATTACAGTGCAGTACAGGCCCTTCAGCCCTCGATGTTGCTAGATGGGTTGCTCTTTCCAAGAGTCGGTGCAGACTCGATGGGCCGAATGGCCTCCTTCTGCACTGTAGGGATTCTATCTCAGAGCTCAGCACCAGGAGCCCCCACCCAACCCATCCCCAGCTCGTCCCAGTTCTCTCCACACCCACTCCTCCCTCCTCGGTCTCACCCTACCCCCTCTCGCAACCCCTCCTGCCCGCAGTTATCCCCTTCTGAACCTCCGCCCCGCTCTCTCATGATCCTACCCTTCATCACACTCCAGGGTCACAGCAATGTTCATTCCAGACGGTGGGGCTACCCTGGAGGATAGTCCATCCCGCAGCCCCGCCCCCCCCTCCCTTTTACAGCCCTGATGGTGACGTCACAGCGGAACCCACCCCTCGGCCCAGCCAATCAGTGCGGGGGTGCGGGCCGATGTCAATGTCAAAGAGTAGGAGCGCGCCGGCGCTCGCGGGCGGCTGTTGGTGTCGCGAACGGGAGCACGAGGGCCAGGCGGAAGGCTGACCCACCCACGGGGGGGGAACTCTGACAGGCAGGTTCGTACCGGTTTGTAGTGGGTGTCCGATCGAGGTGGCGGTGGCTGCGGTTCTCCGGGACCACAGCACCGGCGCTGTGCTCAGGGGCCGCGCTGGGTGTGGCGGTGCAGGATTGCGGCTCTCCCGGTTGGGATGGGGGTGAGAGCAGTGTGGGATTGGGGTGAGAGGAGTGATTTGTCGGCCCGCGGGGCTGGGAGGCTCCCGGTCGGACGTGTGTGTGGAACATGCCCGGAAGCGGCGTTGTCGGCGCGCTGGAAGCTCCATTGAGCAAAGAGGCGGTGCAAACTGCACCCCTGCTGTCAGCTCCCTCAGCACACGAGCCAAAATACAACAATAACCTGTCATTAAAATAGAAGCAGAAACTGCTGGAAACGCTCAGCAGAGCAGGAAAGAGAGAGAGGGAGACCTGTAACTAAAAATTGGGCAATCATTTTTATTAAGACAACTATTCTGCAGAGACGTATTGTTCCTTTAAGATTTAAATAGTTACCCAATATGATTATATTCATAGTGAATTAAATTGTGACACGATTGGTGCTTTAAAACCTGTTTACTTTTCTCTGTAAAAATTCATCTCCGTGCGTTCCTCGGACATGTACTGAGCAATAAAATACATATCAGTGTCAGTCAATATGAAGATGCATTTTTCGAGAATTACTTTTTTAAAATTCCTCTTTCCCATTTGTAGCTCAACCTAACACCAAGGTTATGTTTTATTAACAATGATTTGAGTCAACACTTCCATGATGAAAGATCAATCAACCTGAAGTCTGTACCTCTCTTCACAGTTGCTGCCTGACCTGCTGAATATTTCCAGCATTTTCTGTTTTTATTTTAGATTTCCAACCTTTGCAGTATTTTGCTTTTGTGTTATTGTAGTAATAAGTTGAAATAAATGGTGTTGAATTTTAAAATAAATAGTTCAAGTTGTATGGGATGTTTCATCGCATGCATCTACCTACATTGCTTGTGTCCAGCAGTTCACAAGCTTGACTTCCTCTCTTAATGTTTCCCCCAAGTATTTCTTGCCTTAAAAACAAAGGGCAGCTATACTTAATATTGTGAATTATCACAATTTGTACTTGTACATCTGGGATGTATAATCTTTTTTTTTAAATCCATTTAATGTTCATGTATATTTCATAAATTTAAATATTGGATACTATTACAATATTATTATTATTGTCCTGCAGTTCTTAATTTTCAATGAATGCAAAAATACTTTCTGGGGTAAGATGCTCTTAAAACATACTTCTTTGACCAAGCTTTTGGCCATATGTCCAGATATTGTCATCTGTGGTTTGGTATCTCAATTTATTTTTGCTGAAGTCACTTGTTTTTAATGCATTGCAATGTTTGCTGCATCCCAAGGTACATATTGAGCAATATCAGTATCAATCAACATATACTATTAAATCATTATACATGCATTTTACATTGTTTTCTCCATTCTGATAATGGATTTATGCATGGTGCAGTAGAGGTAATTTGTTGCATTTCCCATTTTTATAGGAAATGTTGGAAAAATTGTCACCCTGTGCAATTTAACCTGGTGAAATGTTGGTGCCAATACAGCTTGTGTTTCCAGCACTTCGAAATGGAGAGTTAAGCAGAATATATGTCACCGCCTACCGCCATCACAGTTTCCAGAATTACTTATCTACACAAATCAGTTGGCAGACAGCAGACAGATCCGTGCGAAAAACCTTTCCAAGAACCTTGCTCAAATGGGGCAATCCTGAATACTTATTTGGTCATTTCCATTTAAGGAACTACAGGACCACAGTTGCACAGTTTTATAACCTTACTCCTCCTCAAGTTAACAGCATCCTGAAGGCAAATGAGTACAGTTTTAAGGTACCTGAATTTGATGGGAAGAATGTTAGTTCTGTTCTGGGTTTTGACTCGAACCAGTTGCCATCTAATTCTCCAGTTGAAGATCGAAGATGTGCAGCTACCAGTCTGCAGACGAGAGGCATGCTGCTGAGTGTTATAGATGGACATGCAGGATGTGCCTGTGCACAGGCAGTTAGTGAAAGACTGTTTTATTATATTGCTGTTGCTTTGCTAAATCAGGACACCTTACTGGAAATAGAGAATGCAGTGGAAAATGGGGGTGTTGTATTGCCACTTTTACAGTGGCACAAACATCCTATTGATTACTTCAGTAAAGAGGCATCAAAAATGTACTTTGACAGCTTAAGAACCTACTGGCAAGAGCTAATTGACCTCCACACTGAGGAGACTCCTGATACAATTGAAGCTTTGACAAATTCATTCAAAAGGCTTGATAATGACATTTCATTGGAAGCTCAAGTGGGCAACAGTAACTCCTTTCTCCATTATTGGCAGTTGAGAGTGGCATTTTCTGGTGCAACTGCCTGCATTGCACACATAGATGGTGTAGACTTGCACATTGCAAATACTGGAGACAGCAGAGCTGTGCTTGGTGTACAGGCAGAAGATGGAACCTGGTCTGCTCTCACACTGTCCAATGACCATAATGCACAAAACGAGAGTGAAGTGGAAAGGATTAAGTCTGAACACCCAAAATCGGAAGCAAAAAGTGTTATTAAACAAGACCGGCTGCTTTCCTTGCTAATGCCATTTAGAGCTTTTGGAGATGTTAAGTTCAAGTGGAGCATAGATCTGCAGAAACGTGTGCTGGAGTCTGGCCCAGAAATGTTAAATGAGAATGAATGTACAAAATTCTTCCCACCTAATTATCACACACCCCCATATCTAACAGCTCAACCTGAAGTCACTTACCATAAACTAAGGCCTCAGGACAAATTTCTTGTTTTAGCCACAGATGGGCTGTGGGAAATGTTACATAGAGAGGAGGTTGTAAGAATTATTGGGGAACATCTAACTGGTGTCCACCTTCAGCAGCCTATTTCTGTTGGGGGTTACAAAGTGACTCTTGGTCAGATGCATGGCCTATTAATGGAGAGGAGAGATCGCATTTCATCTGCGTTTGAGGATCAAAATTCTGCAACTCATCTTATACGACATGCAGTTGGTCAAAATGAGTTTGGAGCTATTGATCATGAGCAATTGTCCAAGATGCTCGGTCTTCCTGAAGAACTGGCACGAATGTACAGAGATGATATAACAATTACAGTAGTGCAGTTTAATTCCCATGTTATAAATACACATTACAAACATGTTGCAGAAAGCTAAAATTGTTTGCATAGCAAGTATGGGTCAACAAAAGTTTGGATTCACAAGTTGTTTGTGGAAATTGTACCATTGTGATTTAATACATTTATTTATGACATAAGTAAACATTGTGGTCAGGTCATATGTAATGGCTTGGACACCGGACTGTTTTAAGTTAATTTGGAATTGCTCTGCAATACTTTCATATGACTAGCAAGAATTGTATAAGCTGATCTGTTCATAGTCAAACTTTTGGCTTTGTATGAAATGGATAATAGTTAAATTGTGAGTCACCAATTTTTTTTTTTTAAAAATAATTTTTATTGAAATTTTTCGATACAAACATTTACCCCTACTACATTTTTAAATTATAACACAACAAATCCCCCCTGGAAAATCCTCCCCACGCCCTCCCCCGCGCGCACCCCCCCCCCCCCCCCCCCCCCCCCGCGCTACCAGTCTAGCAACCAAACCGTTTTTTCCCTTTCTGCCGATGGCCTCGGGCAGTCATTGCCCGCGACCCCCCGCTGACGTGCTCCCTTCGTTGCTATCCCCCCCCCCCCTCCCTTCCCCCCCCCTTTCTCCCCGGGTTGCTGCTGTTTCGGCCTCCAGTTCCTATCTCTGATCCAGAAAGTCAAGGAAGGGCTGCCACCGCCGGAAGAACCCCTGTACCGACCCTCTCAGGGCGAATTTGATTCTTTCCAATTGGATGAAGCTTGCCATGTCGTTTAACCAGGTGTTAACACTTGGTGGCCTTGTGTCCCTCCACTGAATCAAGATCCTTCTCCGAGCTACCAAGGACGCAAAGGCCAATATTCCGGCCTCCCTTGCCTCCTGTACTCCTGGCTCCACCCCAACCCCAAAAATCGCTAGCCCCCACCCTGGTTTGACCCTGGTTCCCACCACTCTCGATACCGTCCCCGCCACCCCCTCCCAGAACTCTTCCAGTGCCGGGCACATCCAGAACATATGTACATGGTTCGCAGGGCTTCCCGAACACCTAACACACCTGTCCTCCCCCCCGAAGAACCGACTCATCCTAGTCCCCGTCATATGGGCTCTGTGCAGCACCTTAAATTGGATGAGGCCCAACCTTGCGCACGACGACGACGAATTGACCCTCTCTAGGGCATCCGCCCATGTCCCATCTTCTATCTGCTCTCCCAGCTCCGCTTCCCACTTGTCTTTCAGCTCCTCTATCGATACCTCCTCCACCTCCTGCATTATTTTGTAGATGTCCGAGACCTTCCCTTCTCCGACCCAGACCCCTGACAGCACCCTATCACTCACCCCTCTATCGGGAAGCAAGGGAAATCCTTCCACCTGTCGTCTGGCAAATGCCTTCACCTGCAGGTATCTAAACGTGTTCCCCGGGGGGAGCTCAAATTTCTCCTCCAGCTCTCCCAGGCTCGCAAACCTCCCCTCTATGAACATGTCCCTCAGTTGCCTGATGCCCGCCCCGTGCCAGCTCTGGAATCCCCCACCAGTGTTCCCCGGGACAAATCTGTGGTTCCCTCTAAGTGGCGCCGCCATCAGACCCCCCACTTCCCCCCTGTGTCGCCTCCACTGCCCCCAGATTTTAAGGGTGGCCGCCACTACCGGACTCGTGGTATACCTTGTGGGGGGGAGCGGCCATGGTGCCGTTACTAGCGCCCCCAGGCTTGTATTGCCGCAGGACGCCCTCTCCATACGTTTCCAAGCTGCCCCCTCCCCCTCCATCACCCACTTGCGCACCATCGATGCGTTCGCCGCCCAGTAGTATCCGGAAAGATTGGGTAGCGCTAATCCTCCACTGTCCCTACTCCGTTCCAAGAAAATCCTTCTCACTCTAGGGGTGCCATGTGCCCACACATAGCCCATAATGCTGCTAGTTACCTTCTTGAAGAAGGCCCTGGGGAGAAAGATGGGCAAGCACTGGAACAGAAACAAGAACCTCGGGAGGACCGTCATTTTGACTGACTGCACCCTCCCTGCTAGCGACAGCGGTACCATGTCCCACCTCTTGAACTCCTCCTCCATCTGCTCCACCAGCCTTGAAAAGTTCAGCTTGTGGAGGGTCCCCCAGTTCCTTGCCACCTGCACCCCCAAGTACCTGAAGCTCTTTACTGCTCTCTTAAAGGGGAGCCGCCCAATTCCCTCCCCCTGATCTCCCGGGTGTATCACAAAGACCTCACTTTTACCCACATTTAATTTATATCCCGAAAAGTCCCCAAACTCCGCTAGTATTTCCATTACCTCCGGCATTCCCCCTTCCGGGTCCGCCACATATAACAACAAATCATCCGCATAGAGTGATACTCGATGTTTCTCCCCTCCCCTTGTCAGTCCTCTCCACCCCCCTGAACCCCTCAGTGCCATCGCCAACGGTTCAATCGCTAATGCAAATAGTAAGGGGGATAGGGGGCATCCCTGCCTGGTACCTCGATGGAGCCCAAAATACTCTGACCTCCTCCCGTTTGTAACCACACTCGCCATCGGGGCCGAATACAGCAGCTTCACCCACTTGATAAATCCCTCCCCAAACCCAAACCGTTCCAGCGTCTCCCACAGGTATTCCCACTCCACCCTATCGAATGCCTTCTCCGCATCCAGTGCTACCACTATCTCAGCCTCCCCCTCCACTGCTGGCATCATAATCACATTCAACAGTCTCCGGACATTTGTGTTAAGTTGTCGTCCCTTTACGAACCCCGTCTGGTCCTCATGGATTACCCCTGGCACACAATCCTCTATTCTGGTTGCCAGGACCTTTGCCAACAGTTTGGCATCTACATTCAAGAGGGAGATAGGCCTGTAGGACCCGCACTGTACAGGGTCTTTGTCCCGCTTCAGGATCAAGGAGATCAGGGCCTGTGACATTGTCGGGGGCAGAGCCCCCCCCTCTCGCGCCTCATTGAAGGCTCGCACCAGCACTGGACCCACCAAGTCCACATACTTCTTATAAAATTCCACCGGGAACCCATCCGGCCCCGGCGCCTTCCCCGCCTGCATCTGGCCTATCCCTTTAACTAGCTCCTGCAGCTCTATCGGCGCCCCCAGCCCCTCCACCCGTTCCTCCTGGACCTTTGGGAACCTCAATCTATCGAGGAAGTTCTCCATTCCCCCCCTCCTCCTGGGTGGCTCAGACCGGTACAATTCCCTGTAGAAATCCCTGAAGACCCCGTTCACCTCTTGCCCCTTCTGCACTACGTTCCCTCCCTTCTCTCTCACTCCCCCAATCTCTCTGGCTGCATCTCGCTTGCGCAGCTGGTGTGCTAGCATCCTGCTCGCCTTTTCCCCGTACTCATAGACCGCGCCCTGTGCCCTTCTCCATTGCGTCTCCGCCTTCCTAGTGGTCAGTAGGTCAAACTGGGCCTGTAAACTGCGCCGCTCCCTCAACAGCCCCTCCTCTGGTGTCTCCGCATATCTCCTGTCCACTTCTATAAGTTCCCCCACCAGTCTCTCCCTCTCCTGCCTCTCCTTCCTTTCTCTGTGTGCCCTTATGGAGATCAGCTCTCCTCTGATCACTGCTTTCAGGGCCTCCCAGACTACCCCCACCTTCACCTCGCCCGTGTCGTTCGTGCCCAGATATCTCTCAATGCCCTTCCGGACCCTTCCGCACACCTCATCGTCCGCCAGCAGCCCCACATCCAGGCGCCACAACGGGCGCTGGTCCCGTGCTTCCCCCAGTTCTACCTCTACCCAGTGTGGTGCATGGTCCGAAATCGCAATGGCCGAGTACTCCGTGTCCTGCACTCTCGAAATCAGCCCCCTGCTCAGTACAAAAAAGTCTATTCTGGAGTACACCCTGTGGACGTGGGAGAAAAAAGAATACTCCCTCGCCCTTGGCCTGCCAAATCTCCAAGGGTCTACCCCCCCCATCTGCTCCATGAACCCCCTTAGCACCTCTGCCGCTGCCGGCCTCCTATTCGTCCTGGAACTCGATCTGTCCAGCCCAGGGTCGAGCACTGTATTGAAGTCCCCCCCCCATGATCAGGCCCCCTGCCTCCAGACCCGGAATGAGGCCCAACAGGCGCCTCATAAAACCCGCGTCATCCCAATTCGGGGCATATACATTTACCAGCACCACATTCTCTCCCTGCAGCCTACCCTTCACCATCACGTACCTACCCTCCTTATCTGCTACCACCTGCGCCGCCACGAACGACACCCTCTTTCCCACCAAAATCGCCACCCCCCGGTTCTTTGCGTCCAAGCCTGAGTGGAACACCTGTCCCACCCACCCCCTTCTCAGGCGTACCTGGTCTACTACTCTCAAGTGAGTCTCCTGCAACATTGCCACATCCGCCTGCAGTCCCTTTAGGTGTGAAAAAACCCTTGCTCTCTTGACCGGCCCATTCAGCCCCCTCACGTTCCAAGTAATCAACCGGGTCGCGGAGCGACCCGTCCCTTTCCCCTGTCTATTAGCCATGTCCTGTCCCCTGTTCGCCCCGGGTCGACCCTCCCCTTCTGACCCGTTCCCCATGGCGATGGCCCCCCCCTCTCGCCTCCCGTTCTTCCCTTCCCGTCCTCAGCCTTTCCAGCAGCAACCCGGTATCCCCCCCTAACCCCCCTTTCCCCCCCCCCCCCGCCTGGCTAGGACCCCTCCTAGCCGCAGTGTATCCACCATCGTACTCCCGAGAGTCAGCTGGTTTTCGCTGACCCGGCTGCCCCTGCCACACTCCGACTCCTCCCGATGTGGGGGGGGAGGGGCCTCCCCCCCCCCCCCCCCCTTGCCATCCCTCTCTGACCTCGCTTCAGCGCGGGAAAAGCCGCCATTGCTGGCCACACCCCACTCTTCTCTCCTCCCCCTTCCCCCGTCCCGCGCGCGGGAAACAGGGGAAAGCCCGCGCTTTCGCCCGGCCACACCCTACCCCGCCATCTTCAATTCCACCCCCGTCCCCATCCAAGCCCATAAAAAAGCCCCCTTAAAACGAGAGGAAGAAAAAAGAGAAAAGGAAAACACGCATAACCAACTTGCACCCCCCCCGTCCCGCCTCCCCAACTTAACAATATAACAATATAAATAACAAATCTCAAATAAATACATAAATACATAACTATGCCTGCATAACTAAATAACTAAATAACTACCCAATAATAACGTATTTAACCATCACCCTCCATCGAACAGAACAGTAACCATAACCCTTAAAGAACAGATCAAAAAACAGTAAAAAAGCCCCCCCTACAACAACAATAATTAAGGGAAGTTGGCAACGGGAAGAGACACACAAAAAGGAACCAAGAAACCCCCCATAACACAAGTTTCAAAGAAACCAAACGATCCATCAACTTTAACCAAGTTCCGACCTGGCCTAAGAAAGACATGGGCCACTTGATCAGTCAAGGGTACTCGGGCGGCCTCGACCGCCGGCGTTCCCAAGTTCTAGTTCAGGTCCAGCTTTTCCTCCCGAACAAAAGTCCATGCCTCCTCTGGGGTCTCAAAGTAATGGTGCTGGTCCTTGTAGGTGACCCACAAGCGCGCTGGCTGCAGCATTCCGAACTTGATCCTCTTTGCGTGCAGCACCGCCTTCGTTCGGTTAAACCGGGCCCGCCGCTTTGCCACCTCCGCACTCCCGTCCTGATATATCCGCACCGTCGAATTCTCCCATTTGCTGCTTTTCTCCCTCTTGGCCCACCTCAGCACTTTCTCCCGATCACAGAGACGCTGGAATCGCACCAGCACCGCCCTCGGGGGCTCGTTCGCCCTAGGCCGCCTAGCCATGACCCGATATGCTTCCTCCAGCTCCAGGGGCGATGGACCGGCCCCCTCTCCCATCAGGGAGCTCAGCATCTCCGCTACATATTTCGGGAGATCAGGCCCCTCCAGGCCTTCTGCTAGGCCCAGGATCCTCAAGTTCTTCCGCCTCATTCGAGTGTCCAGCTCCTCAAAGCGGCTCTGCCATTTCAGGTGGAGTGCCTCGTGCACCTCCACCTTTCCCACGAGGACCGTGGCCTCCTCCTCCCTTGCAGTCATCTCCTGCTGCAGCTCTCTTATCGACGCCTCTTGGGTCGCCTGGGCCCCCATCAGCCTTGTGGTCGTCGCGTTCATGGACTCTAAGAGTTCCACTTTCAGCTCCGTAAAACACCGGAGGAGAGCGGCCTGCTGCTCCTCCGCCCATTTTCTCCAATCTTCTAGTGCGCCACCGGCCGCCATTTTGGTCCTCTTCCCCCGCTTTTTTCGGGGAGCTGCTGCCGCTTTTTTTGTCGCCCCACTCCGAGTACCGACCATAAAGTTGGTCTCACTCTCCTCAGGGAGCCTTCCCCCACCGGGATTCGTCTTTACAGTACCGTCGGGGCCCTCCAATCGGCCCTTAAACACCTTTGTCGCAGGAGCTGCCAAATGTGCGACTTAGCTGGTCATAGCCGCAACCGGAAGCCAGTCACCAATTTTTAATGGAATCGAAAATAAAATCGCGCTTATAGACAAATTTCTATAAATTATAAGATGTTTCATGCATTATGATATTGTAAAATTATATTGAATCCAATTACTTTATTGATCTCCAAGATACAGAAGGTGGAAATCGAACAGAACACTTGTAGTTGCTTGTATATTCTATGCTGGTCTCCTGTGGTCTAATTAAAACATAAATGCAGGGTTTGTTTATAGCTGCTGTTTCTAGTTTTAACTATTTGCATTTTGTGTTGCAGGAGTAACTTTTAAAATAGTTTATTTTAAGAATGGCATTCAAACTATATTGCAGGCGTTCTGTCAAGAAGAACCAATTTTCCTGCAGTGAAGATTGTGACACACTGCTGTTGAGCGATTAAAAGATGTGGAAAGTATTGCCCTTTGTTTTCAATTGCCCATCAATTTATCATGTATACTCAGGAGAAGAAAAGGATGTTTCAATATTTCTAAATCTGTTTGCTATAATTTTTGCTTCACAGATGCAAGGAAAAAAGTTAAAATCTATCTTCAGGAGAAAGTTCTGTTTTTTAAAAATTTGATTTAAAAAAAAAATGTTTTTGTGCTCTTTTTAACAAGCAAATATGAAAGCTGATGGTGCACATTTCTAGTCATTGACAATCGCCTTTGGGGACATGTTTGATTGAGTGCTGTAATTTATAATTTTGTTCTGATTTTGTCAAATGACATCACTGTAAAGTTGTAAACTGGCAATTATGAAGCACGTGTACATGTGAATACATTTAAAATACCGTTTAGATGGGTGGCACAGTGCCTCACAGCACCAGATACCCAGGTTCAATTCCAGCCTCTGGTGACTGGGTGGAGTTTGCACTTTCTCCCTGAGTCTGCATTGGTTTCCTCCAGGTGCTCCTGTTTTCTCCCACAGTCCAAAGATGTGTTAAATTGCCCCATAGGTGGGGTTACTGGGTTATGGGGATATGGTATTGGTTTAAGTAGGGTGTCCTTTCCAAAGGCTGGTGCAGACACGATGGGCTGAATGACCTCCTTCACTGTAAATTCTATGATTCTAGACCACTTAACTACTGGTCTGTCCTTGGAAAAATCCTAGGCTGTAAAATAATAGAAGATCATATATTGCTCTGGATTGTATTCGTCACTTGAATAACTATTTCATGTTGAGGGAAAGTTTTGACTGTCCCCTTGCATTTTGTGCAATTTACAAACATTCTACAGGTCTGATACTTTAAAGTGAATTGAATAGAGATATAGTATGCATGGTTTGCATTGACTTTATTTTACTATTCCTTATGATTTGGTTTTTGCCTTCAGCACTGAAGGAAGGTAACTCCTTTTTTAAAAAAAATTTCTCCAAGTATGATTCATGTTACAAATTATATTGCTATTTATGTTGTAGTGTGGGTGAATATGCATATGATAAAACTGTTTAGAAAAACTTAAGTGGGCAAGCTATATATAGCTACAGCTGAAATAGGTTTTGTGAAAGGAAGATTATTTATGTATATATCATGGTGCGCAGTACTATCTGAAACATTTAATTCTGATGTATTTTAGAGGAAAAAGGTTACAAGGAGCTCCATTATTGGACTTTTAACCCAATTCTGTTTTTTTAGTTTACTTTAGTAACACATCGCATGTTGACAGCATTTGTTTTGAAATATTTATGTAAAAAAGAACCTGAAGGAACCATATTGGAAAGATTGCTTTGTATGCATATAGAGTATTGTAAAGCTATTCTGGCAATTCAAAAATGGCCACCCCATATATTGCTATGCTGATATTGCATTGAGAGATGATTAACCATCAATAGGTCCAGAATATTAGTGCCAAATTAAAACACAACCTGTTAACTTCTACTTCAATAATGTTTACATGAGTGTGCTTGCGTGCAAATGGGGGATATGGATGAAGAGGGCCATTCATCCCATGTTACATTCAGAAAGAACTAACACTTTATATATTTCCCTCCTTCCACCTCCACTAACCACTCCTGCTTCTTAAGTGATTTTTGTTTCCACTATGCTACTCCGATGCCCATTTCACATGTTAATCACTGTATGTGGCACAATGTCCTGGATACAAGTCCTAAAATTCCTCCTTCATACCTGTGCCAGTTTAACTTTCACAGGTCCAGAGTTACTTAAATAAAAACAGAACTGCTTGAAAAACTCAGCAGGTCTGGCAGCATCTATGCAGAGAACGTTTTAAGTCATATGACTTCAGAGCTAAAGAAGGGTAGAAATGTGATTGAACCATGTCTGTGTAGGGCTCACCCCCACAACCCAAAGATGTGCAGACTATGTCGATTGGCCATGCTAAATTGCCCCTTAATTGGAAAAAATAATTGGATACTCTAAATTTATTTTTGAAATGTTTGTATAGTTGGAGGGGAGGTGGAGAATTTGGGAGCTTGGGAAAGATTGTCAAAGATCTCATAGTCAGAAGTAAAAGGGATTATTAATGGTAGTGTTAAAATCTAAAGTGGCATAAAGACAAGAACAAGGGTCAGTACTCTGAAAGCAAAGCAAGTTACAGAGGGCCTGGGGGGGCGGTGATATCAAAATCACAGGACCCCATCATAGCCACCTTCTTTAGTTTTTAAACACTGTCTGTCTTGTCTGTGACATCTTTGATAATCTCTCCGCAGATGCTGCCAGACCTGCTGAGTCTTTCTGGCATTTTCTGTTTTTATTTCTGATTTCTAGCATCTGCAGAATTTTGCTTTTTTTTAATATATATATATACTAGTTACTTAATCTAATTTTGGTGTGACACACATACACTCCCTTGTGAGGCAAAATAAATCATTGTTTTCTCATCCTTCTTCATTACTTATCACCCCGGCACAGTGGGTCAGTCTCAAAGCACTTCTCTCATCACCTCAGGACTCGAATGTACTACTTGAATCGGGTAACCAACAACTATGTCTAATAAGAGCACTATAAGTTTAAACATCTCCTCCTCTGCCCTATCTTTTGACTATAGTGTAGTGTTCTATTTGTCAGTCTGATCAATGGCAAAGCATCTTAAACATGCACATTGTCCACAATCTAACTGCTCCATTGAGTGGACTTGACAAACAGCAAGTATATTCTTGATTTCACCTTTAACTCAATATCGTTCAGAGTATTTTTCTTTTTATTGTCTACGGCTTTTTCTTGCGAGCAATACTTTACGCTTGTTGAATTTCAGCTGCATTGTTCAGCCAATTCGCAGTAGTCATATAAAGAGCAGTGATTGAACTTGGGGAAACCTGTTACATCAGAGCTCTTCTGTTTAATTGTAAATTGCTGCACTGTGAATGGATAAAGCCTGTTACAAGATATGCTGACAAAGTTTTATATTCAAACAATTATTGATTGTTTTGGCCTCTGTACTGTTGATCATTGTATCTGCTTTATTGCCAACTATTTATGATTTTTTAAATAAAGACGCTTTATAAAACTGTTATTTACCTTTTTGAAATTTTCTGATGTTTAGAATGTTCAAAAATATTTTTTGAAGTTACTTGTTTTGGCTGCACTAGTAATAGACCAAATAATTTTTTAGTTTGGATTTTAGGACGTGCCACTATTAAAAGAGTAAATCCCACTGCTCTTTGACAATAAAAATACAGTCAAACATGGAAATTAGAATTTTCTCTCCTAGCAACCATGCTCCACAAAAAGCCATGCAGTAATACCGTCCCACAAAGATCGACTATTGAAATGCATGGAAGAGTATGAAGTCGCTGCACCTGAACTTTCCATAATTTGGGGCTTGTTCATTCTGCTCTTAACTGCATGATAAGTGTGGAATCTGGGGCGGGGTTCTCCGACCCCCCCCCCCCGCCGGGTCGGAGAATCACCCGGGTCCGGCGTCAATCTCACCCTGCCGTGTCCCCTATTGTCTGCCACCGGAGATTCGGCGAGGGCGGGAATCCCCCCCCCCCCCGGTGATTCTCCGGCCTGCGATGGGCCGAAGTCCCGCCGCTGTCAAGCCTCTCCCGCCGGTGGGAATCAAAACACCTCCCTTACCAGCGGGACTGGCGGCGCGTCCGGGGTCCTGGCGGGCGGGCTCATAGGGCGATCTGGCCCCGGGGGGGGGGGCGCCCCCACAGTGGCCTGGCCTGTGATCGGGGCCCACTGATCGGCAGGCGGGCCTGTGCTGTGGGGGCACTCTTTTTCTTCCGCCTTTGCCATGCTCTTCACCATGGCGGAGCGGAAGAGACCCCCTCCCTTGCGCATGCAGCGGGATGACGCTCCAGCGCATGCGCGGACTTACGCTGGCCGGCGAAGTCCTTTCGGCCCTGGCTGGCGTGGTGCCAAAGGCTGTTCACGCCAGCTGGCAGAGTGGGAACCACTCCGGTGCAGACCTAGCCCCTCAATGTGAGGGCCCGATGCCGGAGTGGTACACGCCGGGACCCCCTGCCCCGCCAGGTAGGGGAGAATCCCGGCCCATGTTCCTTCAGATTTTAACTCTTGAAAATTTGAAAAATGTCGGGTGCAATTCTCCGCACTCACGACGGTGCGGAGAATAGCGGGGTTCGTAAAATTTTACGGCCACGCTAGTCTGACGCCCTCCTGCTATTCTCCCCCCCCCCCCCCCCCCCACGCCCGACTCCCGATACGAATCGCTGCCGCCGTTTTTTTACGGCCAGCAGCGATTCTCAGCTGGCCGATGGGCCGAGTTCCAAGCCCTTTACGGCTGTTTTTACGAACGGCAAACACACCTGGTCTGGCCGTTCGTAAAAACGGCCGTAAAGTCCCGATTTTTAAAACCATGGCACCGATTGGCACGGCAGTGCCACGGCTGTGCCAAGGGTGCCATGGGCCCGCGATCGGTGCCCACCGATTGCGGGCAGCGGGTCCGATACCCGCGCACTCTTTATCCTTCCGCCGCCCCGCTGTATCACTTCGCGGGGCGGCTGAGGGGCATCCCGGCCCGCGCATGCGCGGGTTTCGCGCAAATGCGCGATGACGTCATCCGCGCGGGTTGGAGTCTTCCAATCCGCGCATGCGCGGCTGACGTCATGTGACGCGTCAGCCGGCGCAAACTCTGGCAAGCGGGCTTAACGAAATTCGTTAAGCCCGCGATGCCGGAGTTTACGGCGGCGGCATGCTAGCCCCGACCGGGGACCAGAATCGGTTCCCGGTCGGGGAGGGGGAGGCTGGCGTCAAACCCGCCCGGATTTGACGCCAGCCTTACGATTTCTCCCTCTCTGGGAGAATCGCTCATGCACACGCTAAAGACTAACTTACTTCTCTACCGTTAAATGACTAATACTTATCTAAGAAGGAACAGGCAAGGTCAGGGAACAAGGCCTTTGTTCCGTTCTGGTCTGCAACTTCTTGATACTACTGGTCGGCACGGGTATAAGTAATGTCTGGGTCAAGGTAACGATCGTCGTTTTGGCACTTATCGATGGCTGCTGCTCGACGGCTGGTGTAAAAGACAGGATTCTGGAGTCGGAGGCCGGAGACAGGAGACCGAACCATGTGCGGGACCTTTTATAGGTCCCAGGAGGTCCGTGCCCCTTGGGGCGGGCTTCCTCACCTGCTAGGGATCGATTGGGCCTTTTCCCAATCGATATGATTTGAACCCCCCTATTTTTACTATTTAAACCCAATATTTCTTTCCCCTTTTACTTTGCTTTCTGTACCTGATTTGAACCAGACTTCCTGGTTCAATAAAGTCTGCTTGCATGAAGGGATTTTGGTATTCCAACTGTCACTTCCTGGTTCAATAAAGTCTGCTGCATGAAGGTGGAGTTACTAACTGATTTCTGACCTCTTAGGTTGTGATCTGTTGCAACTTTAATAAAGCTACCATGTGATGTGAATGGTGAAAAGAATCGCCCCCTTGATGCTGACTGCATTCTCGAGTCACATGAATCATGTAATAATCTTTATTGTTGTCACAAGTAGGCTTACATTAATACTGCAGTGACGTTACTGTGAAAATCCCCTATTCGTCACACTCCGGCTGTTCAGGTCCACCGGGAAAATTCAGAATGTACATTTCACCTAACAAGCACGTCTTTTGGCACTTGTGGGAGGAAACTGGAGCACGCGGAGGAAATCCAAGCAGACACGGGAGAACATGCAGCCCCCACGCAGACAGTAACCCAAGCTGGGAATCGAACCTGGGTTCCTGGTGCAGTGAAGCAACAGTGCTAACCACTGCTACCATACAGTACATCTTTGAAGACTGAACTCCAAATGTACTTTGCTCCGAGGCCCCGTAAGCTTCTTTTGGTTAGTATCTCCTGACTCTCAAGCCATGAACAGCCTCATTTGCGAGGTAGTACATTTGCATCACACTCCATTCCCCCATCTTCATTATACTCTTGTTGGTTACCATTACTGACACTTGATAATTTCTAGCATCTTACATACGGGAACACGAAGGGAAAAGCAAGTGAAGTGGGGCAGGGGAATAGTTGGGCTGAGTTAGTGGCCTTGGCTTCACCTTCATCATCATTCACCCTCCATCACTCCCATAAATGATGAGGAAGGAATTTAATTTTTTTTTCTCCTCATTATTATCTTCCTCTTCATTTTCTGGCCCTCTTTGCCATGATGGATCTGCAATAATGAAGGGTACAGGATATGACTGAGTGAGTATTTCACTCAACCGTTATTCCAATGGAGATGGTGGAGTGCTGTTTTGCAAGGTACATGATGACTGTTCTGACACAAACTACCCATAATATGTTTTAAGAGTTGAATGCATGCCTTTCAGACCAGACTCCTACTTGAGGGTGAATGCTGTTGCTCGTTCTGAGTTAGTGTGTTTAACACTCCTCCAACAGAGGAAGTGTGCTTAACACTCGCTTGGCTCTGTTTCTTATTTCTATGCTCTGGAGTCGCCAGGTGCCGTAAGAGACACCGTCACAAGCATCAAGGTCAAGTTCAAAGCAATAAAGCTATACACCAATTAGTAAGTCCAAACAGTTAGAGTTTATTATAACAATTATAATAAATACTCATGCACACGCTAAAGACTAACTTACTTCTCTACCATTAAATGACTAATACTTATCTAAGAAGGAACAGGCAAGGTCAGGGAACAAGGTCTTTGTTCCGTTCTGGTCTGCAACTTCTTGATACTACTGGTCGGCACGGGTATAAGTAATGTCTGGGTCAAGGTAGCGATCGTTGTTTTGGCACTTACTTATCGATGGCTGCTGCTCGACGGCTGGTGTAAAAGACAGGATTCTGGAGGCTGGAGTCGGCACTATGTCAAAGGGGACATGCACTACCAATACACGGGAACCTCTACCTATCACAATAACTACTCTCGTCTTATTTTAAAAACATTCTATCATATCTTAAAATCTTACTCATTCATACCACAGTACATCTTGCTTTCTGACTCGGCAGTCGAGTACAGAACCATATAATACATCCGTATCATTTTTATTTACAGATCGCTATAAATAAATTTCTTATGCATCAAGGGGTTGGGGGGGATTGGTGAAAACCGAAAATAGGGGATTGAACTCCGTAAATGGTTGAGGGGCAGGAGCAGGAGGCTCTCCTTTTCCATTTCCTCAACCTGAGGGTCTGCACTATGATGCAGAGAATTGCAATCACCAAAAGTGATTCAATTATGTATGACATCGAGTACCAGGTCATGAATTTGGTGCACCAGGTCTGAACCTCGCTGATCATCGCTGAGCATGGAGAAGTCGGTGTGTGGGAAACATTAACGGCGGGGTTCATGGGGGAAACATGGTTTGCGTTCGCGGGCAAAAATACAACAATAATCAGTAACAATATGTAGGCTTCCATCATGGTCTTCTTTCTTCTCTCCCTTTTGTATGGCTGATCTTGCCGTGAACCCTCCTTCGACTGTTCGAAAGCTATGGGATCAAGCACAGTATCTGTCAATACACAGTTTAATATCTGTAATGCTAATGTATCTGTCCTCTCATTCCAATTGTCCCTTAAATGAATGGTCAAGTCACTCCCTGTGACTCCCCTCATTTTTTTTTTTTCAAATGCGAATTTAGGACCAGACATACACCTAACAACTTTTCCTCTGCGAGCCGTCTCGCAGGCTTTGCGATTTACCATCCGAATGTTCCTGGATGTAAATAGCATGTGGGATGGCTGCCGAAGGGCTACCTAAAGAAAAATGAAACCAAATTTTGAACGAAAAGGTCGAATGAGTTGCGTATGGGCCGCTACGGGTAAGATTTGTATGGGATCCCCGGGTAAGACGTGCTGTGCCGTACCCGAGCTTGGCTGACCAAAGGGGGTTCTCAGACAGGGCGGGTCCTCAATGCCGTTTCTCCACTGCCTGAGCAACCTGAAATGAACGGGCAAGAATGTATTCATATGGAATTGCAGCCTCTATTCCCAGAATAGAGGGGCACCTGAAAAACAAAGGAGGAGCCAAGATGCTCCAACATCTGAAAACATAAGACAAGTCGTGAACTTTGTCGGTTCACCAGAGGATATCTAACTGAAATTCTCAGAGATATCTGCGGACAAGCTAACGTGTATGTAAGGCAGTCACAAGCTTTTCAGCTGAAGAGGCAGTGTCCGATCTGCAATCAAACCCTTAACATATAAACAAAGAAACAAACGTGCAGGTTCCATCAGAAAGGATATCACTTCCCTCAAGCGGTTCCTCTGTTACATCATCTGGACACCTCACTTCTCCTCTTTCTCTGTGAACAGGGTCACAAAGGGGTTGCCGTGTCGGGAGTCAGACATCAAGTCTTCCTTTTCTCCCGGATCCCATACTCTCGTATGGATCAGGCATGCAATCTGTGCATTATGTGACCGGGGGTCACTCTCGTCGTTACGGACAAGTCGCCAAGATGTGGGGTCTAAATTTGAAGGGGCATAGTCGGTGTCGTCGGGGTCGGGTGATGGGTCTGGGTGTGGGTTTGGATATTTAATGTAGGTGACCTCCATGGGGTCACTGGAGTCGGGGTTGTAGTCGCTGAAGTGGGGGCTGTAGGGTGGGGTGCTGTGGCTGTCCTCAGTCTCACAGTCAGTGTAGCTGTCTCTGCTGTGGCAGCTTGTGGGCGTTCCGGGGCGTGGTCTGGAGTCAGTGGGCGGAGTCGAGGGCGAGTCCGATGAGGAACTGGTCTGTGAGGGGGAGGGTGGAAATGTGTCTCTTGTGGGCGGAGCGAGATGTTCTGCTGCGTCCAGTAGGACATGGTGTGTGTGGTTAGACTGTGTTCCACAAGCCTTTAACTGGTTAATATGAAACCACACAGTCTTACCGTTGGGGTATTTTATTCTGTAAACGGAGGGGCTGATTTTGTCCGAAATTGAATATGGGCCGGAAAATTTAGGAGCCAAAAACATGCTGGGGTTGTAAACAGATAACATAACCTGTTGCCCAACCTGAAATTCTGTGGGGTGTACATTCTTATTAAAACAAGCCGTGCTCTGTTTTCGTCGCTTGCCTAGGGTTACTGCGGCTGCTAACTGTGCAGACCTCACAGTTTCCACTAATTCTTTGACTGCTTTCTCATGTGTGAGGGCCGTCACTTCGGGGCTAGTCATGTCCAGTCCTAAAAGGAATTCTGTCCCTTTCATAGGGCGTCCGGTCATGAGTGTATGTGGGGTGAAACCTGTAGATGATGAAACCGTGTTGCGGATGAACATTGGTGCGAATGGGAGCACTGAATCCCAAGTCGAATTGTTCTCCTGTACCATTTTCCTAAGGGTCGATTTTAGGGTCCGATTCATGCGTTCGACTATCCCGCTTGACTGGGGGTGATACGCAATGTGGAAATTTTGTTTTATGCCGAATATGGTCAGGACGTTCTTCATGACCCGTCCTGTGAAGTGAGATCCCTGATCTGACTCTGTACTTCTGGGGAGACCCCATCTCGTAAAGATGTGGTGGGTCAGGATCTTTGCAGCTGTCTTAGCTGTGTTGGTTCATGAAGGGAATGCCTCTACCCATTTGGTAAAGGTATCTATAACTACCAGAACATATTTATAGCCATTCCTGCAAGGGACAATGGTCCTATAAAATCGATCTGGAGGTTTGTCCAGGGGCCATTAACTGGGCGAGTATGGCTAAGTTGTGCCTTCTTTGAGTACCTCTCCGGGTTATTTTGTGCACAAATTAGACAATTCTCGATGTAGTGTGTCACATTGTTTCGTAAGTTTGGCCACCAACAGAGTTGTCTGAGGTGTCTTGTGGTCGGGTCGATCCCTTGGTGTCCATGACTGTCATGGAATAAGGCAATCATTTGATTCCTATCCTGTTCAGGAACCACATATAGTTTGTCTTTAATGATCACACCCTCATGTGTGGTCAAAGCGTGTCTGAACCTATCATATTGGGCCACAAAGTTTCCTTTAAAAATCTCCCTGAGATTTCCGTCCTGTTTCTGTGCCTCAACTAAATCTTTAATATCTGTCTGTGAGACCAGAACTGCACTCACAGGGGCGCTAGCTGGTGCGCTAGCTGGGGGTGTCCAAAAGTGACCTCGCCTGGAACCTGCTTTTGCCAGTGCGTCGGCTTTTACATTTCCAGGGGGGGATGACCTATGGTGACTCCTAACTTTAAATATGCCAAAAGTCCTATCCTTTGCCTTGTCTAGGATGTGGCGGAGTAATGGCGCTGATGGAAGGGGTTTCCCGTCTGCGGAGACAAAACCTCGTGTCCTCCACAGGGGTAAAAAATCGGTCAGGCTGTTGCAAACATATAAACTGTCCGAATATATGTCTGCTGGGCTGGGGAACGAATCTGGGTGGTCCACTATATAAGCAATGGCCGCGAGCTCTGCTGCCTGCGCGCCTAAGTGACCCGGTAATTTTAAAGAAATTTCTTCTAGCGCGTGACCCTGCACATCCTCAACATAAATCCCGCATCCAGTGATGCGTTCTCCATCTAAAACCGTGGATGAACCGTCCACGTATATTTTTAATGGGGTACACGTGTCTGTGTGCTGGGGGCTCTGGCTTGAATTTCCTATCTTTCTGGGGGGGCGTCTTTGCTATGAAGGGTCCTGTGTTGTGTAGGGGTGCTACAATTTCGCATTCATGGGGCTGTCCTGGATACTGGAGGTGGTCCGCTAAAAATGTGTGTGTCCTGGTCCGTTTAACTATTATGTCCCATCCTTGTAACAGTAACGTCCATCTAGCTGCTCTTATCTGGCTCACTGAACCATCCTTCAGTCGACCGTCTAAAAGTAACTGTGTGGGGGTGTGCTCGGTCAAAATGGTGATGGGATTGAGTCCGGTAATGTACGCGAAGTACTGAACTGCCCAAAAAACTGCTAGGAGGTGCCTCTCGCAGGCTGAAAATCCTTGCTCTACGGGGTCTAAAAGTCTTGAGGCATAAGCCACGGGTCGTAGCTGCTCGTGCCGTTCCTGGAGGAGAACGGCCGAGAGGGTCAGATCTGTACTAGCTACCTCTATTGCATAGGGGAGAGTTGGTCTGGGACTTGTAGCGCGGGTGCTGCGCTAAGGGCTTTCTTTAATTCTTCCACAGCCTCTGTATGCTGCGGAAGCCATTCCCATGGGGCTCCTTTCTTAAGGAGGTCTGAGAGTGGGGCTGCCTTTGTCGCAAAACCATCGATATGGTTCCGACAGTAACCAACCAGTCCTAAAAACGACCGGAGGGCTGAAACATTCTGGGGAAGGGGCAATTTGACAATCGATTCAATTCTTTTGAACTCGATCTCGCGTTTGCCGTGCGTGATGACTGTACCAAATACATCACTTGGTTCTCTAATATCTGGGCCTTTCTGGGGTTAACTTTACATCCGGTTGAGTTCAGAAGTTCCAGGAGCTCGGCCAGAAGCGTAATGTGCTCTGCCTTGGTGTCTGTCTGCAGTAATAGGTCGTCCACATACTGTACCAGACATTCGGGGCGGGAAAATTTTGCTAAACCATTTGCCAGCTGTCGGTAGAAAATGGAGGGGGAATTGTGGAATCCTTGTGGGAGGCATGTCCACGTATACTGCTGTCCTTTAACTGTGAAGGCAAATTTGTACTGGCACGCCTTTGCCAATGGGATTGACCAGAAGCCATTGCTAATGTCCAAAACCGTGAAGAATTTTGAGTGGAGTCCCTGTTTGAGCATGGTCTCGGGACTTGTTGCTACCGTGGGGGCTACTGCTGGGGTTACTTTATTGAGCTCCCGATAATCGATGGTCAGACGCCATGATCCGTCGGGCTTTCTCACTGGCCAAATAGGTGCATTATTGGTCGAGGCTACTGTCCTAAGTACCCCTTGCTCCAATAAGCTGTCTATTACCTTTCCAATTTCTCCCTCTGCTTCTAGGGGAAATCGGTACTGTTTCTGTGGTCTGGGGTCAGGTCCGGTAACTTGAACTTGTCCAGTCATTCTGCCGCAGTCGTGCCGGTGACTGGCAAATGCTGTCCTGTGTCGGTTTAGAACTGCCCTAACTTGTCTGTCTGTACTAAGCGTGGTCAGGTCGAAACAATAGTCGCCTATTGCGCTAATCCGATTCGCATACTCTCCTACTGTGAGAGTAGCGGGTGCTCTGTCTGATTTTGCCATTCTCCAGACACACTGGTTTACTGGATCGAACGACAGGCTATGGGCATTCATAAAATCAATACCCAGTATGTGTTCTGCTGTACGGGGTAGATTAACTAAAAGAACGGGGTGTCTGGTGGAGATGTTCCCTAGCTGAATTGCTACGGGGGCTGTAATGTGTCCCTGCTGCGAGTGACCTGTAAATCCGCTGAGTGTAATTGTGGATGTGGTCGGCCACATGTCTGCCTGTGCTGTGGTGGTGGACTTAATTGTGGTGCGGGACCCTCCTGTGTCCCAAAGTAATTCTATGGGCTTCCCTCTAACCTTCGCTGTGACTACCGGCCTTCCGGATTGGTCCCAGAGGGTGTCACAGACCCAGGTGGGGGAGCCCGAACACCGTCAGTCTGTTCCGTCCACATTGGTCTGACCTGACTGTATCCCTATACTATGGATAGGCTTTGCTCTATTCCTGTTCAGAGTGCCTGTCTGCTGGCCTCTCTGTGATCTCTGTGGGGCATTGCATTCTTTTGCAAAATGTCCTAAATGTCCACAGTTATAGCATTCCTGCGACTTCTGTGGGGGGCTGTTCTTCCCTTTGTTTACCCATGCGGGGTTTTGGTGCGCTCTCACTGCTTGAATATCCGCTGCAGTCTGAGCTTCCTCTGGGGTCTTTACCTTAACTTTGCCCTGGACAGATTTTCCCAAGAGCGGGACAATCTTTTCAGAACCCATTTCTCATTATGGGCCTCTTCTGAGGGGTCATAACTATTGCAAGCATTCTGTCCTGCATCTGTGGCATGGGAGATTATGGTGCGGGTCCATTTAACCATGTTGTCTCGGTTTAAATGCGCTCGGTCTAATTCGCCAAAAACTGCGGTGAAATGGATCCACAGTCTTCCTGCAAATGCTGTGGGATGTTCTGTCCTCTTTTGCCTCCATTTGTTCAGTCCTTCAACTGGGTCTCCTCTGTTATATCCTATCGCATCTAAAATGGATGTGTGCATCTCTTCTAGTGTGCCTCCTCCAACGTTCTGTGGGTCGGGGAGGGCTGCAACTACTGATGGGTCTAAGCTCAAAACAGTGAGCTTAACCTGCTCTCTCTCATCCAGGCCGTACATGGTAGCCTGCTGTTTCACTTTAGCGAAAAATTGGTGGGGGTCTGCGTTGGGGAGAAACGGAGTGATTTTCTCACACGCGTCCCTGAGTTGCGTTACAGTTAAGGGGGTGGTGTAGGTGATTTTGGGTGCGCCGTCTGTGGTTGCCTTTCTTTGGGTGGTGACTGGGTTCATAGGTGCGGGTGCTATCTGATCTGTGGGGGGTTGGGGTGCTTTCCTTTTCTGCTGCGCTGCTGGCGCACATGTTCCCTGAACATAGCGCTGCACTGTCTCGCTTAATTCCTGCCAATCTGGGGCATTCTCCTCATGTAACTGTGTTCCAAAGGTGCTTTGGAACCCATTCTGCACTGAAAGCAGCGATTGCAGCTCTGCAATCTGCTTCCTACACTTTGCGTGGTCTACTGTGCTCTGTCCTTGCTCAGTGGTGGCAGCGTGGAGTGCTCTTAAAGCTGCTTTTAGGTCAGAGCATTGCCTCTGCAATGCCTCTACCTGCTTTTCTGATTCCTCTCGTATCAGGACGGCACGTTGCACATCCTGATAGGCTTTTTCATATTGAGTCTGGGAACTGCTCAGATGGGCTAGACACGACTGATGTGCCCTCTTGGCATCATCTACCTCTCTACCCTTCTCTGCCAGCTTCCCTCTTAGCTCGAGGTTTTCCTTTTCGATGTCCCTGACATCCACTTTACTCATTCTATTCCTCTCCTCTAACTCTGCTCGGAGCGTCCGAACGACCTCCTCAGTGCCTCGCAACTGTGCCAAACAGTACACGATTGCCATCGGCTTGCGTGCTTTACTAAGATTTTTCTTATGAATTTGAGAGAGGTTCTCCCACCAAGTATGTCCTATACTCCCGGGACCTGTCTCCTCCTTCATACTAAACTCATTCCAAAGGGGCCATCCTTTCCCTTTTAGATACTTGCGGAGTTCCAGCTCCCACACGGGACACTGGCCTACTCTGCTACTGCTGGTCGCTGCGACCAAGAACTGCTCTGGGTTCATGAGGCATTCCATTGCCTGCATGGCCATTTCCTCCTTCTGTCTTAATTTGGAACAGGGGATGTTCTGGTAATGTTTTAAAAGACGGGTAAGGCTTTTGCTATGTTCCGCTTAAAAACTTCCGATAGTTTGTCGCAACAAAAATCTCTCAGGTTAACCTTACAACCCTGTTAGTTACGCATGCACAAAACACACTTCCGAATTATCGTTATTGATTTGAACTCCTTGAACACTTGTGATATTTCCTTTTTCCCAATTAGATTTCCAATTCAAATTTCTGGCTTCTCTCGGAGTGGGGGTGCCACTTCTAATCGAGTCCCGTCAGAGTTCACCACTAAATGTTGCTCGTTCTGAGTTAGTGTGTTTAACACTCCTCCAACAGAGGAAGTGTGCTTAACACTCGCTTGGCTCTGTTTCTTATTTCTATGCTCTGGAGTCGCCAGGTGCCGTAAGAGACACCGTCACAAGCATCAAGGTCAAGTTCAAAGCAATAAAGCTATACACCAATTAGTAAGTCCAAACAGTTAGAGTTTATTATAACAATTATAATAAATACTCATGCACACGCTAAAGACTAACTTACTTCTCTACCATTAAACGACTAATACTTATCTCAGAAGGAACAGGCAAGGTCAGGGAACAAGGCCTTTGTTCCGTTCTGGTCTGCAACTTCTGGATACCACTGGTCGGCATGGGTATAAGTAATGCCTGGGTCAAGGTAGCGATCGTCGTTTTGGCACTTACTTATCGATGGCTGCTGCTCGACGGCTGGTGTAAAAGACAGGATTCTGGAGGCTGGAGTCGGAGGCCGGAGACAGGAGACCGAACCATGTGCGGGACCTTCTTTTATAGGCCCCAGGAGGTCCATGCCCCTTGGGGCGGGCTTCCTCACCTGGTAGGGATCGATTGGGCCTTTTCCCAATCGATATGATTTGAACCCCCCCTATCCTAGGGTCGTTCCTTGATGGCTGGGGCGGTTCTTAGGACTCATTGTCCTGGTTTCGCTGGCTCCATCGTGTCTGCTTCTCTATTGAAAGTATCAATAGATACTTGAGTGTATCTATTGTGCCCGGGACTGTCCCGGTATCACCTCATTAATATGTAAACTGTTTTCCAATTAGCACGCTGCCTGAACTCTGCAGCTGTCGGGAAACCGGTTTTTGCAAGTGTCTCAATGCTGAAAGCTTCTGCAAGCTGTTTGCTTTTGACCATGTCCGTTTTCCCTGCACTCTTTGCAGTCTTCCATTTTGTGTTACTGGTGTCCATCTTAGATGGCTACAATGCTCAATTTGGGGATTTCCCCCTTCATGATCTGTTTCTTGCAAGGATGTCATGCAACTTTCTTCTGCATAAAGGTTGAATTAAGGGTGTTACCTGACGATTGGCTTCTAGATTGTACTGGCTGAAATAAGATTCCCCTGTTAAATTGGAGGAAGGAATTCTAAGGTCTCCAACACCCAGGAACAACGAGCCTATCTAATTCTATGTATATGTAATATTCCCTTGTCCTTTCTGACCTACCTTTGGATAAAATATATTTCTCAATTAAAGTCCTTGATGTCCAAGGCTATCACTCTCACAATTGTGGTAACCAAAGTCCTTTATATACTAGGTATGAATCTCGTGTTCCATCTATTAACTTTTACAATGCCTTTATACAACTTGGTGATGGAACTAATTCTAAATCTGATGTAATTAATGTATTTCACTAAAAGTGGCCTTTCCATTGCAGGAACACACTATGCTTCTCCAATATTCTTGCATGACTGGTCATGAGCAGTCAAAGATTCACTAGTACAACATTTTAATCTTTCACTGAATAGCCATGAGCATGCAGTTGGACATGGTTTGCCAGATCAAGTGTCTAAAGTAAAAGTGAAACTGAGGACAGCAATCCACCCTTGTCTAAAAATTGAAGTTAGTTTTTTTTTCTTGCTTGCCTACAGGGAAATAATTCCTTCTATCTTGAGGGGAGGAGAGGGCAAGGAAGAGAGAATATGATGATTAGAGCAGGAGGATGACAGGAAAGTGAAACAACTACAGGGGAGAGGAGGGATTTGGGGAAGGGGAGTGAAGAAAGGAAAGTGAAGGGTTGAGAGGAAAGATGTGAGGGAATAATACTCATCTTTATTGTCACAAGTGGGCTTACGTTAACTGCAGTGAAGTTACTGGGAAAACCCCCTAATCGCCACATTCTGGCACTTGTTCAGGTGCACAGAGGGAGAATTCAGAACGTCCAATTCACCAAACAGAAATTGAAAGGGATGGAGGGGGATAATGAGTGGAAAAGCAGGAAGGATGGGAGGGAGAGGAGAGGCAAGGGACGGGAAATGAGGGGGAAGTTAAAGAAAAGAAAAAGGTGAATTTTGCTGATGAAAAGGAGAGGAGGGAAGGAAAGGTGATGTGGGAGTTGAGTAGGAGAGGGAGGAAAGAAGAGCGATGGGAAAAGATGAAGGAAGGAAGAGATATTGATAAAGGTGAAAAGAGGAAACAGTAGGTGATCTGTCACCGTGTCAATGTGATATGAAACCAGCTTATAGCCTAGTGAGGAAAGGGAGAAGATGGTCCAGACTGAGTCCTGCACTATTTTAATAGACCGGTTTTGCTGTGACTGGACATGATGGATCTTTCATTAAGCATCCCGATAGCCTAACAATTAGTTCAGAATAGCTCGAAGGCCCCAATTGGTAGCTTTTCCATTTTTACGTGAACCATATCAGAAATTTCCATCAGCGCTTTGCCTTTACACACTTCCTCTCCCCTCCCCTGAACCTCGTACTCCATTTGCTAGCAGCAAACCCCAAAAAGTCTTCTTCGCTGTGCCCTTCGAGTTGGACTGACTCCCACTCTATGATAGTTACTGGTCTCCTTCTGCACTGGGGGGATTCTATGATTCATTTAAGCATCTGTCAGCAGGATGCTTCTGCGTCCACAGTAATCCTCCCAGCACCCCAGAGCCGACTCTGTGGAGTGAATTTCTTTACCATGGTGTCCAATTGATGTCCAATAAATTAAGCCGATGACCACCCCGGAACTGGGATGGGGTCAGTCTCTGGGTGAAGAAAGAACATTGATGCACTTGAAGAGGAACCTGACCGCCCATCAGTAAAGAACCAATCAGCACTGAAAAAGGTGCCAGGCAGGACTGGTCGAGACCTGTCACATTCAGCCAGCTTCTTATTAAAGACTGGGCTGGATTCTCTCTTCCTGAGACTAAGTGTTGACACCATGGCAATAAACACCACCAGCAACACCATCCGGACCGGCCTGCAGTGTTGTAAAACAACTGCATGACTTTCTCAGGGCAGCCAGGGTGAGTAGGCAGCACTGTGCCCCTGGCACCAACCTCCCAACCCGGAGAGCAGCCGAACCCCCACCTTGCGCCAGACGCCGGCACCCATACTGGCCGCCAAGGCCAGGTGACCTGGACACCAAAGCAACCAGCTACCCAACCCCTGGGCTGCATGTGTCAAACTGTCTAACACTGCGTTTTCTGTTTCTCTATGCCTCTCCCCTCCCAGGAGAAGGCCTCCTATAACCGCCGGTAGTGAGAGAAGACTGAGGGGCCCCACCGGTTCTGTGGCCCTCACCATGGCAGAGCAGCAGGCTCTGGATGCAGTCGACGGGCCTGAGGAAAGGGAAGTCGGCGGGGTGGAGTTTTGGCGAGGAAGTGAGACCCCGCTGAGTTATGTTCCCTGTGACACGTGTTTCAACCCTATCCCTGAATACCACCCTCAAACCGGCACCACCCTCACCCCCACCACCCCCAGGTCTGCGGTCCAATTATGCGTCTTGTCTTGCATCTTGTAGGAGGTGCTGGTGATGGGCGTGGCCCTTCTGGTGTCCCCTGCCTCCAGCCACGACCATAGCCTCCCCCACCCTCCCCCTGTGTGCTGAGCAGCGATGATAACACCGACACAGATGGGACCCATATGACCGCAACCCAGGATACCCCAGAACTAGAGTCTGATGTTGACACTGATTTCCCGTCACAGCTGTTTCCAACACCCTCCACCTCAGTCAGACACTTTAGTGAAGAAACTCCTGGGACTCTCTCTGGTGCTCACCATACAAAGGTTCTGGTGAATCAGTTGGAGGTAGAAACTCCCGAGGGGTGGACAGTTTGAGGGCGGGCTGACCCCAGGGACTAGATGAGGGGTTGTCGGTGAGCATCCAGTACCTGCAGGTGCAGTTGGAGGAGTCCAACCGCATCAGGAGCAGGAGGTGATGCTGACCATGCAAGCCACCCAGGCTAACACCACGTGGGTGGCGTCTGCGGTGGAGGAGTTGGGGTGAGGGTTTTGGCTATGGATCAGCATATCTAAGGGCTGGGGAAATCTGCAGACGGTGGCCGAAGTCCAGGACAGGGTTGTCCTCGTATAGGCAGCCATGTGAAGAGCCACCTGAACATTGCAGCGGCGCTCCTGAGCGTGGCCCAGTTACAGCGGGCCATGGCTGAGTGTGTTGGTGGCATTGCCCAGGCACTGGCCAACGTGGCGCAGACACAGAGAGGAGGCCCAGTCCCAGAGGGAGATGGCGCAGTCTCTGGCTGATGTGACACAGACCCAGAAGGTGGCACAGTCACAAGCTGATGTGGCACAGTCCCTGACGGAGGTGGTCCACTCCCGGTGCTCCATGGCCACCAGCGTGCAGATTCTGGCCAAGACAAGAGCAGGCCTCCAGGACTGGCAGCACCCAGGTGGCAGCAGAGCTTCAAGGGTTAGCTCCACTTGCACCCCCGTCCCATGGGGTAGCCCAGGGACCATTGGGCACCCTGAAGGAGGAGGAGCTAATGGAGCCTGTGTAGGTGACTCCCGCAAGTCAGAACACCGCAGTACCTCGGAGTCCCCCCCCAACCTGTCCTGGCGCATCTGGTGGGCTGCGGGTAGAACAGGGCTACACCGCGCCACTTGGGACACCCGAGCAGCAGCTGGGCCCATCCAGGCCCGGTTTCCCCAGAACACGCCTGCCAACCAGGACCCAGCTCGCAGGGTAAGAATCGCAGCAGGCCGCCTCCACTCCTAATGGCCCACCTGGGGATCCACCAAGACGTAGCATTAGGGCCCGTAAGGTGAGAAAGTTAGACATCAGTTAAGTTGGCACGGGTGAAGTGCAGTTTATTTATAGGGGCTAGGGCCTGACTCTGTATATATTTGTTCACAATGCTACAACCGTACTTGCTGCTCTGTCAGAAGGATGTGAGGGGTGGGTTGGTCTGGGCTGGCTGCAGAGTGGGGTGGGGAATGGGCAGATGTTTGGGGTTGGCTGGGCTCAGGGACCACAGTTCAGCCATCGCTTCGTCGCTTCGGTGTCCCACCACCCCAATATCTCCCCACCGTCCCCACCTCTGCCACTCCAGGCATTTAATGGGACCATGAGATGGAATGGCCAGCTCGCACAGAGGATCACCCAGACGGCGGCAAGTGCTGCCATAGGCAGGAGTCAAACATTGTCACACAATGCGGAGGTCTAGCTCTCATTGCAGAGCCGGTTGTCATCACCCTCCAGCCCATGGATCATACCTGCTGCTACTGCCAACCCAGAGCCCGCACCCCCAGGTAGGAATCACGGAGGGGGTTGCAGGTGGCGGGGGGGGGGGGGGGGGGGGGGGGTCGACTTCAGGAAACGTAGCACAACACACACTCACGTCTACATCAATGGCTCCGAAGTAGAGATGGTCAATAGCTTCATGTTCCTGGGGGTCACCATCACCAACAGTCTGTCCAGGTGAAGGTGGAGAATCCTGCTGCCTGCCTTCTGCCTGTGGATCTAGTTGGGCTTTATTCATGTCGAAGTATCAGTGACTTCATGGGTGCACTTGTGGGCTGCTGCTTGTGAGTTGCCGCACAAGTCCCCACTCGAGCCCTGGAATGGTCCCAAGCATAAAAGCGATGATCTTGACAGCCACCGGGAGCGGGTGTCCTCCTCCACGTGGTGCCAAGTCTGCAAGGACATGGTCCCGTCCACACCGTCCCCTTGTTGAGGCAAAGCCTCCTGCAACATACGCTGTCTGTCATCTGTTAGAAAGAACAGTGACACCTGTACACCTTGGGCCGTCACAGGCCTCCCCCTCTGGGTCCCTCCCTCGCCTGTTGGGGGCCACGTCCGCAGGGTGTGCGGCGGAGCCCTGCACATGGGCCACTACCTCAAGCCTCCATTGGCGCTGCTACCACTGCCTTCGGCGTCTGGCCGCCCAGCCTGCCAGTAGCACCACTAGAGCAAATTCGGCAGGGCCCAAGATATCATCCATACCGTGTGATATCTGTGAGGAATTGTGGGAGAGTGAGGGATTGGCAACTGGTATCTTCCACCCCAGGACCCTCCAGTCCCCCATCACTCCCCCAGCCACTGGGTGGTCAGATGCTGCCCATTGCATACATGGTGTAGCCTCCCGCAGTGTTCAGGCATATTGTCCAGGCATCACAGTCTGTTTGGGGTGCTCGGCAATAACCCACACATGCTACATGGCACGCCTACTCACAGGGGTCCACTTGGGGAATTAAATGCTCACTTAACTACGATTGCCAATTCCCAACTGGTAATAATAATCTTTATTATTGTCACAAGTAGGCTTACATTAAAACTGCAATGAGATTACTGTGAAAATCCCCTGGTTGCCACACTCTAGCGCCTGTTCAGGTACACAGGGGGAGAATTCAGAATGTCCAATTCACCCAACAGCACGTCCTTCGGGACTTGTGGGAGGAAACCGGAGCACCCGGAGCCTTCAGCCACACAGCCAGAGGCCTCTGAGGTCAGTGGGGTTTATGGGTGGTTGGTGGGGTAGGCGGGCAGGGGTTGGGATTGCCCCCAAAATGGGGGCGCACAGAGCAGGGGTCGCTATGGTGGGCATCGGGCATCCACCCCCCCCCCCCCACCCCCCGATGATGGTGGTCTGCTCTGACTATGGCTCAGTGCCCCAACCCAGCCAAAGATAACCACAGCCAGTACAGGAATTGCACCCACGCTGCTTGCCTTGCTCTGCACCACAAAACTGCTATGTAGCCAAGTGAGCTAAACTCCCCCCCCCCTCCCCGTGAAGATAGATGAGTGCTCACCTCTTCGGGTTCCCGCCAGCTTCACATTTTTGAAACGGAGTATTAATTGGTGCCCGCTTGACCACTTGCTGGGGAGGCATTTCAATCACGGGAGGCAGTTCGATTAATTGTACAGAGATTGGGTTTAAGTGTTGATTATTGGTGTCTTGCCACACTCAGTTGAGATACTGATTTTGCATACGGGAGCGAGTTGGTTATATCGCAAACTGATCTGTGCCTGTCATATTTCTCGATTTTGGCCTCTCCCGCGATTTAAAGGCCTCGTCGTACTTTCATTTACACGCAAAGCGGTCCCAAACCGCGTCCATGTCTATAATTATTTTCATGGACTAATACAGAAATGCACAACCTAATTGACAAATGCAACCAAGAAAAGTGAGTCACATAACGTAGCATATTTAACCAAACAGTTCAGGTCAACTTCTGATCTATCAGAATTTCTCTCTTATTTTAGAATGCAACAAATATTGTTGATTTGCTGGTCATGGTTTATAATACTGTACTTCCTTTCTCCCCGACCTTAGTTTTGTTTAATCCATGATGTGGAGATGCCGGCGTTGGACTGGGGTGAGCACAGTAAGAAGTCTTACAACACCAGGTTAAAGTCCAACAGGTTTGTTTCAAACACGAGCTTTCGGAGCACGGCTCCTTCTTCAGGTCTGAAGAAGGAGCCGTGCTCCGAAAGCTCGTGTTTGAAACAAACCTGTTGGACTTTAACCTGGTGTTGTAAGACTTCTTACCTTGTTTAATCCAATTATTCTTAATTTACAACGGGCATTTAAACATATAAATAAATGTAATTCACGATTTGTTGCTGGTTGTGACTCCGCCTTTACCAAGCTTTCTATTTGAATACCCTTGCTGTATCCCCCACAATCAACATCCTGGGGGGTTACTACTAACAGCTGTATGTACCATCTACAAAATGCACTGCAGGAACACACCAACCCCACACACAGTACCTTCCAATCCATAACCACTGCCATCTCGAACAGAGTTTTCCAAACTCAGGCTCGGGGGCGGATGTCAGGAGGGTTGCGGATCGATCGATCGCAGCATTCCTGATTGCGGGAGAAGCGCCCAACGGCTGTGAACGGCTTTTAAGAATGCCGACCGTGACTGGCTTTTCAGTTGAGAATGCCAAACGCGACCAACCTTTAAATACAAACTATGGAGTCTTCCCTCACAAAGCGGCAGCAGAAACCAGGTCACGCGCCCAGCACATAAACTGATGCCACACGATCTGTACATCCGAGCTTTGGTTGTGAAATCACAGAGGAGAGATTCCGAAACTTTGTAGCTGGCAGCAACCGAACAACAATGTAAAGATCTGAAGGTGGGTCATTTTGTAATAAGGAAAAGAGGACCAGGCCAGGATCTCACAACTGAATCTGCTGGAGAAAGCTTCTCAGGAGAGTCCATGGCAGCACAAAGTAGTGCTGATTTGAGCTATATGCAGAGCTCCAGGATCTCTGGTGAACACCCAAGGAAGAAAAAACTGCAATCCGGAACAAAGTATAACAATGATTTCTTGAGTTGTATTTGTGTACACCCTGGCTTTGTTAATTGTGCCAATAGAAATCAGAATGCAAAGCCCGTGTGTTATATGCAGGGAAGGACTGGTAAATGAAAGTTTAAAACCCTCAAAGCTTCACAGGGATTTAAAGACTAAGCATTGGATAAAAGCAAATTACTGCAAATGCTGGAATCTGAAACGAAAGGAAAATGCTGGAAAATCTCAGCAAGCCTGGCAGCATCTGTAGGGAGAGAAAAGAGCTAACGTTTCAAGTCGGATGACTCATAAAGAGCTTTGACATAGAGTCATCGGACTCGAAACGTTAGCTCTTTTCTCTCCCTTCAGATGCTGCCAGACCTGCTGAGATTTTCCAGCATTTTCCCTTTCGTTTCAGATTCCAGCATCTGCAGTAATTTGCTTTTAGCCAAAAATATAGCAGGCGCAAACATTCCATCTCAATGGAGACTGGACACCGCCCCATGTATGTTGGCTACATGGTGGGGCGTTTATGAGCAATCGATTCAGCTGAAAAAAATGTGGGGTGTGCCATGAAATTGTCTATCTCATTGAAACGTGCTGCGTTACTGAAAAGGTTGGGAACCACTGATCTTGATTGGTGTGGAGGCATCTGGTGGCTGTATCTGGAACTGCACCATACTCTAGGCAAACACTTCAGTCAAGAGTTGCATAAAATCACAAGGTTTGATTTTGACTTTACGGCAACTGATCTGTTGTTGCGTTCATACCTTTCCAAGGACAAGAGACAAGGACGGCACGGTAGCACAGTGGGTATCACTGTTGCTTCACAGCTTCAGGGTCCCAGGTTCAATTCCCGGCTTGTGTCATGGTCTATGCGGAGTCTATAGGTTCTCCCTGTGTATGCGTGGGTTTCCTCCGGGTGCTCCGGTTTCCCCACACAAGTCCCGAAAGATATGCTTTTAGGTAATTTGGACATTCTGAATTCTCCCTCTGTGTACCCGAACGGGCGCCGGAATGTGGCGACTACGGGCTTTTCACAGTAACTTCATGGCAGTGTTAATGTAAGCCTACTTGTGACAATAAAGATTATTTTTTAAAAGATGGTAGGCGGCTTCAGAGACAGTTTACCAGATCAGTTGCCGTAAAGTGCAAACTCCAGACAGACAGTTGCCCGAGGCCGGAATTGAACCCGGGTCCCTGGCGTTGTGATGCAGCAGTGCTAACCACTGTGCCACCGCGCTGCCCCAAATAAAAGTGGAGAAGGTGGGCATCAATCCCACTACCTCTCACATGCGAAGCAAGCACTCTACCACTTGAGCTAATTCCCCCTAGTTATAGCATAGAGGTAACAAAGGCAAAACATGGGGTACAGTCAAATGAGATTATGGATGTGAGATTAGGCATTCTTAGTTACAGTGCGAATATGAGGTTGGAAGATCATCTGAAATATGACATCAAGATTACAAATAAAATGATTAATCTAAGAATGTTGCAGCATGGAGTCAGTGGCTGGGAAACTGTATTTGGAATGTGCACCAAAAACAATGGCTTCAGTGTCCCCCATTATTGAATTGGAGGAAATTTTTGCTCATCCAGTACTGAATGTCAGATAGGTAGTCCGATAATTTAACAGCAGTGGAGGAGTCGAGAGAGATGGTTGTGAGGTGGAGCTGGGTGTCATCAGAGTACATGTGAAAATAGGTCAAGTACAGCAGTTTAATCTTTTAATTTGGAGTCAGATCTAAATTAATAACGGACTCTGGGGTCTTAAACTCGAAAGGAATTCTCCTCTCATTTGCCGGTACTTCCCTGCATATAACACACATGGGCTTTGCATCATTATTTGCACTGGCACAATTGACACAGCTATACCTGAAGAAATCATCTTTATACTGCTTTGATCCTGAGTTAATTTTCTATTTTGTAGGCTGTTAGCCAGAGGCCCTAAGGCAGTGTACAGAGCTAATACTAGAACTACTCTGTCCTATCCTGGACTCTTCTGAGCAGCTCCCTCCAACAGATTCTGCTGTGAGATCCTGTCCAACAGGTAAACTGCCTATTTGGGTCTCTGGCCATCTCTTACTTTTAAGAAAACCATTCATCATCACAGTTCACTTGCCTTTCTTGCCAATGGCTGGAAAATGGAAGTAACCCTTCTCCATGATTCTTCCCAGAGTGGAGGACAAATGTGAACGGTGTCAGGGAGGCACGGCCGACCTCTGGTATTTCCCCAGACTTGAAGCGTACTGGACGTCCTTCTTCAAGGTCATGTCGAGGGTTGTGGGGGTGCGGGCGGAGCCTTGCTTGCTGGTGGCAGTCTTTGGGGTGTCAGAACAGCCACAGCTTTTCATGGGGAGAGGGGCTGATGTCCTGGTCTTTGCCTCTCTGCTCGGCTGGCGAATGGTAGCACCACCCAATACTGCAGACTGGCTGTCCGACCTGGCAGAATTTCTCAAGCTGGAGAAAATAAAATATGCCATCAGAGGATCAGAGGAAAGTTTCCACAAAATGTGAAGCTGGTCACCAACTTGTTCCAGGAGCTGTTTGTGACCAGCGTCCAGTAACGTAGGGAGGAAGGGTTGGGGGGGGAGGAGGGGGGGGACTAAAGGACAGGCCACGAATTAAGGGAGAGGAAGAGCAGGAAGGAAGGAGGGTGGAGGGGGGAGGAAGAAAGGGGGGGTGATAAAAGCGCCAAAGGGAAACACAGGGCAGGTAGAAGGGGAGAGAGCTGCAAGGAACATAGAAAGAGTGCATCCAGCAGACATGCCCCCACCCCCCACCTCCAGCATGGCTAAGTGCCTGGAGGCAACCGGGATGGGGGGCAGACCACATAATAGTAAGGCTGACTGCCGGGGGCACCCAAACAGGGACCCCTCCCAACTATATAAATGCCCTCACAGAAGCACAGCCAGGTACTTGTCCCACATGACCGAGTGGGCATGCTGCAGGGCCACGGCCTGCCCCAGCAAGCACACAGCAGCATTTTCTTTGTAAATTACCCTTTTCTGTATCTTGCCCAATTATCTTATTACCTTGACTAGCACACCCTGTATGACAAGCTCCATGCATTAAGAGGATACATCCAATATAAATTAGTTAAAACTACAGTTGCTGTAAATTCTTGTAGACACATTATTCATTTTGCCTTGTTGTGTGCTGTATGACATGAAATGTCAAAACTCCAATAAAAATACCAAAAAAGAAACTGCTCCATGGTTTGGTGCCAAAAGCATGTACCTGGAAGACGCTTGCTGTTAAGTGGATGTGCAGAGTGCGTGACCTGTTCTTTGCTGCCTTTTCTAGCTGGAATACTCCACAGAGCCTCATTTATTTCCATTTAAAAGGCGGCAGCGGTCGCCATTCGTGATGTAAGAGCCGATAGCAGCCATTGGGCGCTTCACCCGTGATCGAGACCACGGCAGGAACGGTGCGACCGATTGTTTCATGACCCACCCGACACCTACCCTTTGAAAGATCCCAATCCAGAAAGATAAGGGCAGCAGATGGATGGAAACACCACCAACTGAAGGTTCCACTTGAAGTCACGCACCATTCTAACTTGGATATGTATCACCATTCCTTCACTGTCTCCAGGTCAAAATCCTGGAACACCCTCCCTGACGCCACATGGATGACAGTGGTTCAAGAAGGCAGCTCACCACCACTTTCTTAAGGGAAATTAGAGATATGCAATAAATCCTGGTCTCGCCAGCGATGCCCACATCCCATGAATGAGTAAAACATTTGTGTTGCAGTCACCTCGAAGTCAGAAGCGAAGTGAGGTCCGACATGTGCGTGCCATCAATTTTCAAATGAGATTTAGACTGACTTGATTTCCAGCTACAAGATTCGAAGACAACGCATGGTTACGGCAAGAAGCTAACTGAATGAGCATTCAGAAGATGCTAATGAACGCAAATGGCATTCATGCCACTAGTCAGCGGGATACCAAAGCCACTATTAACCCGCCATCAGGAGAATTTTAACGCCACAGGTTCCTGATGTTTTGCCTTCAGCTGCATTCTCTGCTCTCACCTCTGTCGAAACTCCCCTTAAGCAGGATAGGAGACTTCCACACATACACCGAGGTCCATCTACTCCTGCATTCCCTTTACAATTGTACCCTTTAGTTTATGATACATTTCCTTGTTCTTCTGACCAAAATGTATAACTTCACATTTCCCTACATTAGAATTCTTCTGAAGCATGTCTACCCATGCAACAAGCCTGCCTACATCCTCTTGAAGTCTATCACTATCCTCCTCACAATTCATAACACTTCCATGTTTTACATCATCCGAAAACTTTGAAATTGTGCCCTATACATCCAGGTCTAGATCATTAACAGCAATCAAGAACGGCAATGTGCCCATTATATACCATCCGACCATTAGAAGTAAAATGTTCTGTACCTTATGCTTTAATAGAATTCAATTGAACTTGCATAATAGAATTCAAAAGACTAGTGATACCATGTGGTTCAAAATAAAATGTCTTCCAGCAATAATATTTTTGACTTAAAAAACATACTGACTTTTGGAGACTCAATGATTAACTTATAGAAAAACTACGTAATGGCGTGTTTAGAAATGGCGCGGCCTACACATTTTCTGAAAGCTCTGGCACCTCAACATTTGGCACTACAACCTCTGGCTGCTGTCGCTATTAAGGTTGACAGCTCATCCCCCAATAGCTGACAAGCCATTCAGGGGCCGGCACCCTCACTCCACATTATCCTGTTGCTTCTCACACACACATACACACACACCAACTCTGCATCTAATTCGGTTTCTAATCAACCTTTATTCTGGTGCATCTGAGAAAGAAAAATCACAGAGCACCGGAGAGATCGAGCCTGCTGTGGAGTAGCCGATCGGAGTGCGGTAAAACTTTAAAAGGAACAGCGCAGTGAACCTTGGCTGAATCCAGAGGCGGAGCTCCTGAGCTGATGTCAGGATTCAGAGAAAATTTATTTAAAATAGAATTTTTGTTTGTTTTACTTATACCACTAATCCTGAGTCAGAAGGTAGAAGAGAGAAAGATTCACCTACTTACCTGTGATCAGAAAGTGACACGGGGCAAGAGGAAGCAGCTGATCGGGTCAGTGGATGCAGGTGCAGGCGAAGGCAAGAGAGCTGGGGCAGTAATAATAAAAATCTTTATTGTCACATGTCGGCTTACATTAACACTGTTACTTTGAAAAGCGCCCAGTCGCCACATTCCGGCGCCTGTTCAGTACACAGAGGGAGAATTCATAATGTCCAATTCACCTAACAAGCACGCCTTTCGGTACTTGTGGGAGGAAACCGGAGCACCCGGAGGAAACCCATGCAGACACAGGGAGAACATGCAGACTCCGCACAGACAGTGACCCAAGCCAGGAATCGAACCTGGGGCCCTGGCGCTGTGAAACAACAGTGCTACCCACTGTGCTACCATTCCGCTCATTAAGTAGCAATGCAGTGTAGAGTGAACACGTCTGTGTGTAAGTAAAAGCAAATTGAAATTCTAAATTAAATAAATTCTAATTAAATAAAAAAATAGGGATGCAGGGCCAAGGCATGTGTTGCAGCTGCAACATGTGGAGCTGGTAGACTCCATTGTGGTTCATAGTGAGCATGTCTGTCGGATATGTTGGTTGCTCGAGGAACTTTGGCTCAGAGTTAATGAGCTGGAGTCTGAACTTCAGACACTGTGGCACATCTGGCAGGGGGAGAATTACCTGGATGCAGTGTTTCAGGGGGCAGTCACACTGTTGTGTTATGTACTCTAGGATAACACAGGCTGCAACCCGATGCAGCTTTGACCAAAAGACACTGCAGACTTTGAAGTAAGTTCAATGTGATTTATTGAACCATTAGCGCAGTTCTCTATGAGTTCGACTCTCCTGCTAATCTTGCTCTAGTAACTCAATCTAACTAACCAGTCTGCTCTAAGCCATGTGGTGGGTGTGATGCTTCTGATCTGCCCCTGTCCTACTCTCTAAGTGTTGCCTGTGGAAAGAGACCGAGCCTGTGTGCCCTGTCCTATTATATGGGTTGTCCCCTTGTGGTTGTGTCACCTCTGGGTGTCTTGGCTGCCCATTGGTCGTGTCCTTTCTATGTGTTCATTAGCTGTATGTCTGCATGTCATTACGTCTCTGGTGCCCCCGCTAGTGTTTACTTAGTTGTAGTGTATTTACATTAGCCCCTTGTGTATTTACAGTGATGCATATCACTAGACACACCTCTTAGATTAACTGCCTTAAATTCTGTCAATGGTTAGGGACAGGAGGGTGTGACTGCAAGTGAAGTAGGTAGAGGGATCCAAGGAATAGCACTGCAGAAGCCTCAGCCCTTGATCCTGTCCAACAGGTATGAGATTCTTGCTCCTTGTGTGGACGAGAGAGGGGACTGTAGGGAGGATGAGCAAACTGATCATGGCACCATGCGTCAGGGAGCCAATCAAGTGGGAGAAGAAAAGACAAATATAGTTGTAGTTGGGGATCGTATAGTCAGGAGAATAGACACTGTTCTCTGTAGCCAGGACTGAGGGTTGCCTACCTGGTGCCAGGGTTTGGGGCATCTGCTCTGAGCTGGAGAGGAACTTGCGGTGGGAGGTGGTGGATCCAGTGGTCACGGTCCATGTAGGCACCAACAACATAGGCAGGATGAGGACGGAGGTTCTGTTTAGGCAGTTTGAAAAGTTAGGCACTAAATTAAAGAACAGGGCCTCCAAGGTTATAATCTCTGGATTATTACCTGAGCCACTTGCAAATTGGTAAAGGGTACATAAAATTAGAAAGATGAATATGTGGCTCATAGACTGGTGTGGGAGAAGTGGGTATCAGTTTGTGGGACATTGGCATCAGTACTGGGGAAAGTGGGGGCTGTACCATTGGGGCAGACTAAATCTGAACCACGTTGGGACCAGTGTTCTTGTGAACCGTATAACAAGGGAAGTAGAGAGGGCTTTAAACTACAGAGTGGGGGTGAGGATTCATTGCCAGGAAAATTAGAAAGTTGAAGGTAAGAATCATAGAATCATTACAGTGCAGAAGGAGGCCATTCGACCCATCGAGTCTGCACCGATCCTCCGAAAGAGCACCCTACCTGGGCCCATGCCCCAACCCTAGCCCTATAACCCCCACCTCACTTTTGGACACTAAGGGGCAATTTAGCATAGCCAATTCACCTAACTTGCAGCCTTTGGACTGCAGGTTAGTGATCAGTCTGAATATCAGCAGGGAACAGCAGGTCGGGACAGATCAAATGGAACATTATATTGCACCAAAGACTCATACAAGAACCCTAACTAGGAGGGGGAGGGTTTAAAGAGTGGAAGGTTTAGAAAATCAGGGGTATATGAAGGAGCAGTGGCACAGGATAGTGAGCGGGAACTTGACTGTCATAGTGTGACAGGCCGTGCAGGAAACAAAAACAAAAATATGCAACACAGAACAAATCCAGAGTTATAAACAACCGCAAAAAATCAAAGTTAAATGTTCTTTATCGGAAAGCAGGAATCATTTGCAACAAGATAGATGAGTTAATAGCACAGATTTCAACATATGAGTATGATGTATTAGCTATTACTGAAACATGGTTGCAGGGTGACCAGGACTGGGTGCTCAATATTCCAGGGTATACAAAGTTCCAAAAGAACAAGCCAAAGGGGAAAGGAGGTGGGGTAGTGTTGTTAATTAAGGAAGGTTTCAGAGCAATGCTGAGTTGTGATATAAAGGCAATGGATAGTGGTGTAGAATCAGTTTGGGTTGAAAGCATGAATAGCAGGGGAAGGATGCCAAGGGTGGGAGTAGTTTATAGACCACCAAAATTTGACCTCTCAAGAGGTCAGAACATAAATGGGGAAATATCAAGGGTATGTTTGAAGGGAAATGTAATTATCATGGGAGATTTTAATCTGTATATTGATTGGACAAACCAAATGTTTGTAGCGTAGAAGAAGAATTTGTGGAGTGCATCAGAGATTGCTTTTTAGAGCATTATGTTGTGGAACCTGGGCTATTTTAGATTTGATTTTGTGTAATGAAGAAGGAAGAATGAGGGATCTTGTGGTTAAGGATCCCCTCGGGGGTAGTGACTACAATATGATAAAATTCCAGATACAGTTTGAGGGTGAACTCCATAGGTCCATAACCAGTGTCTTGGACTTAAATAAGGGCAATTATAATGGTATGAGGGAAGAGTTGTCTAAGATGAACTGGGTAAACAAGCTAAGATACAGGTCAGTAGATGAGCAGTGGCAGATATTCAAACAGCTGGCCAATAATGCTCAGCAGGAGCTTATTCCAATCAAAAAGAGTGATTACACAAGAAAAAAGCAAAATCCATGGTTAACAAAGGAGATCAAGGATAATGTTAAATTGAAAAGCAAGATATCCAAAGTGGCAAGGGATAACAGTAGACCAGAGGATGGGGAAGTTTTTAGGATCAAGTAGCAAAGGACTAAATAACTTATAAGAGGGAGATAATTAATTTTGAGAGGAAACCTGCATGCAGTACAAAACAGTAGACGCCTGGTAGTGGTGATGTGCTGAACAGTCACACGAAAGGTGGCTCTCCCCTGGAATCTTCAATTTAGGACCTTTGAACTTGGAAATCTGCCACTAAACAAAAACAAATGAACTACCACCTGAGGAAATGCCCTCAAATCAGCAAAGAAGCCAAAAAGACAACAAACACAGTAAGAGCCAGACCAGGGACATGAGAAGTGAAGTGGATCAGAACATGGCGTATCGAGAGGGAGCGCCAAAACAAACGCCATCCTATCCACGGACAAACAGTAGATGGAGCTCCTAATGCAGAAGCCCCTGAAAGACAGGGACACCATCAAGGAGGACCTCATGATAACCGTGAAGGCAGCCATTTGATCGCATTGGCCTCCTTCAAAGAGGCAAGAGAGGTCGGAGCGGTGATTGGAGGCCCAAGAAGCGACAGTCCAGGAACTGGAAAGAGTGTCCACTGACCAGAGCGACTGGATCGCCCGGCTTGAAACAGAAGTGGCAAGTTGGGGGCGACCCAGGGGACACTCAAGGGCAAGGTGAAAGACGAAGAAAACAGGTGTCGTTGCCAGTATTTTAGGATTATCTGGCTCCGGAGGACACTGAGGGCAGAAACCCAACAGGATACGTGGTGTAGATGCTGGAGACGCTAGTCGGAGAAAAAAGTTCCCCAAGCCCCAGAAATAGACAGGGCCCACAGGGTGCTCCATCAAAGGCCCAAAACAGGAGAACCACCAAGGGTGATCATCGCTAAACTCCACAGATTACAAGACAAGGAGTGAATCCTGAACTGGGCGAGGATCACACGGTCCTGGACGCGGAAAGGACACACAATCAGAATTTACCAGGTCATAGGGGCTGATCTGGCCAAGCGTGGGCAGAATTCAACCAAGGCTGTCTATTCAAGAGTAAGGTATGGTTCAGGATGTTGTACCCGGTAAAGCCTGGGGTGACATAAGCCAACAAAAAACATTACTTCAACATGCCAGAGGAAGCAGGCATATTTGTCCAGACAAATGGGCTAGTAGTGCAGCAGTGATGGACACATACTGACCATGAACAATGTGCTCACTCTAGTTTTCCTCTGGCTCTCTAAATTATATTTTCTGTTTCTTGAAATGTTATTTATATGTTCCCTTTTGTTGTTCTATGCAAGGGGTGGGTGGGGGGCGGGGGTGCTAGAAAACCTTGTCAATTGTATGGTGGGGGAGAGGGGCAAAAGGGGGAGGAAAGGGGGGAAATCCACGCAGCACAGGGCAGGGGGTAGGAAAGATGTGGGGGTGTGGGGAGGGTATTGGGGTAAAGGGGGGGGCGGGAGGCAGCGGAGGGGAGGGGGAGGGTAGAAGGTTGGTTACTGTAATGATATCTAGTATATCATCTTTGTATATATGAATGATCATGTAGAATAGTGTGTAATTACAGCATCCAGCCACTAGCTGGATGGAGTAAGAGCACATCTCATGTGCCACACAGTGGTCCACGTAATCTTGGGGAGTGAGTTAGTAAAGAGAGTTGGAGACAGTTGTGTTTGTCAGTTGCTCTGTGTATTGTAATTATTTAATCTAATATTAAGCTTTTTCGGCATAATTAAGAATTCACAATTTATAGTGTTGTGTGAATAAATTAGCTTTGATTTAGTACAAAGTCTGCATGATCTTTGTAGCAACACTACAACCGTAATAATATTAATTTAAACAACTAAAGAACATCACAGTTACAACAGGTCGCACATGGTGGTGGCTAGAACGAAGAAGGTTATGGCGACCATAGATGGCCCCCAAACAAAGGAAAACCCCAGAGTGCAGGGGCACCCCATGAGTTAAGTATGGCTGACCCCGCAGGAAGGGATGGGAACGAAAGCCCCCCATCAGGATAGTCATCTGGAATGTCGGGGGACTCAACAGCACAATGAAAAGATCTAGAGTCTTCACCCAACTGAAAAGCCTGGGAGCCAACATTGTCTTTCTCCAATAAACACATATGAAGCAGAAGGACTGACTGAGGGTAAGACAAAGTTGGATAGGACAGATGCACCAAGCGTGCTATGAGATGAGGGCTAAAGGGGTGGCCACACTGTTTAGTAAGAGGACAACCTTTACAGTTACGACTGTACTGATCTATATATATACAAGGGGTCAATGTAGATGCAATACAACTGAGCAAGCACCAGAGGGAGCACGGGTGAGGTATAAATAGAGAGAGACAGGAAGTTAGAGGCTCTTCACAGGAATGGCAGCTGGAAGCAGAACAGACAAGCAGCTCAGATGTAACATTACGTTAAGCACTGGAGAGAGAACAAATTCACAATAAAGCATCTACTTCAACTTTAAGACTACGAGCTTTGTTCAGAGACAAGGAACAACACATGGTACCAGGAGTGCGGTTCCAATAGATATAATCAATTTAGCAAAGTCTTCCCACGTCGAATGTCCGGTAGGAGTTTTCCTTGCCATTTTGGTTTTTCTGTGTCTGCAGCTTGTGTAGTCTTCTAGTAAGCATTCTGAAGTCTCCTGGTACCACAAGAAGCACAGCAGAAATAAGAACAACAACAGCAAGAACAAAAACAACATGAAGCACAACAAGAACAACAAAAATCGCAAGAAGCACTGCAGAAACAAGAACAACAGCAACAACAAAAACTACAAACACAACAACAAAAACCACAAGAACAACAACAAAAACAACAAGATGCATAACAAAGACAACAACAAGCACGACAAGAACAACGACGAAAACAACAAAATCAGAAACCAGAACTGGTGCCACCGATGGAACAAAAGGAAGGGGAGTTAGGAAGAGGGGGTGGGGGGGAGAGGAGAAGGGGGGAAGGAACAACAGCTAGGATGCAAGGCAGGGAAGTCAGAGGGAATGAATGGCAGCGAAGTACACAGGTACAACCTCACCAGCAGTACGCCCAGGTGGCACCTAAAATGTCCCTGATGTGGTTTAACACCAGGAGGCAATGTACAGAGCAGAGGAACGGCTTGGAGGGAAAGGCTGAAGCCAGGGGACCACATAACCAGATAACCAGAGCCCCAACAATAATGCCTACACATTTGCTGTCTTATTCCCCTGCTGGGCTTATTATATAGGTATCGCTGTTTCCTCATGTAGGTACATATATATATATTCATATATATGGATCATTTGTAAAGCTTTCTATGTAACTGTTTAATGTTCCCTGCAATGTAACTAGAAAATGCAAACCAATAATAATAATAAAAAAAACAAACAAAAAAAGTTTCTATGGATATATAAATCGGAAGTGGGTGGCTAAGGTAAATGTGGGACTTCTACTGAACGAGGCTGGTGAATTAATAACAGCAAATAAAGAAATGGCGGATATGCGAAAACATTTTTTGCATCAGTCTTCACCATGGAAGACATTGCAAATATCCCGAAAATATCAGATGGGCTGACTTAAAATGACATGGTAGAACTTACAAACATTCCAATCACAAGGGATAGAGGATGAGAGAAACTCAAGAGGCTAAAGGCGGACAAGTCACCAGGACCCGATAAACTGTAGAGGTTAGGGATAATGGAAGGGTTAATTAGGGTTTTAATAGAAGTGGCTGCAGAGATAGTGGACCCATTGGTTGAACTTTTTCGTAACTTGCTAAATTACGGGAGGATACTGAAGTGTTGGAAAACAGCCAATATGACTCCCTTGTTCAAAAAGGGAGAAAGGCAGAAAGCAGGAAACTTTGGCCAGTTAGTTTAACATATGTGGGCAGCACGGTAGCGCATTGGTTAGTACAGTTGCTTCACAGCTCCAGGGTCACAGGTTCGATTCCTGGCTTGGGTCACTGTCTGTGCGCAGTTTGAACGTTCTCCCCGTGTTTGCGTGGGTTTCCTCCGGGTGCTCCGGTTTCCTCCCACAGTCCAAAGATGTGCAGGTTAGGTGGATTGGCCATGAGAAATTGCCCTTAGTGTCCAAAAAAGGTTAGGTGAGGTTACGGGGATAGGGTGGAGGCGTGGGCTTAAGTAGGGTGCTCTTTCCAAGGGCCGGTGCAGACCCGATGGGCCAAATGATCTCCTTCTGCACTGTAATTTCTATGATTCTATGAACATCTATTATTGACAAGATGCTGGAGTCAATAATCCAAGAGGAAATAACTAATCATTTGGGAAAGCTAAATATAATCAAATATAGTCAAAATGGTTTTATGAAAGGTGTTTGACAAATTTGCTCGAATTCTTTGAGGATGTAACAGGGAGTGTTGCCAATAATGTTGGTGTTATTCCCAACCAGCAGCGTCGCCAATACTGTGGATATTTCTATTTATCTTGGTGAACCACACGCCTTCCCTTATATCGATCAAATGACCACAGAACAAGTTAGTTAGTTCAAAAGATGGTTTATTTACATACACAAGGTTATCTTGACATGCAAAACAATATCTAGTATGAGTTAAACTACACCTATCAGCTACAGTAACCTATACTTAACTTCAGGGCGACCGGCACTGTGCAAATGGGTAAGGCCTTTATCTGGATTTCACTTGGCTGGTTCGAAGAAAGTGGCTCTGTCTCTGCTGGGCTCATCCGTGAGGTAGCGATCGTTGGTCTTGAGCTTAGCTGGCTGTTCCTGCTACGATTGGTTTGGCACAGGCCGGATTCAAAAGAGACAGAACACATGGCTGTGCTCTCTTTTATTCCTCTGGGATTTTGCGCTCTTTGGGGTGGTCCTTAACCTTGGACCCAATAGTTTGACAGGGCTCTGATCACTGTCTTCGATTTCGGCCAATAAAGGGGCGGGTGTCTTAGTAGCTGGGCGGGTCCTTAGCGGTCATTGACCTTGGCAGGTGTGCTTTCTGAGTAAGGGGGGTGGCGTCGATCAGTCTGTGACTGTACCGGTTACTTGATTGGAGTTCTATTGTCCTGGGAAAATGGCCCATTAAAATGCAAACGAGCAGGGATTTCGATCAGGTCTGGTTACCTGTGCTTCAGATCCACATAGGCTCTGTATCTGTCTGAGTCCTGGATTGGCCATAATTCCCATGGTCCTTTGCAGGTGGCCATCTTAGATGGCTACAAGAGAGTAGGTAGAGGGGAACCTGAGAGGTGAACCTGTAGATGTAGTGTATTTGGATATCCAAAAGGCATTTTGAAAGATGCCGCTTAAGTGATTGGCGCATAAAGTAAAAGCCCGTGGAATTGGAGGAAGCGTGTTAGCATGGATTGACAATAGGCTGTCACATAAAAACAGAGAATTGGAATAAATAGGTCCTTTTCAAAGTGGAAAGATATAACTAGTGGAGTACCGCAAAACATTTGGCCCACTGTTGTTCAGTATTTACATTAATATCCTGGAGGAACAAACTGAATGTAAAGTTTCCAAATTTGCAGATGATATGAAAATAGCAGCACGGTAGCACAGTGATTAGCACGGTTGCTTCACGCTCCAGGGTCCCAGGTTCGATTCCCGGCTTGGGTCACTCTCTGTGCGGAGTCTGCATGTCCTCCCCGTGTCTGCGTGGGTTTCCTCCGGGTGCTCCGGTTTCCTCCCACAGTCCAAAGATGTGCAGGTTAGGTGGATTGGCCATGCTAAATTGCCCGTAGTGTCCAATAAGGTTAGGAGGGATTACTGGGTTACGGGAAGAGGCTGGAGGTGTGGGGCTTAAGTGGGGTGCTCTTTACAAAGGCTGATGCAGACTCGATGGGCCAAATGGCCTCCTTCGGCACTGTAAATTCTATGTTCTATGTTCGAAAAGCATGTTGTGATGAGGATATTGTGATTCTGCAATGGGATTATAGGTAGATTGGATGACTGGATGAAAACCTAGCAAATGGAGTTTAATGTGGGGAAATGTGATGTCATGCACTTCGGTAGGAGGAATCAAAGGGCAGATTAATATCTAAATGGAGAGAGACTGCAGGTGAGTGATGTTCAGAGGAATCAAGGTGTTCCAGTGCATGTGTCATAAAAGGCTTGCAGGCAGGTACAACAAGTAAGAAGAACATAGAACATAGAACATAGAACGATACAGTGCAGTACAGGCCCTTCGGCCCTCGATGTTGCACCGACATGGAAAAAATCTAAAGGCCATCTAACCTACACTATGCCCTTATCATCCATATGCTTATCCAATAAATTTTTAAATGCCCTCAATGTTGGCGAGTTCACTACTGTTGCAGGTAGGGCATTCCACGGCCTCACCAATCTTTGCGTAAAAAACCCACCTCTGACCTCTGTCCTATATCTATTACCCCTCAATTTAAGGCTATGTCCCCTCGTGCTAGCCACCTCCATCCGCGGGAGAAGGCTCTCGCTGTCCACCCTATCTAACCCTCTGATCATTTTGTATGCCTCTATTAAGTCACCTCTTAACCTTCTTCTCTCTAACGAAAACAACCTCAAGTCCATCAGCCTTTCCTCATAAGATTTTCCCTCCATACCAGGCAACATCCTGGTAAATCTCCTCTGCACCCGTTCCAAAGCTTCCACGTCCTTCCTATAATGAGGCGACCAGAACTGTGCGCAATACTCCAAATGCGGCCGTACTAGAGTTTTGTACAACTGCAACATGACCTCATGGCTCCGAACTCAATCCCTCTACCAATAAAGGCCAACACACCATAGGCCTTCTTCACAACCCTATCAACCTGGGTGGCAACTTTCAGGGATCTATGTACATGGACACCGAGATCCCTCTGCTCATCCACACTACCAAGAATTTTACCATTAGCCAAATATTCCGCATTCCTGTTATTCTTTCCAAAGTGAATCACCTCACACTTCTCCACATTAAACTCCATTTGCCACCTCTCAGCCCAGCTCTGCAGCTTATCTATGTCCCTCTGTAACCTGCAACATCCTTCCGCACTGTCTACAACTCCACCGACTTTAGTGTCGTCTGCAAATTTACTCACCCATCCTTCTGCGCCCTCCTCTAGGTCATTTATAAAAATGACAAACAGCAACGGCCCCAGAACAGATCCTTGTGGTACGCCACTCGTAACTGAACTCCATTCTGAACATTTCCCATCAACTACCACTCTCTGTCTTCTTTCAACTAGCCAATTTCTGATCCACATCTCTAAATCACCCTCAATCCCCAGCCTCCGTATTTTCTGCAATAGCCGACCGTGGGGAACCTTATCAAACGCTTTACTGAAATCCATATACACCACATCAACTGCTCTACCCTCGTCTGCCTGTTCAGTCACCTTCTCAAAGAACTCAATAAGGTTTGTGAGGCATGACCTACCCTTCACAAAACCATGCTGACTGTCCCTAATCATATTATTCCTATCTAGATGATTATAAATCGTATCTTTTATAATCCTCTCCAAGACTTTACCCACCACAGACGTTAGGCTCACCGGCCTATAGTTACCGGGGTTATCTCTACTCCCCTTCTTGAACAAAGGGACCACATTTGCTATCCTCCAGTCCTCTGGCACTATTCCTGTAGCCAATGATGACCTAAAAATCAAAGCCAAAGGCTCAGCAATCTCTTCCCTGGCTTCCCAGAGAATCCTAGGATAAATCCCATCCGGCCCCGGGGACTTATCTATTTTCACCTTGTCCAGAATTGCCAACACTTCTTCCCTACGCACCTCAATGCCATCTATTCTAATAGCCTGGGTCTCAGCATTCTCCTCCACAATATTATCTTTTTCTTGAGTGAATACTGACGAAAAGTATTCATTTAGTATCTCGCTTATCTCCTCAGCCTCCACACACAACTTCCCACCACTGTCCTTGACTGGCCCTACTCTTACCCTAGTCATTCTTTTATTCCTGACATACCTATAGAAAGCTTTTGGGTTTTCCTTGATCCTACCTGCCAAAGACTTCTCATGTCCCCTCCTTGCTCGTCTCAGCTCTCTCTTTAGATCCTTCCTCGCTTCCTTGTAACTATCAAGCGCCCCAACTGAAACTTTACGCCTCATCTTCACATAGGCCTCCTTCTTCCTCTTAACAAGAGATTCCACTTCTTTGGTAAACCACGGTTCCCTCGCTCGACCCCTTCCTCCCTGCCTGACTGGTACGTACTTATCAAGAACATGCAATAGCTGTTCCTTGAACAAGCTCCACATATCCAGTGTGCCCAACCCTTGCAGCCTACTTCTCCAACCAACACATCCTAAGTCATGTCTAATGGCATCATAATTGCCCTTCCCCCAGCTATAACTCTTGCCCTGCGGGGTATACTTATCCCTTTCCATCACTAACGTAAAGGTCACCGAATTGTGGTCACTGTTTCCAAAGTGCTCACCTACCTCCAGATCTAACACCTGGCCTGGTTCATTACCCAAAACCAAATCCAATGTGGCCTCTCCTCTTGTTGGCCTGTCAACATATTGTGTCAGGAAACCCTCCTGCACACATTGTACAAAGAATGACCCATCTAATGTACTCGAACTATATCTTTTCCAGTCAATATTTGGAAAGTTAAAGTCTCCCATAACAACTACCCTGTTACTTTCGCTCTTTTCCAGAATCATCTTCGCCATCCTTTCTTCTACATCCCTAGAACTATTAGGTGGCCTATAGAAAACTCCCAACAGGGTGACCTCTCCTTTCCTGTTTCTAACCTTAGCCCATACTACCTCAGAAGAAGAGTCCCCATCTAGCATCCTTTCCGCCACCGTAATACTGTCCTTGACTAGCAGCGCCACACCTCCCCCTCTTTTGCCCCCTTCCCTGAGCTTACGAAAACACCTAAACCCCGGAACCTGCAACAACCATTCCTGTCCCTGCTCTATCCATGTCTCTGAAATGGCCACAACATCGAAGTCCCAGGTACCAACCCATGCTGCCAGTTCCCCTACCTTATTTCGTATACTCCTGGCATTGAAGTAGACACACTTCAAACCACCTACCTGAACACTGGCACCCTCCTGCGAAGTCAAATCTGTGCTCCTGACCTCTATACTCTCAATCTCCCGTACCCCAAAACTACAATCCAGGTTCCCATGCCCCTGCTGAATTAGTTTAAACCCCCCCAAAGAGCACTAACAAATCTCCCCCCCCCAGGATATTGGTGCCCCTCAGGTTCAGATGTAGACCATCCTGTCTATAGAGGTCCCACCTTCCCAAGAAAGAGCCCCAGTTGTCCAGAAATCTGAATCCCTCCCGCCTGCACCATCCCTGTAGCCACGTGTTTAATTGCTCTCTCTCCCTATTCCTCATCTCACTATCACGTGGCACGGGCAACAACCCAGAGATAACAACTCTGTTTGTTCTCGCTCTGAGCTTCCATCCTAGCTCCCTAAAGGCCTGCCTGACATCCTTGTCCCCTTTCCTACCTATGTCGTTAGTGCCAATGTGGACTACGACTTGGGGCTGCTCCCCCTCCCCCTTAAGGACCCGGAAAACACGATCCGAGACATCACGTACCCTTGCACCTGGGAGGCAACATACCAAACGTGAGTCTCTCTCGCTCCTACAAAATCTCCTATCTGTGCCCCTGACTATTGAGTCCCCAATTACTAATGTTCTACTCCTTTCCCCCCTTCCCTTCTGAGCAACAGGGACAGACTCCGTGCCAGAGGCCCGTACCCCATGGCTTACCCCTGGTAAGTCGTCCCCCCCACAAGTATCCAAAACGGTATACTTGTAAGACAAATGGCATTTTTCCTTCATTGCAGAGAGGAGTTTAAAAATAGGGAGATTTTGTTGCAATTGTACAGGGTGTCGGTCAGGCCTCATCTGGAATACTGCACACAGTTTTGGTCCTTACCTAAAAGAGGATATAGTAACATTGGGGGCAGTCTAAAGGAGATTTACTCGGCTCATTCCTGGGATGAGACACCTGTCCTGTCAAGAGAGACTAAATTGTCTGGGTCTGTATTCCTTGGAGTGAGGGGTGACCTTCTTCAAACGTATAAGACCCTGAGGGGGCTTGACAGGATAGATGGTAAAATGTTTTCACTAGTGGGAGAGTCTCGAACAAGGGGATGTAGCTACAAGATAAAGGACCGATCATTTAAAACTGAGATGCGCAGAAACTTTTACTCGCAGAGGGTGGTGAATCTCTGGAACTCTTTTCCCTGGACGGTGGTGGAGGCTGGATCATTAGAAGTATTTAAAAAGAAGGTGGATAAATATTTGATAGATCGAGAAACAGAGGGCTGTGGGGAAATGGCACAGAAAAGGATTTGAGGCCGACATAGATCAGCCATGATCATATTGAACGGTAGGGTGGCCAACTCCTGCTTCTAATTCTTGTGTTCTTGTGAGCCAGAAGGTGGCAGTATAGATTCATTAACTTTCTGTGGCTGGATAATTTCTTTCAACTATAATTTAGCTCTAATGTTTCCCTGGGGTGCTTTGTTCCTGGGACAACTAAGTACTAGTGTTAAGTATGCACATAATGCCACTGAAACAGGGAGTCTACACCTTTTAACAATTAAACACCAAATATGGTTCAGGCCAATCTGATATTCTCCTCTATGTAATGGGGTGATGTTATACAATTTTTATTCTAGATTGACTTGCAGAACCAAATACTTGGGGCTCAACAGATGATGTTAGGTTGAGATCCGTTGGCAGAGATATATGTTCTGTGTCAGTTGAAGAAAGCAGCTTTGACTTGATAATCAGGAAAGGTCAGAAGAGAAAGTTCATAGACACCCGGCAGAAAAGAATGGGACCTATATTTGCTGTGAGTTCATTCAGGACTCAGTATAAGCCATTCCACTGAGGGTCAAAGGCAACAATTACTATCCAGATTTGGCTTTCTGACCTGCCACAATCACAGAATTCAGTTTTAGCCCAACTCAGGCCCCTGCCTCCCTGTTTTGGAATGGCAAGATTCCAAGAGGCAAGTGGGGAGGGTACCTTTGGTGCTCGGGTAGAGATGCAGTCACCTGCCCACATTATTCTGAGCATTTGAGACAGTGGTGTGTGGAAACTCAACCCACCTCACTTGAAGTAGTGCAGTGCCAATGCAGAATTATCTTCATTACAGTGCCTTAAATCTATTACAGTCCATACGCATATTCCGGATAATATACATTTACTTTTTAACTTTGCCCATTTTATTTGTGAATCTTGTGTCCCATTCAACCGGATATCATCTGTTACTTTAGCGATTTTATAAAAATTACACTTTCTTAACATATTCCGAACAATTTGTATCCTTCCCTGAAGGCGTTCACTCCTCACTAGGATGCGATCTATTGGCTGCTTATTCCAAAGGTGTTACTTATGTTGTATGTTGATAAGCTTTTTGACTCGGGTGAGTTGGAGTGAGGAAATTAATACATCACCAATTTACTGCTTCATCCTTTACCTCAAAAACCAGTTTAACTAGGAATTTTGTGAGATTATGTAACGACTGCCTTCTGCCTGTCGACAGAAATAGCACTGCATTACAATAATTTTTCAATTGTAATGCACACTCAAATAATTTCTGAGGATTTGTTATGTATGGACCACTTTTTATAAACACTTGTTAGCTATTGCCTCTACTGTTAGGTGCATTTTAATTGCTTCCTTTCAACCAAACCTATGACTTTCTGTTACACCATAATTGTCAGCCTTCCAGATCTTGCATTTTTAAGGTGCCTGTCTTTACTTCTGTTCGTAACTAGAATAGCATTTGTTAATTTCCAATCATTAAAGTGCCATCCTTGTACTTAATGAGTGTGTGAGAAATTTGAGCCGTGTTTTCCCCTGCCCGGATTTCCTAAGTTATTCTTGGGAAAATCCCATTCACTTCAGTTCGTCTATGAAGGTGCTAACAATGACCTGTTCCTTTTCCAAGATTTATTTTTCTCCAGGCTGGAGAAGAGAACATTCTAAAATCACTGCTGAGTCCATGACGTTCACCAATAAAGTAAATTGCCGTATCTTCGAAAGTGTTTTCGAAAGCTATTGCAGCTGCTTCCTTCCAGATAGCTGTTGACTTTTCCATCACATTCTTGACTTGTGCAGAGAGATATTGAGGGGGCAGGAGTGAGCCACTTGTCACAGAGTACTCAGAGTATCCTTCTTTGTAGATATGCTTTCATATGACTAATCCAGTTTAGTTTCTTGACGGTGGCAATCTCCAAGTAGAGTGTCTTAATGATAATTGTGTTATTGAAGTCAAGGAGGGATGGTTGGGATTTATTTTGATCAAGGTGGTTATTACTTGTCAATTACATGATGTGAATGTTACCCATGACTTGCCAGTCCAAACCTACATATTATTAGATAGCATGGATAACTTCACTGTTGGAGAAGTTATGAATGGAGCTGAATGTTATGGAATTATCAGCAAATAGCTCCACTCTTAAGTTTATGTTAAAAAGAAGGTCATTGATGAAGCAGCTAAAGGAGTTGGGCTGAGAGCCCTCCCTGAGAAATTCCTTCAGCGATGTTGTATGTTGATAATGATTGTCTTCAAACAACTGCAGCCACCTACAAAACACACGGGCATCTGGTATGATCCCGGCTAATGGTTACTTTTCCTTTGGATCCCCATTGACCTTGGTTTTCTTTTGTTTCTTATTTTGTACTAAGATGTTAAGTATTGGTACTAACATTAATTCTTTGCAAATACCCTGGAATAAAAGACAAAGGGAAAATACTGAGGGTGTTTGAAATCTGCAATAAGAGAAAATGCTGGAAATACTCAGCTAGTCAGGGAGAATCTGGGAAGAGAGGGGTAATAGATATAGGACAGAGGTCAGAGGTGGGTTTTTTACGTAAAGAGTGGTGAGGCCGTGGAATGCCCTACCTGCAACAGTAGTGAACACGCCAACATTGAGGGCATTTAAAAATTTATTGGATAAGCATATGGATGATAAGGGCATAGTGTAGGTTAGATGGCCTTTAGATTTTTTCCATGTCGGTGCAACATCGAGGGCCGAAGGGCCTGTACTGCGCTGTATCGTTCTATGTTCTATGTTCTATGAACTTGGTGTACATGTGCAAAGATCATTGAAAGTGGCAGAACAGGTGGAGTAAGCAGTTAGTAATGTACCCTGGATTTATAAATGGGGCATAGAGTACAAGAGCAAGAAGGTTATGCTGAACTTATACTAGACACCAGTTAGACCTCAGCAGGAATATTGTGTACAGTTCTGGCTGCCACACTATAGGAAAGATGCAAAAACATTGGAGAGAGTGCAGAAGAGGTTTACAAGAATGATTCCAGGGATAGGAAACTTCAATTATGAAGATAGATCGGAGAGGTTGGCACTGTTCTCCTTGGAGAGAAGAAGGCAAAGAGGAGATTTGATGGGGAGATGTTCAAAATCTGAGGGGCTGGGCAGAGTAGATAGGGAGAACATGTTCCTGCTTGTAAAAGGATCGAGATAGAGAGGGCATAGATTCAAAGTGATTTGCAAAAGAAGCAAATGTGATGTAGAAAAAAACTTTTTCACACAACGGGTCTGGAATGTACTGCTTGGAAGTATGGTGGAGGCAGGTTCAATTGAGAGATAATTAGATGATTACTTGGGAAGTGCACTAGTTCATGATATTTGTTTGGATAGCCAGTGCAGACATGATGGGCCAAATGGCCTCCTACTGCACTGTGACAATTATAATTCTGTGATTCTGTGAAACTGGGTAGATTTTGCTTTCGGTCCAGTTTGCCTGTTCTGCTCGATTCTTGGAATTCACTGATTTTTGTGGATTGCAGTGCAAACAAATAACATATGGGGTAAGAGAGCTTTTCCTTCAATTCCTGTTTGATCTAATGTGATGTTTTTGGCTTTGGCCTTAGCCTAATTTTCTAGCTCATGGCTTTAGGTAGGGTCTCTCTAATCTTATTTCTACAGAGTATATCACTGCTTTTTAATTCATTTACAGGATGTGGAAATCGCTGGTTAGGCCAGCATTTATTGCACATCCCTAGTTGTACTTTAGAAGGTAATGGTACATTGTCTTCTTGAACCGCTGCAGTCCTTGAGGTGTAAGTGCACCCACTGTGCTGTTGGGGAGAGAGTTCCAGGATGTTGCCCCAGCAACAGTGAAGGAACAGCGAGATATTTCCAAGTCAGGATGGTGAGTGACATGGAGCAGAATCTCCAGGTGGTGGGGTTCCCAGGTATCTGCTGCTATTGTCCCTCTGGATGGTAGTGATCGTAGATTTGGAAGTTGCTGTCTCAGGAATCTTGGTGAGTTACTGCAGTGTATCTTGTAAATGGTACACCACACGGCTGCCACTGTTCATCGGTGGTGGAGAGTTTGAATGTTTGTGGAAGGAGGAGCAATCAAGCGGGCTACTTTGTCCTGGATAGTGTTGAGCTTCTTGAGTGTTGTTGGAGCTGCACTCATCCAAGCAAGTGGAGAATATTCCATTACACTCCGGACTTGTGCCTTGTAAATGATGGACAGGCTTTGGGGGGGGTCAGAAGGTGAGTTACTCGTCATAGGATTCCTAGCCTTTGACCTGCCCTGGTAGCCACAGTATTAATATGACTAGTCCAGTTCAGTTTCTGATCAATGGTAACCCCCCGTATGTTGATTGTGGGGAATTAAGCGATGGTAATGCTATTGAATGTCAAGGGGCAGTGGTTAGATCCTCTCTTGTAGGAGATCGTCATTGCCTGGCACTTGTGTGGCATGAATGTAACTTGCCACCTGTCAGCCCAAGCCTGAATATTGTCCAGGTTTTGCTGTATTTGGAAATGGACTGCAACATTATCTGAGGAGTCGCAAATGGTGCTGAATATTGTGCAGTAATTTCTAAATATCCCCACTTCTGGCCTTATGATGGAAGTGAGGTAATTGATGAAGCAGCTGGAAATGATTCTGCACAGGACACTACCCTGAGGAACACCTGCAGTGATGCCCTGGAGCTGAGATGATTTATCTCCAACCACCACAACCATCTTCCTTTGTGCCAGGTAATGACTCCAACCAACAGAGAGTTTTCTCACTGAGTCCAGTTTAGCTAGGGCTCCTTGATGCCATACTCGGTCAAATGCTGTCTTGATGTCAAAGGCAGTCACTCTCACCTTACCTCTGGCATTCAGCTCTTTTGTCTATGTTTGAACCAAGGCTGTAATGAGGTCAGGAGCTGAGTGACCCGGGCGGAACCCAAACTGAGCGTCCATGAGCAGGTTATTGCTGAGTAAGTTCCGCTTGATAGCACTATTGATGACTCCTTCCATCACTTTGCTGCTGATGGAGAGTAGACTGATGGGGAGGTAATTGGCTAGGTTGGATTTGTCCTGATTCTTTGTTAAAACATATTTTTATTAGGTATTTGCAATTTTTATAATAATAACAATAAAAGCACCATAAACATGGTACAATAAACATTTCCATCCCCATCATATTCTTCACACCCCCACCAATAAAACAAAAGTCCAGCCCCCCCCCCCCCCCCCTCCCCCCCCCCCCCCCCCCCCCCCCCCCCCCGCCAAAACCCTCTAAGCTTCGGGCATGCCCAAAACACATGGACATTATTCGCTGGACTTCCCACGCACCTCGCACACCTGTCCTCTACTCCGAAAAACTTGCTCATCCAGGCCACAGTCATGTGTGCCCGGTAGACTACCTTGAACTGTATCAGGCTAAGCCTGGCACATGATGAGGGTGTGTTAACCCTGCTTAAGGCATCCGCCCACAGACCCGCCTCTATCTCTCCCCCAAGCTTGTCTTCCCACTTGCCCTTTACGTTCTTTATCGGAGTTTCCTCCGACTCCATTAGTTCTTGGTAGATATCTGATACCTTCCCCTCTCCCACCCATGTTCTGGAAACTACCCTGTCCTGTATTCCCCCTGGTGGCAGGAACGGGAAGGTTGGTACCTGCCTTCTCAAAAAATCTTGTAACCTGCAGACATCTAAACCCATTCCCTGCTGGCAATTCAAATTTATCCTACAAAGCTTTCAAGCTGGGGAAGCTCCCGTCTAAAAATAGATCTCCCATCCTCCCTATTCCTGCTCTCTGCCATCTCCGGAACCCACCATCCAGTCTACCCGGTACAAACCAATGGTTATTGTAGATCGGGGTCCAAACCGATGCTTCCTCCACTCTCTTATATCTCCTCCACTGCCCCCAGATTCTCAGAGCCGCCACTACGACTGGATTTGTGGAGTATTGCGCCCCCCCCCCCCCCCCCCCCCCCCCCGGACCGTCATTTTCACGGTCTGTACCCTCCCCGCCAGTGATAGTGGGAACATGTCTCGTCTCTTAAAGTCCTCTTTCATTTGGACAGGTTTAACTTGTGCAGTGTCTCCCATTCCCAAGCCACCTGGATTCCCAGATATCGAAAGTTCCTTCCTACCATTCTAAACGGCAGCTCTCCCAGTCTCTTCTCCTGCCCTCTCGGCTAGATTGAAAAATTCTCACTTTTCTCCATGTTCAATTTATACCCTGAAAACTTGCCAAATTCCCCTAAGATCCGCATAATTTCCCCCATTCCCCCTAACGGGTCTGAGATGTACAGGAGCACGTCATACGCGTAAAGCGAGACCCAGTGTCCCACCTCCCCCGAACCAGCCCTTTCCAGTTCCTAAAGGCTCTTAATGCCATGGCATGTGGCTCTTCGGCCAGAGCAAACAGCAGCAGAGAGAGGGGAATCCCCTGTCTTGTCCCTCGGTGTAGTATAAAATAACCCGACCTCAATCAGTTTGTGCTACTGGTGCATGATAGGTCAACCGAACCCAATCAATGAAGCCCTCACCGAACCCAAACCTTCCTAGCACTTCCCACAGGTAGTTCCACTCCATCCGATCAAAAGCCTTCTCCGCATCCATCGTGACCACCACCTCTATCTCCCCTCTCTCTGGGGGCATCATAATAACATTTAAGAGCCTTCTAACATTGGCTGTGAGTTGCCTGCCTTTTACAAATCCCGTCTGGTCTCCCCCTATCACCCCCAAGTCACAATCCTAACCTCAACTGATCCAAGAACTACCTCATCCCCTCCACACCAGCCGGGGGTTCTGACTCGTATAATTTACTGAAAAAGTCCTTAAAGACTTCATTCAATCCCACTGGGTCCGGGACCGTGTTCCCACCCCCACCAACCGCCGAATTCTCCGGCACCGGATATTCAGCGGGGGCGGGAATCGCGCCACGATGGTCGGTGCCCCCCCTCCCGGCAATTCTCCGGCCTGTGGTGGGCCGAAGTCCCGCTGCTGTAATGCCTCTCCCGCCGGCGTGAATCAAACCATCTCCCTTACCGGCGGGACTGGCGGCGCGGGCACGCTCCGGGGTCCTGGGGGGGAGGGGTGATCTGACCCACGGGGGTGCCCCCACGGTGGCCTGGCCCGCAATCGGGGCCCACCAAACGGCAGACGGGCCTGTGCCATAGGGGCACTCTTCTCCTTCCACGTCAGCCATAGCCTCCGCGATGGCCAACGCGGAAGTGACCCCCCCCCGCAGTGCATGAGCGGGGATGACGTCAGCAGCCACTGACGCTCTGGCGCATGCGCGGACTTCCACCGGCCGGCGAAGTCCCTTTGGCCCCGGCTGGCATGGCGCCAAAGGCCTTCCAGGCCAGCTGGTGGGACGGGAACCACTCCGGTGCGGGCCTAGCCCCTCAAGGTGAGGGCTTGGCCCCTAAAGGTGCGGAGAAATCCGCACCTTTGGGGCGGCCCGACGCCGGAGTGGTTCACGCCACTCCATCCCGGCGGAACCCCCGCCCCGCCAGGTAGGGGAGAATCCAGCCCCTAATCTTTACTCTCCCTATTTCCATGGCCGCCACCCTTTTTCTGAGCTGGTGACTTTTCCCCGTATTCATAGATCGCTCCCCTCGCCTTCGCTCTTGGCCGTGCAAACCTCCGTGGGTCTATTCCCCCCATCTGCTCCATAAACCCCTTCAATTCCTTTGCCGAGGCTGGCACCCTCCCTGTCCTGGATTTTAACCGGTCCAATTCTGGGTCAATGACTGTGCTGAAATCTCCCCCCATGATCAAGTTATGTGACTCCAGGCCTGGGATGTTTTTTTTTAAAATAATTTTTATTGGAATTTGTTACAGAAAATATAAAATATAACGACAAACAATGAAATGCAACAAAATAACCCCGTAATAACTGTAACACCTTCCAGACCGTATCAACGCATGTATCACATCCCCCCCACCCCCCCAACCCCAATAAACAACAAGAGAACTTAAGAATAAATTAAAATTAAATAAACAAACATAGTCATCGTCCCCACCACCCCCTCTTTTCCCTCCCCCTTCCCCCTCTCCCCCCCGGGTTGCTGCTGCTACTGTCCCCGTACCCTATCGTTGAGCCAGAAAGTCGAGGAAAGGTTGCCACCGCCTAAAGAACCGATCCTCTCAGGGCGAATTTGACCTTCTCTAGCTTAATGAAACCCGCCATATCATTGATCCAGGTCTCCACGCTTGGGGGCCTCGCATCCTTCCATTGTAGCAAGATCCTTCTCCGGGCTACTAGGGACGCAAAGGCTAGCACACCGGCCTCTTTCGCCTCCTGCACTCCCGGCTCCACCCCAACCCCAAAGATCGCGAGTCCCCATCCTGGCTTGACCCTGGATCCCACCACCCTCGACACCGTCCTCGCCACCCCCTTCCAGAACTCCTCCAGTGCCGGGCATGCCCAGAACATATGGGCATGGTTCGCTGGACTCCCCAAGCACCTGACACATCTGTCTTCGCCCCCAAAGAACCTACTCATCCTCGTCCCAGTCATGTGGGCCCGGTGCAGCACCTTGAATTGGATGAGGCTAAGCCGCGCACACGAGGAGGAAGAATTAACCCTCTCCAGGGCATCAGCCCATGTCCCGTCTTCGATCTGTTCCCCCAGTTCCCCCTCCCACTTAGCTTTCAGCTCCTCTACTGATGCCTCCTCCACCTCCTGCATAACCTTGTAGATATCAGATATCTTCCCCTCTCCGACCCAGACCCCCGAAAGCACCCTGTCACTCACCCCCCTCACGGGAAGCGAAGGGAATCCCTCCACCTGCCGTCTAGCAAATGCCTATACCTGCAGATACCTGAACATGTTTCCCGGGGGGAGCCCAAATTTCTCCTCCAACTCCCCCAGGCTCACAAACCTCCCATCAATAAACAGGTCCCTCAGCTGTCTGATGCCCGCTCTGTACCAACCCTGAAATCCCCATCAACGTTCCCTGGGACGAACCTATGGTTCCCCCTTAACGGAGCCTCCATCGAGCCCCCCACTTCTCCCCTATGTCGCCTCCACTGCGCCCACATCTTGAGGGTAGCCGCCACCACCGGACTCGTGGTATACCTCGTAGGAGGGAGCGGCCACGGCGCCGTTACCAGGGCCCCCAGGCTTGTATCTCCACAGGATGCCCTCTCCATCTGTTTCCATGCTGCCCCCTCCCCCTCCATCACCCACTTGCGCACCATCGACACATTGGCCGCCCAATAATACCCCGAGAGATTGGGTAACGCCAGCACCCCCCCCCCCCCCCCCATCTCTGCCCCGCTCCAAGAAGACCCTCTTCACCCTCGGGGTCCCATGCGCCCAAAACAAAGCTCATGATGCTGCTGGTCACCCTTCTAAAAAAGGCCCTAGGGATAAAGATGGGCAAACACTGGAAGAGGAACAAGAACCTCGGGAGAACCGTCATTTTGACGGACTGCACTCTACCCGCCAACGATAGCGGCACCATGTCCCACCTTTTAAATTCCTCCTCCATCTGCTCCACCAGCCTGGTAAAATTAAGCTTATGGAGAGTCCCCCAACTCCTGGCCACCTGCACCCCCAGGTATCTGAAACTCTTCACTGCCCTCTTAAACAGGAGCCTCCCAATTCCCTCCTCCTGATCACCCGGATGTACTACAAATACCTCGCTCTTGCCTAAATTTAACTCATAGCCCGAGAAGCCCCCAAATTCCGCTAACAGCTCCATCACCCCCGGCAATCCCCCTTCTGGGTCCGCCACATACAACAGCAGGTCGTCCGCATACAGCGATACCCGATGTTCCTCCCCACCCCGCACCAGACCCCTCCATCTCCCTGACTCCCTCAACGCCATAGACAAAGGTTCAATCGCCAGTGCAAAGAGCAAGGGGGACAGGGGGCACCCCTGCCTGGTCCCACGGTAGAGCCTAAAGTACTCCGATCTCCTTCCATTGGTAACTACACTCGCCATCGGAGCCACGTAGAGCAGCCTCACCCATTTGATGAATCCCTCCCCAAATCCGAACCGCTCCAGCACTTCCCACAGGTACCCCCACTCAACTCTATCAAACGCTTTCTCTGCATCCAGCGCCACCACTATCTCCGCCTCCCCCTCCACTGCCGGCATCATGATAACATTTAGCAGTCTCCGCACATTCGTGTTGAGCTGCCATCCCTTAACAAATCCTGTCTGGTCTTCGTGTATCACACCTGGCACACAGTCCTCTATCGTGGTGGCCAGGATCTTCGCCAGCAACTTAGCGTCAACATTGAGGAGCGAGATAGGCCTGTATGATCCACACTGCAAGGGGTCCTTATCCCGCTTCGGGATCAGAGAGATCAGTGCCCGCGACATCATCGGGGGCAAAGCCCCCCCCCCTCCCATGCCTCATTGAAGGCTCGCACCAACAGGGGGCCCACCAGATCCGCATACTTTTTATAAAATTCCACCGGGAACCCGTCCGGCCCCGGGGCCTTACCTGACTGCATTTGTCCAATCCCCCTGACTAGCTCCTCCAACTCTATCGGCGCCCCCAGCCCCTCTACCAGCTCCTCTTGAACCCTTGGGAAACATAACCTGTTCATGAAGCTCTCCATCCCCCCTCTCCCCATCGGAGGTTCCGACCGGTACAGTTCCTCGTAGAAGTCCCTAAAGACCCCATTTACTTCTGTCCCCTTCTGCACTACATTCCCACCCTTATCCGTCACTCCACCAATTTCCCTCGCCGCATCTCATCTACGGAGCTGATGCGCCAACATCCTGCTCGCCTTCTCCCCATACTCATATACCGCGCCCTGCGCCCTCCTCCACTTTGTCTCCGCCTTTCTGGTGGTCAACAAGTCAAATTTGGCCTGCAAACTACGCCGTTCCCCCAGCAACCCCTCCTCCGGTGCCTCCACGTATCTCCTGTCCACATCCATGAGCTCCCCCACCAGTCTCTCCCTCTCCTTCCTCTCCCTCCTTTCCCTATGGGTCCGGATGGAGATCAGCTCCCCCCGGATCACTGCTTTCAGAGCCTCCCAAACCATCCCCACCCGGACCTCCCCCGTGTCATTGGTATCAAGATACCCCTCAATACTTCCCCGGACCCTCCTACACACCTCCTCATCAGCCAGCATCCCCACATCCAGGCGCCAGAGCGGGCGCTGGTCCCGCGCCTCCCCCATCTCCAGATCAACCCAGTGCGGAGCATGGTCTGAAATCGCTATGGCCGAATACTCTGCATCCTGCACCTTCGGGATCAATCCCCTGCTCAGGACGAAAAAATCTATTCGGGAATAAACCCTATGGACATGAGAGAAAAAGGAATACTCCCGCGCTCTCGGTCTCCCAAACCTCCAGGGATCCACCCCTCCCATCTGGTCCATGAATCCCCTCAGCACTTTGGCCGCCGCCGGTCTCCTACCCGTCCTTGAACTGGACCGGTCCAGTGTGGGATCCAGCACTGTGTTAAAGTCTCCCCCCATGATCAGGCCCCCTGCCTCTAGGTCCGGAATGCGGCCCAGCAAGCGCCTCATGAAGCCAGCATCATCCCAATTCGGGGCATATACATTAACCAGCACCACCTTCTCTCCCTGCAGCCTACCCTTCACCATAATATATCTGCCTTCCTTGTCCGACACCACCTCAGCCGCCTCGAACGCCACCCTCTTCCCCACCAGAATTGCCAACCCCCGGTTCTTCGCGTCCAATCCTGAGTGAAAAACCTGCCCCACCCACCCCTTCCTCAGATGAACCTGGTCCGCCACCTTCAAGTGGGTCTCCTGGAGCATAGCCACGTCCGCCTTCAACCCCTTCAGATGAGAAAATACCCTAGTTCTCTTAACCGGCCCATTCAGCCCCCTCACGTTCCAGGTAATCAGCCGGATCAGAGGGCAAGCCGCCCCCCTCCCCCGCCGGCTAGCCATAGCTTATCGACTGCTCGCCCCAGGCCAGCTCGCCCCGCCCGACCCGTTCCCCATGGCGATAATGCCTCTCCTCCACCCCCCCGGCCCACACCAGCTCCTTCCTGGCCATTCCAGCAGCAACCCGGTATCCCCCCCCACCCCAGGCTAGGACCCCTCCTAGCCGCGACGCACCCTCCATGGTACTTCCGTGAGTCAGCTGACTTCTGCTGACCCCGGCAGCTCCCGCCAGAACCCATCCCCTCCCGGCATGGGGTCATCCCCCTCTTGCCACACCTCCTTGGCACCGCTTCAGCGCGGGAAAGAAAACCAGTAGAGGCCATGCCCCACCGCCAGCTCCGCCCCTCATGCCCCGTAGCGCGGGAAACCAGAGGAAAGCCCGCGCTTTCACACTGCCACACCCCACCCTTCTGACGCAGCTCCCCAAAATCCAGTTTCACCCCAACCCCCAGCCCCGTACAGAAGAGAACATATAAAACACAAACCCCCAACATCCCCCACATACCCCACACCCATACCCAACAGACAGACCCACCCGGAAACAGAGCAAAAAGAAAACCAGCATAAAAAACACACATATCAAAGTTGAAGAACAGCAACAGCGAAAACAGCAACGGCCATAGTGTGTCCCCAGACCCTAGTTCGAGTCCAGCTTCTCCGCCTGTACAAAGGCCCGCGCCTCCTCCGGGGACTCGAAGTAGTGGTGCCGGTCCTTGTATGTCACCCACAGACGTGCAGGCTGCAGCATTCCAAATCTGACCTGCTTGGCATGCAGCACCGCCTTCGTCCGGTTGAACCCGGCCCGCCGCTTAGCCACCTCCGCACTCCAGTCCTGGTAGATTCGCACTACCGAATTCTCCCACTTGCTGCTCCTCTCTTTCTTGGCCCAGTGAAGCACACACTCCCGGTCGCTGAATCGATGGAACCGCACCAGCACCGCCCTCAGGGGTTCATTTGCCTTAGGCCTCCTGGCCAGCACTCTGTGAGCTCCCTCAAGCTCCAGGGGCAAATGGAAGGACCCCGCCCCCATCAACGAGCTCAACATCGTGGTCACATACGACGGGAGATCCGACCCCTCCAGCCCCTCCGCCAGGCCCAGGATCCTCAAATTCTTTCACCTCGTGCGAACGTCCAGCTCCTCCAAGCGGTCTTGCCACTTTTTGTGAAGTGCCTCGTGCAACTCCACTTTCCCCACGAGGACCACGGCCTCCTCCTCCCGCTCAGCGGCCTGCTGCTGCAACTCCCAAATGGACGCCTCCTGGGCCGCCTGGGTCCCAAGCAGCTTGTTGGTAGTCGCATTCAGGGAGTCCAGCAACTCAGCCTTCAGCTCCGCAAAACAGCGCAGAAGAGAGGCCTGCTGCTCCTGCGCCCACTTCCACCAGTCCTTGGGTGTTCCGCCGGCCGCCATTTTGTCCTTCTTCCCCCGCTTTTCTTGGGGGGCTGCTGCAGCTTTTTACTTTGCCCCACTCCGGGTGAGCACCATAAATTATGGGGAATGCTCCTCTGGACACCTTCCCCCACCGGGATTCGTCAAAACAGCGCCGTTTGGGGCCCTCAAATCGGCCCAAAAGTCCTTAAGTAGCGGGAGCTGCCGAACGTGAGGCTTAGCTCCGCATAGCCGCAACCGGAAGTCAGGCCTGGGATCTTAACTAGCACCTGCCTCATAAATTCCACATGGTGCTGGTTTAGCACACGGCTAAATCGCTGGCTTTGAAAGCAGACCAAGGCAGGCCAGCAGCACGGTCAATTCCCGTACCAGCCTCCCCAAACAGGCGCCGGAATGTGGCGACTAGGGGCTTTTCACAGTAACTTCATTTGAAGCCTACTTGTGACAATAAGCAATTTTCATTTCATTTCATTTTCATTTCACATCATCGCAGTTTAGAGCATATACGAGTACCACCCCGCACCCCTCCAGCTTCCCACTCACCCGTGTCTGACACAATTCTCCCTGCCTCAAATACCACCTGTTTGATAATCAGAATCACTAACCCCCTGGCCTTTGAGTCCAGTCCTGAGTGGAATACTCGGCTGATCTGTAACCTTTAGGTGTGTCTCTTGTAACAATGCCACATCCGCCTTCAGTCCCCTCAAATGCACGAGCCCTCTTGAGCAGCCCACTTAGCCCTCTAATGTTCCAAGTAATCAGCCTGGTCGGGGGGACTACCCCCCCCCCCCCCCCCCCCCCCCCCGCGCCCCCCGCCCCGACTAGCCAACACCCTTTTTAGGCCAGCATCCAGCTCGCGTCTTCCACCTCCTCGGCCTGCCCTCGGGCATCCGCCGTACCCGACCTCCCATTTGTCCCCTAGTAACAGTTCCTCTCATGTCAGTAAAGCAGCTCCCCCCTCCCTCCCCCGAGTAACAGCACCAGAAACCCAACCCCCATATCAAGCTTATCACCTGCTCGCCCCCACTGTGCTTCCGTGAGTCAGCTGACCTGGCTAACCTGATAGCTCCCGCCCAGGGCGCCAAACACACTATCTCCCCATTGTTCTCCCTCTCCGCCGCTTGGACATACATATTCAAAACATCACATTTCCCAGTAAACAAACAGTAGAAAAAAATCCCCTCAACCCAGCTCCCAATCAAACAAAGTTAACTTTGGAAACAGAAACAGCCCCCTATTATACATAACACTACTTACTCAAAACAGCGTAAAAGTGATTTTCATCAAATCGCCACTGCAATGCTCTGCCCCCAAGTTTCAGTGTCTTTAGTTCACACCTAGTCCTTTGTCCTTGATGAAAGCCAATGCATTGTCTGGTGTTTCAAAGTAAAATTCCCGGTACTCAAACGTGACCCAAAGACGGGCCGGATACAGCATCCCGAACTTCACCCCCTTCTTAAAGAGACACGATTTTGCCCGATTAAATCCAACTCCCCTCTTGGCCAAATCCGCGCTCAGGCCTTGATATATGCGCAACTCACAATTCTCCCACCTGCTGCTCCGTTCTTTCTTGGCCCATTGCAGAATATGTTTCTTTACCCTGCACCACCTGATCAATCAATGCCTTAATCGGGTTCAGCGTGTCTTTCTTAAGCTTGGTGAAATATTCTTCAAAAACCTTCACCAGCTGTTCCGTGGACCACTGTGCCGTCTCCCCACGGGCCTGCTTCTCCGCCATGTTTTCCCGCGTTGCCGTCCCTACCCGCATCTTCCTTGTTGAACTTTGTCTTCTTACATTGCCACTTCTAGTCCAATTCTCCATACACTAGTGGGGGATTTCTCCTCACCGTCTCACTCTCCACCAATTTATCCAGTAAAATTCGGAACAAAATGGGAGAAAAGGTCCAAAAATTCCATCACAAACAGGAGCTATCAAATGTGCGACCTACTCCTCCATGGCCGCCACCGGAAGTCGATTTGTCCTGATTCTTGTGTAAAAGGCACACCTGGGCAATTTTCCATGATGTGGAGATGCCGGCGTTGGACTGGGGTAAGCACAGTAAGAAGTCTTACAACACCAGGTTAAAGTCCAACAGGTTTGTTTCAGACACGAGCTTTTGGAGCGCAGCTCCTTCCTCAGGTGAATCTGAGGAAGGAGCAGCGCTCCGAAAGCTCCGAAAGCTCGTGTTTGAAACAAACCTGTTGGACTTTAACCTGGTGTTGTCAGACTTCTTACTGGGCAATTTTCTACATTGCTGGGTAGATGCCAGTGTTGTAGCTGCATTGGAACAGCTTGGCTAGCGGTGTGGCAATTTGTGGAGCACAAGTCTTCAGTACTATTGCCAGGATATTGTCAGGACCCATAGCCTTTGCAGTATCCAGTGCCTTCAGCCATTTCTTGATATCACGTGGAGTAAATCATATTAGCTGAAGACTGACATCTGTGATGCTGAAGACCTCCGGAGGAGACCGAGATAGAACATCCACTCAGCACTTCTGGCTGAAGATTGTTGCAAATGCCTCAGCCTTATCTTTTGCACTTGGTTGTTTGGACATTTTGTGCTCTGAGTTGGAGAAGAGAAAACACAAATGGTTTGTAAGTGTTGGAACATAACAAATCCAACTCATTCTCTGTGCCAACTCTTGCCAACTGGTCGTCTTGTCTTTTTCTTGAGGATTCAGTCAGTTAATACTTATTGGGAATTATTAATTTAGGATTTTCCAGCTATAAGAAATCAATAGGCAGGGGGCATGTAAAACGTTTTTGCTTTTGTATTCTATACCTCAATTTATAATGTGGAGATGCCGGCATTGGACTGGGATGGTCACAGTAAGAAGTCTTACAACACCAGATTAAAGTCCGACAGGTTTACTTGGAATCACTAGCTTTCAGAGTGTAGCTCCTTCATCAGATGTGTCTCTGTGTCTCAATTTATAATGCCCAGGATCCCATATGATAGTGTTCGCTGTTTGATTATATGTGTCTGTTGACTCTGTTCTGTGTATTGTTAGTCAAGCCTGGGTTTGGTTAGAGAGAAAGATGAACAAAACTGAAGAAATACTTTGATTCTAAACTCAGTTAAAAGCTGCCTTGATATCAGAGCAGTCACTCTGAGTTAAGTTGTTTTGTCCAAGTTTGGACCAAGGTTGTAATGAGGCCAGGAGCTAAAAGGCCGTGGCAGAACTCAACCTGAGCAATGTTGAGCAGGATGTGGTTGGGTAAATGCTGCTTGCTAGCACTGTCAATGACACCTTCCATCGCTTTGCTGAAAATCAAGAGCAGACTGATGGGATGGTAATTGGCTGGATTGGATTTGTCCTATGTTTTGTGAACAGGACATACCTGAGCAATTTTCCACATCTCTGAGTCAATACGAATGTTGTAGCTGCACTGGAACAGCTTGGTTAGGGGTGTGGCTAATTCTGGACCACAAGTTGTCAGCCCTGTTGCTGGATTTTGTCAGGGTCCATAGCCTTTTCAGTATTCGATGCCTTTGAATGGTTAACTTGGCTAAAAACTGTCATCTGTGCTGCTGGACCTCAGGAACAGGCTAATCTGGACTATCCACTTGGTACTTCTGGCTGAAGATGGTTGCAAATGCTTCAGCTTTGGCTTTTGTACTGATGCACTGCGCTCCTCCATCATTGAGAATGAGGATATTCCTCCGGTTAGTTGCTTAATTGTCCACCACCGGCCATGACTGGGTGTGCCAGGTCTGCGGAGTTCTGACTTGGTCCATTGGTTGTAAGATCACTTAGCTCTGTCTGTTGGATTTGGCTTCTGCTGTGTTGTACCTTTCCAGGTTGGCACCTCATTTTTCGGTATGTCTGATGCTGCATGTGGCATGCCCTTGAGCAGTCTTCATTGAACCAGAGTTGATTTCTCCTGTCTTGATGGCAATGGTAGAGTGAGGAATATGCTGGGTTTGCAGAGGTTACAGATTGTGGCTGAATATAGTTATACTGCTGCTGAAGGCCCTCGGTGCCTCATGCTTGCTTATTTTTGAGCTTCTAGATCTGTCCTGAATCTATCCCATTTAGCATGATTGTATTGTGTACAACACAACAGACAATATCCTCAATGTGACGATCAAGCTTTATCTCCACAAGGACTATATGGTGGTCATTCCTGCTAATACTGTCATTGACAGATGCATCTGTGACAGGTAGATTGGTAAAGGTGAGATCAAATATGTTGGTTCCTTGCCATCTGCTATGTGACCTGTCTGGAAGATATCTCCTTCATGACTTGGCCAGCCCGGTCAGTATGGTGCTACCGAACCACTCTTGGTGACGAGCATTGCATTCCCCCATGCAGGGTACATCTGTAGCCTTGTTTCTGTCAGTGCTTCTTCCAAGTGCTCTTCAGCCACTATATCAACTGATGGAGGGTAGTAGGTGCTAATGAGCAGGAAGTTTATTTGCCCACGTTCAACCTGATGCCATAAGACTTCATAGGGTCTGGAGTCAATGTTGTTGACTCGCAAGAAAATTCCCTTCTCACTACATACCACTGTACCAGAGCCACCTCTGCTGGCTCTGCCCTTCTGGTTGAACAGGACATAGCCAGGAATGGTGGTGAACATGCTCAGGACATTGACTGGGACATTGTTGAGTATAATAACTGTATCAGACTGTTGCTTTACTAGTCTGTGGGACATCTCTCCCAACTTCAGCACAGGTCCCCAGATGATATTAAAGAGGATTTTGCAAGGTCAACTGGGTCAATTGTTATTAGGTTCTTCCTTGCTAAAGATATAGGAACACTCTTTCTGCTCTATCTTTATCTGGTTCATCATCCAGGGAGTTCTGGATTTGTTTGCATTCGACTGTGACTGTGCGCGAACCATCTCTTTACAATTAGCATTTTGCCCATTTTTACAGCTGCTGTGATATAGTTTCAATAACAATATGTTGACCGGATGGTGAAAATTAACTTTTGAAAATGTAACAGCTGAAGACTTCTTCAAGAATATCTGTCAATGTGGATAAAACAGCTGGAACAAATTCAATCCCACCAAAGTGAAGCTGAGTGGAAAATGCAATCATGGAAAAGTAATTAAAAAGCAGATTGGGCAGAATCCCAATTCCTAGTTTTGAAATCGTTTTTGTGAAAGCCATGAAAAGAGTTGCCAAACTTAAAAAAAAAGATTGTGTGAGCTCGTAATAAAGGGAATAATGAGTGAGAAGCGAAGCACAGGAAGCAAATAAAAATCGAATTAGCAATGTTTTCCAGTTGCATGAGTCAGAGGAGACTATGGAAGAATTATGATAATGCAGGGTTTTTCAAAGCGCGGGTTGCGACCTGCGGATGGGTCGAGGGCAGGGGTCGGAGGGTGATGGAGCGGTCGGTTGCTGTATTCCCGATCGTGGGAGAAGCGCCCAAGGCCACGATTGGTTTTGCGTGGAGAATCGCGGGGGTCCTCTGTCAATGGCTCCTAGCCGCGCCATGTAATCCGCATGCGAGCGATTCCTGAGTGATTCTCGGAGAATTGTTTCAGCGGTGCTGGTCCCGATTTCCTCATAAGCGGCCATTCTCCGCCGTGCAGAAAATCCTTGACTTCCTTGATAGTCAAGAATCTATCTACCTCTGTCTTTAAAATATTCAATGGCCCCGCCTCCACTTTACTCCGGGAGAGACTACTTTATTAGAGTTCTTTAAGGAAATAACAAGCCACATGGATAAAGGCGAATCGAAGGAGAAGAATTCCAAAGACTCACGGCTGTTTGAGAGTCAAGATGTCTCCTTGTCCTTGTGTTAAATGGGAGACCCTTATTTTTAAACCCCACTTAAGCCCACGCCTCCACCCTATCCCCGTAACCCAGCAACCCCACCTAACCTTTTTGGACACTAAGGGCAATTTAGCATGGCCAATCCACCTAACTAACCTGCACATCTTTGGACTTTGGGAGGAAACTAGAGCACCGGGAGGAAACTCACGCACACACGGGGAGAACATGCAGACTCCGCACAGACAGTGACCCAAGCTAGGAATCAAACCTGGGACCCTGGAGCTGTGAAGCAACTGTGCTATCCACTGTGCTACCGTGCTGCCCAAGTACTGTCAAGATCTTATATGTTTCAATAAGGCCACCTCTCATTCTTTTGAATGGATACAAGCCCAACCTGTCCAACCTTTTCTCATAAGATAAAACTAATAGTACAGGTATCAGTTGAGTGAACCTTCCTTGAACTCTTTCTAATGCATTTACATCCTTTCTTAAACAAGGAGACCAAAACTGTATTCTGGATGTGGTCGCAACAACCCCTGTACAATTCGACTAAAACAGCCCTACTTTTGTATTCCATTCCTCCTGCAATAAATGATAATATTCTATTTTCCTTACTAATTACTTGCTGTATCTGCAGACTAACGTTTTGTGATTCAAGTACTGGGAGCCCCAGTACTCCTCTGTACCTCAGAGTTTTCCAATCTCCATCCATTTATATAATATGCTGTGTTTCTAATCCTCATGCTAAAGTGGACAAGTTAACATTCTTCCACATTATCTTCCATCTGCCAAATTTTTGCCCACTCACTTAACCTATCTATGTCCTTTGCAAATTGTGTCCTCTTCACAACTTATTTTTCTACTCATCTATGTGTCATCAGGAAATTTAGCAACTATGGGAGGAATTCTCCGACAGCCCCAGGGGGGTCGGAGAATTGCCCAGGGCCGGCGTCAATCCCGCCCCTGCCATGTCCCGAATTCCCCGCCCTCCCCCCGAGATTCGGCGGGGGCGGGAATCACGGCGCGCCGGTCGGCAGGCCCCCCGCAGCGATTCTCCGGCCCGCGATGGGCCGAAGTCCCGCCGCTGACAGGCCTCTCTCGCCGGCGTGGTTTAAACCACCTACCCGACTGGCGGGATTGGCGACGCGGGCGGGCTCCGGGGTACTGGGGGGGGAGGGGGGGGGGGCGATCTGACCCCGGGGGGTGCCCCTACGGTGGCCTGGCCCACGATCAGGGCTCACCAATCGGCAGGCGGGCCTATGCTGTGGGGGCACTCTTTTTCTTCCGCCTCCGCCATGGTCTTCACCATGGTTTGGGCGGAAGAGACCCCCTCCCCTGATCATGTGCCGGTATGACGTCAGCAGCCGCTGACGCTCCGGCGCATGCGCGGACTTACACCGGCCAGCGAAGTCCTTTTGGCCCCGTCTGGCGTGGCGCCAAAGGCCGTTCACGCCAGCCAGCGGAGTGGGAACCACTCCGGCGCGGGCCTAGTCCCTCAATGTGAGAATTCCGCACCTTTGGGGCAGCCCGACGCCAGAGTGGTTCACACCACTCATACACGCCGGGACCCCCCGCCCCGCCGGGTAGGGGAGAGTCCCGGCCTATATATTCCGATCCTTCATCCAAGTCATTGATATAGGTTGTAAAATGTTGAGGTCCCAGCACTAACACCTACACCTACACCATGAGCTCTTATTTTGCAAAGTAAATGTTGATGTGGCACCTTGTCAAATGCCGTCACATATATTTCTGGGATGTTATTTGTATCCCCTACAATGAAGACAGACACAAATATCTGTTTGATTCATCTGAATTTCCTTGTTTGCCATTATTAATTCTCCAGAATCACTCTTTAAAGGACCAATGCTCACTTAACTTACTCTTTTCCTTTTTAAATACCTTTAGAAACACTTAACAGCTATTTTTATATTTCCAGTTAATTTTCTTTCTTATTCTAATTTCTCCCTCCTTATTAATCTTATAGTCTTTATTTGCCTTTCTTTATATTTTACCCAATGTTCTGACTTGTCAAGAATTATGGCCCAAGTTTTGACATCTCCGTGAAAAGTGGCGTGAGCCACTATATATTCCGATCCTTCATCCAAGTCATTGATATAGGTTGTAAAATGTTGAGGTCCCAGCACTAACACCTACACCTACACCATGAGCTCTTATTTTGCAAAGTAAATGTTGATGTGGCACCTTGTCAAATGCCGTCACATATATTTCTGGGATGTTATTTGTATCCCCTACAATGAAGACAGACACAAATATCTGTTTGATTCATCTGAATTTCCTTGTTTGCCATTATTAATTCTCCAGAATCACTCTTTAAAGGACCAATGCTCACTTAACTTACTCTTTTCCTTTTTAAATACCTTTAGAAACACTTAACAGCTATTTTTATATTTCCAGTTAATTTTCTTTCTTATTCTAATTTCTCCCTCCTTATTAATCTTATAGTCTTTATTTGCCTTTCTTTATATTTTACCCAATGTTCTGACTTGTCAAGAATTATGGCCCAAGTTTTGACATCTCCGTGAAAAGTGGCGTGAGCCACTATATATTCCGATCCTTCATCCAAGTCATTGATATAGGTTGTAAAATGTTGAGGTCCCAGCACTAACACCTACACCTACACCATGAGCTCTTATTTTGCAAAGTAAATGTTGATGTGGCACCTTGTCAAATGCCGTCACATATATTTCTGGGATGTTATTTGTATCCCCTACAATGAAGACAGACACAAATATCTGTTTGATTCATCTGAATTTCCTTGTTTGCCATTATTAATTCTCCAGAATCACTCTTTAAAGGACCAATGCTTACTTAACTTACTCTTTTCCTTTTTAAATACCTTTAGAAACACTTAACAGCTATTTTTATATTTCCAGTTAATTTTCTTTCTTATTCTAATTTCTCCCTCCTTATTAATCTTATAGTCTTTATTTGCCTTTCTTTATATTTTACCCAATGTTCTGACTTGTCAAGAATTATGGCCCAAGTTTTGACATCTCCGTGAAAAGTGGCGTGAGCCACTCCACCTTCAACTGACCTCACCTGGCAGTTATCCACCCTTTTCCAGGGGCTAGTATGGTGCCGGAGTGGTCTCCGCAGCTCTGGTATCCGAAAGCTGGCATGCCACAGCCGGCGCAAGTTCGCGCATGCGTGCCACGGCCAACGTGAGTTCGCGCATGCGTGTGGGTTCCCGTCTTCACGCCGGCACCCAGGCAATATGGCGGATCCCTACAGGGGCCTGACACATAGGAACATAGGCCCCCACGGAACCAGCCCACCCGCCGATTGGTAGGCCCCAATCGCGGGCCAGGCCACCGTGGAGGCCCCCCCCCCCCCCCCGGGGTCAGATCCCCCCCCCCACCAGGGGGCAGTGTGGCGCGATTCTTGCGGCCCCCCCCCCCCCCCCCCCCGTGGATTCTCCAGCCCAGCGCGGGGTCGGAGAATCCCGGCCATATGTTTTTCTTCTAATTTGATACAATCTTTAACTTCTTTAGTTCACCATGCATGGTGTATCCTTCCCTTAGAGTCTTTCTTTCTCACAGAATGTATCTTTTTTGAGTATTCTGAAATTCTGAAATGTCCCCTTAAATATTTGCCACTGCAACTCTATTGACCTATCCCTTAACCTAATTTTCCAGTTCACTTCAGTCAGCTCTGTCTTCATACCCTCATAAATGCCTTTATTTAAAATACGAGACTTATATCCAATTTTCTGTCCCTCAAATTGAATGTGAAATTAAATCATTTTCTGATCACTGTAACCTAGGGGTGCCTTTGCTATAAGGTCATTCATTAATCCTATCTCGCAGCATGGTGGTGCAGTGGATAGCACTGCAGCCTCACGGCGCCAAGGACACAGGTGGAGTTTGCACATTCTCCCCATGTTTAAGTGGGTTTTGCCCCCACAACCCAAAGATGTGCAGGGTAGGTTGATTGGCCACTCTAAATTGCCCCTTAATTGGAAAAAAAAATCCTTTCCCACTGCACATTACCAGATCCACTTTAGCCTGCTCTCTAGTTGATGCTGGAACATGCTACTCTAAGAAACTGTCTGGAAAACACTCTGGGCAATTTTGTGTCCATGTTCACTGCGAGCATAAATGGCAATGTGGGTGCAAAATTCCATGAGAGTCAGGAAACAGGATTCGCGCAGGCGAGATCTCGTTTCTTGATTTTTCCCTTGCTGTTGATGTAACGAGGTTTCTTTCCATAGGGCAGGAACCTCATTTAAATGCATTTTAATATATTTAAATATAATTAACAGGCCTCTCAATCACAGATCCCCCTCACTACCTATTCAAACATGTAGGCGGGGTTCACAACAGCTTCCAAGGAACAGGATTTAGTTGAGGGGATCTTGCAGCAGGCACCAAGATAAGTATAGCCCCTTTTGGGGAGAAGAACATTCCCGGGCAGTAGCCAGGCAGGTGCCAATCTGTGCTGGGGCAGTGCCGTGGCGGGCCTCTGGGAAGCCCCATTTGGGGAGCCGTTCCCGTAATGTGTGCGTGGGGGGTGAGAAGGGAACCCCTGATACTTGTGCAGTTGGTAGTGGGGTGGGGGGGACCTCCAATACCTTCTTGATAGGGTAGGGGGGGGCGAAGATCACCCCACGCCTGTGTGGATGGGCCCTCCATGTCTATGGGGAGAGTGCTGTTCAGGGTGATCTTTAAAGATGGCACTTTAATTTCTGTGGAGTGGACCTTGCTGGCTTTATCAGGCTTCGCCCCACCAGTAATTATCTTTCAGTAATTTAGTAATTGTCAGGTTTTTTTTTACCAGAGTAGCTGAAGATCTCTGATGCATCACAGTGTCTGCAGCTCAGCATCCAGCTCAATGATTCTGAGCCGAAGCTCCATGAACCGCAGACAGTTACTGCAAGCCCTGGATCACACCTGCATCCAGGAGCTCCCACATCCTGCAGCTGCAACACAACACCTTTTCTGCCATTTTAATTATGTGTCAATTAATTATTATTTTTTAAATTTATACTTAATGAATCTTACTGCTCCCAATACAGTTTGCTACTGCGACCTTACTAACTCAAATAAAACCTGACAATTACTAAATTACTGAAAGGTAAGAGGTGCCGCTGGGGTAAATCCTTGGACATCAACAGTTTACAATCTATATAAATGATCTGCAAGCAGGAACAGAGTACAACAAAGTAAAAGTTGTGGATGATATTAAAATAGGTGGGAAAGCAGGCAGTGAAGAGGAGATAAAGAGTTTACAGATGGATATAGATAGGCCAGGAGATTAGGCCAAAATTTGGCAGATGGAGTTTAATGTCGATAAGTGTGAGGTTATCTATTTTAGCTAAAAAAATAGAAAGGCAAATTATTACCTAAATGCAGGTTCAAAATGCGTCTGGGCAGAGGGATCTGGGTGTCTTTGTTCATGAATTGCAGGAAGTCGGTATGCAGGTACAGCATGTAATAAAAAGGCAAATGGAATTTTAGTGTGTATTGCAAAAGGACTGGAGTATAAAAGCTGTTGCAATTGTATAAGGTGTTGGTGAGGTGACATCTGGAGTATTGTGTCCAGTTTTGGTCTCCTTATTTGAGGAAGGATGTGGTGGCATTGGAGGAAGTTCAGAGGAGGTTCACCAGATTGATTCCAGTGATGAAAGGGTTGTCGTATGATGAGAGATTGAAAGTTTGGGCTCATATTCTCTGGAGTTTAGATGAATGACAGGGAATCTGATCGAAGTATGTAGAATACTGAAAGGGACTGATAAAGAAAATGTAGACCAAATGTTCCCCCTTGTGGGGCAATCTAGAATGAAAGGTCACAGATATAGGTTGAGAGGCGGTAGATTTAAAACTGAGATGAGGAGGAACTACTTCTCGAAGAGGATGGTGAATTTATGGAACGTGCTACCCCATATTGCAGTGGAGACCGAATCATTAAATGGTTTCATAGAACATAGAACAGTACAGCACAGAACAGGTCCTTCGGCCCTCGATGTTGTGCCGAGCAATGATCACCCTACTCAAACCCATGTATCCACCCTATACCCGTAACCCAACAACTCCCCCCCCCCTTAACCTTACTATTAGGACACTACGGGAAATTTAGCATGGCCAATCCACCTAACCCGCACATCTTTGGACTGTGGGAGGAAACCGGAGCACCCGGAGGAAACCCACGCACACACGGGGAGGACGTGCAGACTCCACACAGACAGTGACCCAGCCGGGAATCGAACCTGGGACCCTGGAGCTGTGAAGCATTTATGCTAACCACCATGCTACCGTGCTGCCCCTGTTTCAAGAAGGAGTTAGACATATTTTTAATTGTTTTTTAAAAAAGATTAAAGGGGTATGGGAAACAGGTAGGGAGGTGTATTTGAGACCAGGAAGAGATCAGCCATGATCTGATTGAATAATGGAGCAGGCTCGAACGACTGAATTGTCTACTTCTGTTTCTAATTCCTATGTTCCTATGTAAATGATCAAACTATTCACCCAACAATCATTACTGTTTCCCTGTGAAGTTCCATTTTGTTTTTTATGCTAACACAGTAAGTTCACAGACTGAGCTTCTTACCTTGCTTCTCAGTCTCCCCCTTCTCGTGTTATTTGAGCCTCCAACATGTTGTCCTTCTCACACTGTTTAAGTCTCTTTATTCCCTATTTTACCTCCTCCTTATCATGATCCTCGGCCTTCTCCTAATCCTCTGTGTGTGCATTGTTGTGATGCATCTTTAGGAGAACAACATACTTGGGAGCTTTGCCATTGAGAGGACTGTGGGATTCATGATTTTATCCTCCCATGATGTGCAGGTAATGTTAGAGTACAGGTAGTTTGGTTTGGTGCTGAAGTGAGGGCTTTATTAAGGGGTTAAATTATTGAGGTGGGGGCTTTACTGGGAAATTTGGTGCAGAGGTAGGGACTTGCTGAGGGGTTTGGTGCTGAAGTGGGGGCTTTATTAAGGGGTTACATTTTTGAGGTGGGGGTTTTATTGGGGGAATTTGGTGCAGACGTAGAGACTTGCTGAGGGGTTTGGTGCTGAAGTGTTATTCGCCCGTCGCCCCTGTGCTTGATGACCAGCATTGGATCCTGGAAAGTAACACATTGATTTAAAAATTCTCGTCTTTGTTCCTCCAAGGCCTCACCCACCCCTATCTATGTAATCTCCTCCAGCCTAAAGCTCTTCAACATATTTACATTCCTCCATTCTAACTTTTTGAGGATCGCCAATTTTAATCATTTCAACATTGAGAGCCGTGTCGTTCGCTTCCAAGGCCATCAGCTTTGGAATTCCCTGCCTAAACCTTTCCACTTCTCTTTCTCTTTTTTGCTCATTTGCATACTGCTCTAAAATTAGCTCTTTGACCGAGCTTTTGGTCATCTGCCATCCATAATATCTCATTAAAAGTTCAGCATTGGATTTTGTTGGCGAACACTCCCATGAAGCACCGAGGGATATTTTATATTGTTGAAGGCATTATATAAATACAAGTTGTTGTTGAAGTTGTGGTAAATAGAAGTATTGCTAATTGAGGTAGGGTTCTCTCCTAATCTATTAGTGGTACTCTTCCAAGATGACAGGACTTGAAGTATTGTTGATGATGATTTTTAGTATAAACCCCTACCAGTCCTTTGCCATTGTTAACATGGCAATATTGATGTTGTGTAGTGACCAGGGGAAATATTTCTACTTTCTGCTTTACTCTTCCTTCCTGAAGTGAATAGTATCTATGTTTGTGCCCAACTTAATGTTCCAGTACTACTTTCTGTCTGTTATGTTATTGTTTCGATAAATTGAATGGATGAATATTAACTCTTTTCCTTCGTGTAGCAGAGACTTTAGTTGACGGATTAGTTGCCTTAATACTCTGTATTCATTTTAACCAGCTGCTTGACGATATTTCATGGAAATAGGCACTTGGCAAAGCATGATGGATATTTAGCCTTATTTTTAGTCAAGAAGTTCTGTATGAAACAGTCAGAAGGTCATTCTATGCAAACAAGCGTACAGCTGCACATTGTTTTGCTGACAGCAGACAATTATTACTTTTGTTAGGCGAGCAACTCAAAGCCTGTTATTAAACTCTAACTCCAGCCTGCTCGCTTTTCTGTATTTTTGCTAATCTAAAGAATGCCTTTTGTCCTAGATATTGCTTACTGTATCATATAAATTGTTTGCTTTACCTCTGTAAAGGGGGGACATTTGGAATGACTGTGGTCTCTCTAACCCCCCCCCCCCCATGAACTTCATGTTAAATAAAGGACCTTTGGCGAAAATGTGAAGTGCTGACTTATAATGTCTTCAACACTTTGTTTCGAAAGTGAATTTGTACTACGCAGGAGTGCAGGAGCCGAGGATTTAGATTAAACAGCTCATTACTCTTGCTCAATATTAGTATGTGAGCTCGGAAAGGGAATTTGTTTTTGCAACTAATTGTTTAATAGAAAACATAAGAGTTTTTCATTTTGCTACGATGACTCATTGAATACGCTGCTAAACAGCTCTAATGGTCTTTATTTGTTTTTTCTCAATATGGCTATTTCATAACTTCACGGTGAAAAAATGCATGTACGCATCTGAATGTCAAGGCATGATATACAGTTATTCTTGGACAACAACATCGGCTATCTGCTTACAATTATCGCACATCACATTCTGCTCTAAACTATGACTACAGTAGGAATTAATGCAGAAACCTCTTTCACATGTTGGCACCTCAGGCAGAGAATTGATTACAAGGATAGCTGAGCGCCACAATCAGTTCAAGCTGCTTCATTCTAAATCAGAGCCTGATTAATAGCACAATAACACCAATAGTAGAAAAATTAAAAAGAGGCAGCACAACATGCAAAGGAAACATACAAAAAACATGGAAGGACGAAAACCAGCCAACTCATTGAGTTTGTCCCAGTCAACCATGTTGCAACTTGATAATTGTCCACTCACGATCACCCATGTAGGGCATGATTTAACCACCCCATTGTGCCCACCGCAGATCTGATCCTGCTAGTTAGACAGCGGGAAAGACCAAAATCGAGATCCACGCCGGGTGCGAATCAGTTTGCCATCTAACCGGCCCGCTCCCAATGGTGATTTCGGGATCTTGCCCAAATATAATGAGTATTTCATTGACCCTATTTTCATTAATTTCCATCTCATTAGAGAGATTGAAGTCTAATGCAACGGCCTCCCGGGAATTAACTGGCTCCCCAGCGAGAAATCATGCGGGTGTCATTTAGTACTCTTTTTTAAAAACGTGCTGGTGCAGTGGCTACTGAGGGGAGGGGAACTGAGGAGGTGAGTAGCCATTTCCATTTTCGGGCATGCAGCTCAAGGGCACCAGAGCTGTCGCCCCAGTGCTCAGGGATTTGGGGGGGGAACCCACTCTGGGGGTTGGGCTTAGTCGGGGGGGGGGGTGCTGAAGCGTTTTAGGGCAAGGGACACCCCTGGGCTGGGGGTGTGTTTTTGTCTCTGAGGCCTTCAAAGATGGGGTTTGGGGATTTGAGGGCCTGGAATGGAAGGCCGAACTGATTGTCGGTCTCTCACCTTCTCCAATTCCTCACGGGTACCAAAATGGATGGTGGAGTTGGACCCGCAGGGGATGCCCTTGTGATGCTGGTGGCAGCCCTGGCGGCCAGACACCAGAGTAGGCAGCAGCATCAATGCAGGCTGGAGGCGGCAAGAATATCTGCCCGCCATCAGTGCCATCTACAAGGCACATGTCAGAAGTGTGATCAAAATAATTTAACAGTGTTTACAATTCTCTATATCAGGATGTGACTTTTTTTTGCAACAATACTGGTGAGATAGGGTGGAAGTGAGGGCTTAAGTGGGTCGGTGCAGACTCGGTGTATGTTCTATGTTCTAATACACTTCTTTTTCTGCATTTATTTACTGCTTCTTTCCTCTGTGTATTTTCCTGCATCTACACAAAAATGTAAATACAAAAACAATGAAATAATAAAACCATTTTGGTGCTCTTTAATGCACACTCTATTATGGGCGGGATTCTGCCATCCCACGGCAGAGTGTCCACGCTGTCGTAAACGGCGTTGCGTTTTACGACGGCATGAATGGGCTGCTGCCAGGAATAATTCTAGCCCCTAAAGGGGGCCAGCACAGGGCTGGAGCGGTTTGCACCGCTCCAGCTGCCGATTCCAGCTCGAACTGTGCGTCGCGGATCCGCACAAGCGCAGTGCCGCCGGTGCCAACGCGCACATGCACGGTGGTCTCCTTCAACGAGCCAGCCCCAACGCAACATGGCGCAGGAGTACAGAAGCCGGTGCGTAGTAAAAGAGGCTGGGGGACAGAGAGACAGGCCCGCCGATCAAGGGGCCCTGATCTTGGGCCAGGCTGCATCAGAGATCCCCCCCCCCCCCCCCCCCCCCGGGTCAGAGAACTCCTCCCACCCCCACAGGCCGCCACCCCACCCTTGCATGCAGAATTCCCGCCGGCTGCAAGCAGGTGTGAACGGCGGTGACGGGACTCGTTTTATTCATGGCCTCTCGGCCCATCGGCGGGCTGGCCACGTAGAGCAGCCCATGACCAGCAACGCGCCAACCATGCAAGCGCCAATGGTGCCGATTCTTCGCTCTGCGGAGAGTTGCGTGGGCTCCAACAACATGCAAGAAGCTCAACACCATCCAGAATAAAGCAACATGTTTCATTGACATCCCATATACCACCATAAATATTCATTCCCTCCATCATCGGTGTGCCATGGCTGCAGTGTATACCATCTATAACATGCACTGAAGCATCTCACCAAGCATTCTTCAACAACATGACCTTTACCACCTAGAAAGGTGCAGCAGGTGCATGTGAGCAGCACCACTGTTAAGTTCTCTTCCAAGTCACAGAGCTAATGCTCTGAGGACACGGGTTTGTTATGGGCCAGGGTTTAAAGAACCCCAAAGTGTATCATGGAGTTCACCTGACCCACAACATTTACTAGATTGTGGTAAGGGGAGCACATGGGCCACTCTACAGGTGTGGTACAGCAGAAATCGAAAGGTATTTTCTAAAGCAAAACAATGTTTATCCTATGAACTCAAGTTAACCTTTTTAAAACATACAGTGAACATCTTAGCAACCATTAATCATACAACCCCCGAAGAATACAACACTAAGTAATCCTTACATTTCTTTTAACATCCATAAGACTTTAAAAAAACTTTTAACAGAAGCAACCAGGTTTAAATTTACTACTGAGAACAGTTATCACTCTGAATTCGCAAATGATCAAGAGATAGTCTTTACATGGCAGAGAGAACAACATTGCACCTTCTGTGGCTGACTGCAGCTCCAACACTGAAACAAAACCAAAAAAACACAGGCACACCTGTAGCCATGCTGGCCACGCAAAATGGACACTGAGCCAAACTAAAATGGAAGGCTGCTGGGAAACAGACAGTTCAGCCAGAACAGCAGTCTGCAAAGAGCAGTTTGCATTCTGCAGCAGCAGAAACCAGTTTGGGCTCAGGTGAAAAGACCTTAGCTAGGTGCAAATGGCAAAACGCTTTGCATGCTAATGAGGCCATCAGACTTGAACACCCACACAATAGATACATTTGGTTCTGAATGGACACATTCCAATCAAGACCCAGACATCGAGGCACCAGAAACCTCCAAACAAAAGGACATAAGAAACGCCCCCTCCATCACGGAGACCCCCTCGCATTGGGGAATTAATCCAGTATCGATAAGAAATTGATCCAATAGGTAGAGCCCGCCCGAGAAGAGGGAAGGACAACGGAACCCCTATAAAAGATAGGGACCTCGTGTTGTCCGGTCTGTTAAACCCGTGCTCCGGCTCCGACTGACACCTGGTATCCTGACTCCAGCCGTTGAGCACCAGCCGCCGAAACCGTAAGTTCAACGCTCGCTACGCGATCCAAGCCCACTAGACTCCCAAGTGCCAGAACGCTTGCTGAAGGCTGCAGACAAAACCAGGACGAAGGCCTCGTTCTCTGACCTTGCCTGTTCCTGTTAGATAAGTATTCTGTTTGCTTATGTTTAGTTGTAGCTTAGTCTCTTAGTGTGTGCATGAGTATTTATTATAACTGTATAATAAATATTGATCGTTTGAACTTGACTAATCGGTGTATCGTCTTTATTACTTTGAACTTGACCTTGGAATACTTGTGACGTTGCCTATACGGCAGCTGGCGACTCCAGAGCTAAATAATTACATAGAACAGAGCCTAGCAGTGTTAAGCACACGTCGAACTCGGAGGCGTGTTAATACACTCCAATAAACGCGTTTTACGCCCATAGTAAAACGTGCAACATTTAGTGGCGACTCCGCCGGGACCCTGTTGTAAGTGGAAACACCACAGTGTCCAGGACCCTGAAATTTGAATTAGAACTCCAAATTGCAGAGAAAGAAAGAGATCACAAGTATTCAAGGTGTTCAAAATAATAAGCGAAATTCGGAAGTGTGTTTTAGTGCATGCGTACTAACAGGGCTGTAAGGTAAAACTGAAAGCTTTTTGTTGCGACAAACTTTCGGTAGTTTTGTGATCGGAAAATAGCGTAAGCCGTACCCTTTTCTCGAAACACCACCCCAGCAACCCCCTGTTCCAAATTATAAAAAGAGAGTCAGAGGAAATGGCCATGCAGGCAATGGAACGTCTGATGGATCCAGCAAAGTTTGTGGTCGCAGCGACCAGCAGCAGTAGCAGGGTAGGCCAGTGTCCCACGTGGGAGCTGGAACTCCGCAAATATTTACAAGGAAAGGGATGGCCCCTTTGGAAAGAGTTTTGTGCAAATGAGGAGACAGGTCCCGGGAGTATAGGTCATACTTGGTGGGAGAACCTCTCTCAAATACACAAAAAGAGTTTAGGTAAAGCACGCAAGCCGATGGCGATTGTGTCCTGCTTGGCACAGTTGCGAGGCGCAGAGGAGGTCATCAGGACGCTCCGGACAGATTTAGAGGAAAGGAACCGAATGAGTAAGGTCGATGTCAGGGACATCGAGAAAGAAAACCTGGAATTAAAAGGGAAGTTGGCAGAGAAGGATAGAGAGGTGGATGATGCCAAGAGGGCTCACCAGTCTTGTCTAGCTCATCTGAACAGTTCCCAGACCCAGTATGAGAAAGCCTATCAGGACGTGCAACGTGCCGTTCTGATAAGACAGGAATCGGAAAAGCAGGTGGAGGCATTGCAGAGGCAATGTTCGGATCTCAAAGCAGCTTTGACAGCACTCCATGCTGCAACAACCGAACAAAGACAAAGCACAGTTGACCACGCGAAATGCAGGAAACAGATTGCGGAACTGCAATCTCTGCTTTCGGTGCAGAATGGCTTCCAAAGCACCTTTGGAGCTCAGTTAGATGGGGAAAACGCCCCAGATTGGCAGGAATTAAGCGAGACAGCGCAGCGTTATGTTCAGGGAACATGTGCGCCAGCAGCTCAGCAGAAACGACAGGCACCCCAACCCCCCACAGCTCAGATCATAACCGCACCCATGAATCCCGTAACCACACAGAGGAAAGCCGAATCAGAAGGCGCCCCAGACATAACTTACACCACCCCTTTAACAGTAACCCAGCTAAGGGACGCGTGTGAAAAGATCACTCCGTTCCTCCCCACCGCAGACCCCCACCAGTTCTTTGCTAAAGTAAAACAGCAGGCTACCATGTACGGCCTGGATGAGAGAGAGCAGGTTAAGCTCACCGTGCTGAGCTTAGACCAGAGCGTAGTAGCAGCCCTCCCCGACCCACAGAACGTGGCAGGAGGCAGCCTAGAGGAGATGCACACTGCCATTTTAGATGCCATCGGGTACAATAGAGGTGACCCCGTAGAAGGATTGAATAAGTGCAGGCAGAAGAGATCCGAACACCCCACAGCATTCGCAGGAAGGCTGTGGATTCATTTCAGCGCAGTTTTCGGACAGCTAGATAGAGCACATTTAACCCGTGAAAACATGGTTAAGTGGACGCGCACAATTATCTCACACGCAACAGAAGCAGGACAGAGCGCTTGCAATAATTACGACCCCTCAGAAGAGGCCCATAACGAAAAATGGGTCCTGAAAAGATTGTCCCGCGCTTGGGAGCAATCGCTTCAGGCAAAAGGAAAGGTTAGATCCCCAGAAGAGGCTCAGGCTGCTGCAGATATCCAAGCAGTCAGAGAGCACCAGAAGCCCGCATGGGTAAATGAAGGCAAGAGCAGCCCTCAACAGAAAGGACAGGAATGCTATAACTGTGGACAGTTAGGGCATTGGGCAAAAGAGTGTAATGCACCCCAGCGATCTCAGAGAGGCCAGCAGACAGGCACTCTGAACCGCAACAAGGCAAAACCAATCCACAATGTAGCAGTACAGTCAGGACCCACCAATGTGGACGAGACGAACTGACGGTGTTCGGGCTCCCCCACTTGGGTCTGTGACACACTATGGGACTCATCAGGGAGGCCCGTAGTCACGGCAAAAGTCAAAGGGAAGCCCATAGAGTTACTGTGGGACACAGGAGGATCCCGCACCACCATTAACTCCACAACCACGGCACACGCAGACACGTGGCCGACCACCTCCACCATCACACTTAGCGGGTTCACCGGACACTCGCAGCAGGGACATATCACAGCACCCGTAGCGATCCAGCTAGGGAACATTAGCACAAGACACCCCGTAGTTTTAGTAAATCTTCCCCGGACAGCAGAGCACATCCTGGGGATAGATTTTATGAACGCTCATAGCTTGTCGTTCGACCCAGTGAACCAGTGTGTCTGGCGAATGGCTAGATCAGACAGAGCCCCAGCCACCCTCACAGTAGGAGACTACGCTAATCGGATTAGCGCAGTGGGAGAGTACTCATTCGACCTGACTACACTCCACACCGACCGACAAATTAAGGCCCTACTAAACAAACACAGGACAGCATTTGCAAGTCACCGTCATGACTGTGGCAGAATGACTGGACAAGTTCATGTTACCGGACAGGACCCCCGACCGCAAAAGCAGTATAGATTTCCCCTCGAGGCAGAGGTGGAAATAGAAAAAGTTATAGGCAGCTTGTTGGACCAAGGTGTACTGAGAACGGTAGCCTCCACCAACAATGCCCCTATTTGGCCAGTGAGGAAGCCCGATGGATCATGGCGTCTGACCATCGATTATCGGGAACTCAACAAAGTAACCCCCGCAGTAGCCCCAACGGTAGCTACTAGTCCCGAGACCATGCTCAAGCAGGGTCTCAACGCCAAGTACTTCACGGTATTGGACATCAGTAATGGATTCTGGTCAATACCATTGGCAAAAGCGTGCCAATACAAATTCGCATTCACTTTTAAAACACAGCAGTACACGTGGACATGCCTCCCACAAGGATTCCACAATTCACCCTCCATTTTCCACCGACAGCTGGCAAGTGGATTAGAAAAATTTTCCCGACCCGATTGTCTGGTACAGTATGTAGACGACCTACTACTGCAGACAGACACAAAGGCAGAGCACATTTCGCTTCTGGCCGAACTCCTGGAACTCTTAACTGAAATTGGCTGTAAAGTTAACCCGAAAAAGGCCCAAATATTGGAAAGTAAAGTGATGTATTTGGGATCAGTCATCACGCACGGCAAACGCGAGATCGAATTCAAAAGAATTGATTCGATTGTCAAATTGCCCCTTCCCCAGAATGTATCAGCCCTCCGGTCGTTTTTAGGACTGGTTGGCTATTGTCGGAACCACATAGACGGATTCGCGACAAAAGCCGCCCCACTTTCAGACCTCCTTAAGAAAGGAGCCCCCTGGGAATGGCTTCCGCAGCATACAGGCGCTGTGGAAGAGTTGAAACGAGCCCTTAGTGCAGCACCCGCGCTGCTAGTCCCCGACCAACTTTCACCGTACGCAATAGAGGTAGCGAGCACCGATCTGACCCTCTCGGCCGTGTTGCTTCAGGAACGGCACGAGCAGCTAAGACCAGTGGCTTATGCCTCCCGACTGTTAGACCCAGTAGAACAAGGATTTTCAGCCTGTGAGAGGCACCTCCTTGCTGTCTTCTGGGCAGTGCAGTATTTCTCATACATCACCGGACTCAACCCCATCACCATTCTAACCGAACATACACCCACACAGCTACTACTAGACGGTCGACTGAAGGACGGTTCAGTTAGCCAGATTAGGGCAGCTAGGTGGACCCTACTTTTACAAGGACGGGACATTACAGTGAAACGGACACGCACCCACACATACTTAGCAGACAACCTCCAATACCCCGGACAGCCCCATGACTGCGAAATTGTAGCTCCCCTGCATAACACAGGACCCTTTTTAGCAAAAACACCCCCCAGGAAGATAGGGAACCCGAAACAAAGCCCCCAGCCCACAGACACGTGTGGACCCTTGAGGATTTATGTAGACGGTTCCTCCACAGTTTTAAATGGTGAGCGTATCACAGGATGCGGCATCTATGTAGAGGACGCGCAGGGGCGCGCTCTCGAAGAGATAGCTCTTAAGTTACCAGGTCACTTAGGCGCGCAGGCAGCAGAGCTAGCAGCCATAGCGTACATAGTGGACCACCCCGATTCTTTCCCCAGCCCAGCAGACATATATTCAGACAGCTTATATGTCTGTAATAGTTTAACCGATTTTCTGCCCCTGTGGAGGACACGAGGCTTTGTCTCCGCAGACGGAAAACCCCTTCCATCAGCCCCCTTACTCCAGCATATCCTAGAGAAAGCGAAGGACAGGACCTTCGGCATTATAAAAGTTCGCAGCCACCATAGGTCATCACCCCCTGGGAATGTAAAGGCCGACGCATTGGCTAAGGCAGGTTCCAGGAGAGGACACTTATGGACCCCCCCAGCTAGCGCACCAGCTAGCGCCCCTGTGAGCGCAGTCCAAGTCTCACAGACTGATATTAAAGATCTCGTGGCAGCACAGAAACAGGACGGAGACCTCAGGGAGGTTTTCAAGGGAAACTTTGTGCCTGCTTACGAGCACTTTAAACACGCACTGACCACACATGAGGGTGTGATCATTAAGGACCAACTTTATGTGGTCCCACAGCAGGACAGGAATCAGATGATTGCCTTGCTCCACGACGGACACGGGCATCAGGGAATTGATGCAACAACGAGGCACCTCAGGCAACTCTGTTGGTGGCCTAATCTCAGGAATGATGTAACGCACTACATAGAGAATTGCCTGATTTGTGCTCAGAATAACCCGGAGAGGTATTCTAAGAAAGCTCAACTTCGGCATACTCGCCCAGTTAACGGCCCTTGGACAAACCTCCAGATCGATTTTATAGGTCCATTGCCCCCTTGTCGGAATGGCTATAAATACGTTCTGGTGGTGATAGATACCTTTACCAAATGGGTAGAGGCATTTCCCTCACGAACAAATACAGCAAAGACAGCTGCAAAGATCCTGACCCACCACATCTTCACGAGATGGGGTTTACCCCGAAGTATCGATTCGGACCAGGGATCTCACTTTACAGGACGGGTCATGAGGAACGTCCTGACAATATTCGGAATCAAACAGAACTTCCACATTGCGTATCATCCACAGTCCAGCGGGATTGTGGAGCGCATGAATCGGACCCTAAAAACTACCCTTAGGAAAATGGTTCAAGAGAATAATTCAACATGGGATTCAGTGCTCCCATTTGCACTTATGTTCATAAGGAACACTGTCTCCACATCGACAGGATACACACCACACACACTCATGACCGGACGCCCTATGAAAGGTACAGAATTCCTTTTAGGACTGGACATGACAAGCCCCGAAGTGACGGCCCTCACACATGAAAAGGCAGTTAAAGATCTAGTTGAGACTGTGAGGTCTGCACAGCTCGCAGCCGCAGTCCAGCTAGGGAAACGCCGACAGCAACGTACTGCCTGTTTCAATAAGACCGTCCACACCACAGAATTCCAGGTTGGGCAACAGGTAATGTTATCTGTTTATAACCCCAGCAGTTTTTTGGCTCCAAAATATTCCGGTCCCTACTCAATTTCGGACAAAATTAGCCCCTCCGTTTACAGGATAAAGTATCCTAATGGAAAGACCGCGTGGTTCCATATAAACCAGTTAAAGGCATATGGAACACAGGCCAACCATGCTCACCATGTCCTGCTGGATGCAGCAGAACACTTCACCCCGCCCACCAGAGACACTTTTCCACCATCCCCCTCACAGACCAGTTCATCCACGGACTCGCCCACGACTCCGCCCACAGACCACGACAGACCACGCCCCGACACGCCCACAAGCTGCCACAGCAGAGACAGCAGGACTGACACTGCCTCTGAAGACAGCGACACCACACAGCCATACAGCCCACACTGCACCAACTACGACCCCAACTCCAGTGACCCCATGGAAGTCACCTACCTCAAATATCCAGAACCACCACCCGACCCCGACTACCCCGACAACACACTCGACACTACACAATGGCACAGGGACAATTCCTACAGACTTGTCCGCAATGACGAGAGTGACCCCCGGTCACACAACTCCAAAATAGCATGCCTGATCCACACAAGGGTGTGGGATCCGGGAGAGCAGGACGACACGGTGTCTGACTCCCGACACGGCAACCCCTTTGTGACCCTGTTCACAGAGGCAGAATCAAAGTGAGGTGTCCAGATGATGTAAGATAGGAATCGTTTGAGGGAAACGATGTCCTTTCTGATGGAACCTGCACGTATGTTTGTCTTCGTTTCATGTTTGTTTGTTTTCAGGAATGTAAATTGTTCAGCTGGAGGATGGACATCTTCTTTTCAGCTGAAAAGATTGTGACCACCTCACATACACGTTAGCTTGTCCGCAGATACCTTTGAGAACTTCGGTTTGATTGGAGATCTTTTCCAAAGTTGTAAGGCCACACGCCAAATAGTTTATCTGCAGATATCTCTGAGAACTTCAGTGATGTCCTCAGTTGGAGCATCTTGGCTCCCTTGGTTTTTTAGGTGCCCCTCTATTCGGCGAAATAGAGGCTGCAAGTCATGGTAAACACATTCGTACCCGTTTCTCTCCAGGTTACTCAGGCAGTGGACAAACGGCACTGAGGACCCGCCCTGTCTGAGAACCAACCCTTGGTCAGCCAAGCTCGGGTATGGCACAGCACGCCCTACCCGGGGATCCCATCCAACTCGTACCCGTAGCGGCCCATACGCAACTCATTCGGATGTTTATTTCCAAGTTTGTTTTCATTTTACGTTAGGTAGCCCTTCGGCCACCATCCCACATGCTATTTACATCCGGAAACATTCGGATGGTAAATCAGCAAAGCCTGCGAGACGGCTCGCAGAAGGAAGGATTGTTAGGTGTATGCTGCTCTGTAAATTCGCTTTTTGAAAAAAAAAATGAGGGGAGTCACAGGGTGTGACTTAGCCAGTCATTTTAAAGGGTCAATTGGGTTTTGAAAGACAGATGCACTAACAAGTAAAGGTCTTAAACTGTGTATTGACAGATACTGTGCTTGATCCCAAAGGTTTCAAAGGACGAGACAGAGGTCGAAGCCAGGATTGTCAATACCGGAGGAAGAAGGAAGAGAAAGAGGAAGAACAGCAAAGATGATGGAAGCCCACTTATTACTGTTCAATGTCATATGTATATGTGTGGAAACAAGACACGTTTCCCCCACAACCCCCACCGTAAATGTTAGTACAACAAACCCCCAGTGCTCAGCTCTGATCAGCGAGGTTCAGACCTGGTGTACTAAATTCATGACGTGGTACTCCATGTCCTACATAATCGAATCACTGTTGGTGATCGCGATCCTCATCATCCTAGTGCAGACCCTCAGGTTGAGGAAATGGAAGAGGAGAGCCTCTCGTTCCAGCACCTCACCCATCTATAGAGTGCAATCCCCCATCTTCGGATTCCACCAAACCCCTCAACCCCTCACTGATTACAACACTCTGTAAATAAAATTCAGCCATGTATTATATTGTTCCATACTCGACTGCCGAGTTGGGAAGTGTGATGTTGTGGTGTGAATGGTTAAGGTTTAGAGTGATTAAATGTTTAAGTTAAGGTTAAGGTTAATAGTGATAGGTAGAGGTTCCCAATTGTAGTAATGCATGTCCCTTTTGACATAGGGCCAAGTAGAGATGTTAGTTAAAAAAAAATTTTCTCTTCTTCCCATAGTTTAGAACAGAGTAGAACAGGAACTGGCAAGAGGTCAGAACACAAGGAGGCAAAGTACATAGGTGATCCTTCACAATAGTATGATTGTGAGGATCACAAGGAGGGAATGTAGCCATGCTGGCCACGCAAAATGGACACTGAGCCAAACTAAAATGGAAGGCTGCTGGGAAACAGACAGTTCAGCCAGAACAGCAGTCTGCAAAGAGCAGTTTGCATTCTGCAGCAGCAGAAACCAGTTTGGGCTCAGGTGAAAAGACCTTAGCTAGGTGCAAATGGCAAAACGCTTTGCATGCTAATGAGGCCATCAGACTTGAACACCCACACAATAGATACATTTGGTTCTGAATGGACACATTCCAATCAAGACCCAGACATCGAGGCACCAGAAACCTCCAAACAAAAGGACATAAGAAACGCCCCCTCCATCACGGAGACCCCCTCGCATTGGGGAATTAATCCAGTATCGATAAGAAATTGATCCAATAGGTAGAGCCCGCCCGAGAAGAGGGAAGGACAACGGAACCCCTATAAAAGATAGGGACCTCGTGTTGTCCGGTCTGTTAAACCCGTGCTCCGGCTCCGACTGACACCTGGTATCCTGACTCCAGCCGTTGAGCACCAGCCGCCGAAACCGTAAGTTCAACGCTCGCTACGCGATCCACTAGACTCCCAAGTGCCAGAACGCTTGCTGAAGGCTGCAGACAAAACCAGGACGAAGGCCTCGTTCTCTGACCTTGCCTGTTCCTGTTAGATAAGTATTCTGTTTGCTTATGTTTAGTTGTAGCTTAGTCTCTTAGTGTGTGCATGAGTATTTATTATAACTGTATAATAAATATTGATCGTTTGAACTTGACTAATCGGTGTATCGTCTTTATTACTTTGAACTTGACCTTGGAATACTTGTGACGTTGCCTATACGGCAGCTGGCGACTCCAGAGCTAAATAATTACATAGAACAGAGCCTAGCAGTGTTAAGCACACGTCGAACTCGGAGGCGTGTTAATACACTCCAATAAACGCGTTTTACGCCCATAGTAAAACGTGCAACACACCCAAGCTTTTTTCAAAGTGAAACTAAAAGCTGACAGACAGCCCAGCTCCACCCACACTCTGACATTAGTGCAGTAATAAACACCCATTTCTTAATGGTACTCTCACATGGCAGTTTCAAATCTAGACATGGCAGTTGGAGGAATTTAAACTCAATTGATAAAACTGTATTTAAGGGATGCTGGCTAGGTCAGCATTTATTGCCCATTCCTAATTGTTCTTGAGAAGATTGTGGTGAGCTGCCTTCTTGAACCGTTGCAGTGCATGTGGTGGAGGTACTCACACAGTGCTTGGTTTGCTAGGGCATTTAAGAGGCGACCACATTGTAGATCTGGTGTCACATGTAGGTAAAGATGGCAGATTCCCTTCCGTTGGACATTTTAATTCCAGGAATTTTATTGAATTCAAAATCTGCCATGGTGCGGTTTGAACCTGGGTTCCCAGAGCTTAATCATGGGTCTCTGGATTACCAGTCCAGTTAATACTAGGATGCCACCTTCTCCCCACTAGTCTAATGGTGACCATGAATCTATCATTGATTGTTGTAAGAACTCATCTGGTTCACTAATGTCCTTCAGGGGGGAACCTGCCATCCTTACCTGATCTGGCCTACTTGTGACTCTAGATCCACAGCAATGTGGTTGACTCGTAAGTGTCCCCTGAAATGGTATGGTAAGTCACTCGGTTTAAGGGCAATTAGGGATGGGAAACATATGATGCCCACATCCCATGAAAGAAAAAAGAAAAATACAATGGGTCTATGGGCTATATCATTGTTGGAAGATGTGCAACCTCCAACCAGCAAGTGGCAGTACAGACAGACCATGCAGTCTATAGACGAAGGTCATGTGACCTGTGACTTCAATATAAAAGGAGACAGATCTGGCCAGGATCAAGATTGAGAGGATAATAAGACATACATGTGAATGGTCAGTGCTAGGTGCAAGTTCCAGAGAAGTAGTTAGCTGACCCCATGATAATATAGTGTAGAAGCATAGAATTTACAGTGCAGAAGGAAGCCTTTCAGCCTATCGAGTTTGCACTGGCCCTTGGAAAGGGCATCCTAATTAAGCCCACACCTCCACCCTATCCCTATAACCCAGTAACCCCACCTAACCTTTTTGGACACTAAGGGCAATTTAACCTGCCCATTTTCGGACTTAGTAAGAAGTCTTACAACACCAGGTTAAAGTCCAATAGGTTTGTTTAGAATCACTAGCTTTCGGAGCACTGCTCCTTCCTCATCTTTGGACTGTGGAAGGAAACTGGAGCACCCGGTGGAAACCCATGCAGACACGGGGAGAACGTGCAGACTCCGCACAGACAGTGACCCAAGCCGGGAATTGAGCCTGGGACCCTGGAGCTGTGAAGCAACTGTGCTAACCACTGTGCTACCATGCCCTGTATTCTGTATCACATTGCGACCTTACCACAGGAGGCTCACTAAAAGATTCTGGATTGGACAAGTCAAAATGTTTGGTGAGTTCCTTCAGAAAGTACAAAGGACCAAACACAACAAGGCCTACCCAAGTTGAAAATACCTACATCACATGAACTTCAGTAGTTCAAAGAAGCAGCTTACAATCAGCTTCTCAAAGGTTAGGCAATAAATGCTGGTCTTGCCAGCGATGTCCACAGGCATGAATTAATAAAACTAGAAATTCTCAAAATATACATGGAACTCAGGAGTGATTTCACTCAACAACTCAATCAGCAACTTACCAAAGCTTACCTTGCAGAGTCATAATTCAAAGAAAAATAAAACCTAAGGAACATAAAAATAACAAATCCGACAAAGAAGTGAGAAATAAATAGTAGACTGAGAATAAAAGAAAACATTCAGTTTCCAATTGCCATTTGATAATCTTAATTCATCTTTCCCATACATACACATGGGCCAGTGTGCACAAAAAGAACTTGGAAACTGTTTCATTATTTCATCTTTTTTGTATTTCCATTCTTCTGCCGGTACAGGAAAATACATGGAGGAAAGAGCATGGAAATAATTGCAGAGAAAGAAGTACTCTTGTGCACGAGAGGTCAGATCCTGGTACAGGAGAACTCGAAACACTTTCAAAGTATTTCACACGCTACAGCTGTTTTTTTCAAGAAGTACAACAAGAAGTGTTTCACACTAATCGCATGTAAATCATCTCAGATTTGTGCCGCACAAATGGTGGTTCTAACGGTCCAGTGACTTATTAACGTTATGACTCAGAATCAAAGCTATTTATGCACTCCATCACAAAAGGTAAAATAAGAAGACAAATGATTTGTGATCATTCCCATTGTGGAAATTAATTGAGAATTACACAACTCAGCCACTCTAGTAGAAAGTCTGCAATCAGTGCCATATTTTTCCATAACCCAATATGTCTCCATTTTGTAAAGGATTTGTCATAGCAGCAGCAAGTCCGGAGCTAGGAGTTGTCCCAGTAACGGTTTATCTGTTGAATGTGCGACATGCTACTAAAATAAATATTGTTCCTTCAGCAAATTATGTAATTTATTTACAATATAATATGAATGGACAACAAATCTCCAGTGACAGCTTGGGCGGGATTCTCCTCTACCCGGTTGGGCGGGCCGTACCGGCGCTGAGAAGTCCGCACATTTAGGGGCTAGGCCGGTGCCGGTGGGGTTGGCGCCACGGCAGCTGGCGCGGAATGGCTTGGCACCGAGCCAACTGGCGGTTAAGGGCCTCCACCAGCCGGTGCGAGTTGGCACATGCGCGGGAGCGCCAGCGTGTGCTGGCATCATCCCAGCGCATGAGCAGGGGGGGTTCTTCTCTGCTCCGGCCATGGCGGAGGTTGACAGCAGCCGGCACGGAGGGAAATAGCGTCCCCACGGCACAGGCCTGCCCGCGGATCGGTGGGGCCAATCACGGGCTAGGCCACCATGGGGCTACCCCCTGGGGCCAGATCCCCCCTCCCCGAGGACTCTCCAGGCCGCCTGCGGAGCCAGGTCCCGCCGGTACGGACCTGGTTTGATTTACGCTGGTAGGACCGGCCAAAAACGGGCGGTCACTTGGCCCATCGGGGAACGGAAAATCGCTGTGTAGGGGGCCTCTGCCAACGGCCACCGACAGTTGTATAAATAATTTGCATTTATTCGTGGGCGATCTAAATTATGCTTACTGTGAGTAGTAAACCTGTAATGTATTGTACTTTTGCTGTTTGTAAATTTTATAAGCTTTCTGACATGATCCCCTGCTGTCACTATAGCCAAGACATTAAATAGCATGAGAAAAGGAGAGAACATTAGAGAGAACGGCGTCGTGGGCAGAAAATCTGGAGAATTGGGAAACCCGATTCTCTCTGGAGAGATCGCGGGCGAAATTCTCCGACCCCCCCCGCCGGGTGGGAGAATCGGCGCGGCGTCACGCGAATCGCGTCACGCCGCCCCGACGCCGGGAAGCAATTCTTCGCAGTGCATAAAATCGGCACCATCGGCATGGTGTAGTCGGCACGGTGCCAGTCGGGGTACGCGCCAACTCTCTGGCCACGGGCCGGGGTGTCGATTCTCCGGCCGGATGGGCTGAACAGCTGGCATCAAAAAGCCGAGTCCCACTGGCGCCGTTTTAACATCCTCTGAGCCGGTGGGACCTCGGCCTGGAAGAGTCCGGGGGCGGCCTGTGTGTGGGAGGGGGGGGGGGCTTCCATAGTGGCCTGGCCACGATCAGGGCCCACCGATCGGTGGGCTGGCCTCTGTGCCCCCCAACCTCCTTTCCTCCGTGCCAGCTCCTGTAGCCCTGCGCCATTTGGCATCGGGGCCATCGCGGGGAAGAAGGCCACTGCGTATGAGCTAGTTGGTGCCATCCCAACTGCACATGTGCGGACCCCGCGGCACCGTGTTCAGGCCGGGATTGGCTGCTGGGGCAGCGGAGGCCGATCCAGCACTGTCCTAGCCCCCTGTGAGCCGCAGAATGGGGTCCCGGAATGGGCGCTGATGCCGGAGTAAAACACTCCCATTTTTACTCTGGCGTCGGCACTTAGCCGCCCGTTGGGGGAGAATCCCGCTCTGCGTTTCCCGATTTTCCATGCTCATCGCCAGTGACATCACGAGGTTTATGTCCACAAAGTGTGAGAACCACATTTTAATGGATTCAAATAAACTTGAATATGATTAATCAGCCTTCCCGCTACATGACCCGACCCCTTCAGTGAATGTTCATATAGGCAATGTTTACAACAGCTTTATAAAAATGAGATTCAGTTAAAGGGATCCCCCAGGTGTAGCCCCAGGGGGAGGGCATGCTGCCACCTGCACGGGTTGGCAATCCCAGTTTGGCGCAGTGCCACCATGCCAGTACCAGCCTGGCAATGCCAACCAACAGTGCCAGGGGCAGGTCCTCTGTGGAGCCACATTGGGGTGGGGGAGGGTTTCCCATTATGTATCGCGGGGGTGTGGAGATCGTTGAGGCCTTTGAATGGGAACTTGCAGGCATGGGGGTGGAGTGGGCAGTGAGGGAGGAGTAACATCAGCAATACATCTATGGTGGTGGGGGTGGGATGTGTGAACCTGATGATTGGTGGGGGTGGGGAAGAGAGAGCCCGATGATAAATTGAGGTGGGGGGGGGTTAATGTTCTGTTCTGCTCGAGGCGCCCGTTAAAGATGGCGCCCTGATCACTGTGGTGCTAGCTTTATAAAGCCTAGCGCTGCCAGTCTGATGGTGTAAACCACATCCACTCATTTCTTTTCTTCAGAGAGGCTCAAGGTCTCAAGTGAAAACTGGTGTGTGCAGCTGGAGAGCTACACACCGGTTTTCAGTCAGAGCCTGACACTTCGAAAAAATATGGTAAGATTATGCCCTAGAGGTTTACATTGTGTTACGATACTGAAATTCCACATAATTGCCAGGAATTTGAAACAGAAACCAAAGCGGAATTTAATGTCCCATCACCAGGCCAGAAAGCTGGGTAGTGAACCTGTTCTGGTGGCCAGCACGACCCAGGACTGCATCTTGTCAACTGCAGCCAATGTGCTGGGACCATCATCCAAATGAAGAACCAATGGCTGTGCATTTTCAGCAGTGGGAGTGGTGGCCACTGCTGAGGCGGCACTTTGAGGAGGAGGGTGCATTGATGGTAGTGCACCTTCACCGCCAGTTAAATAGGCTGTCAGGAGTGCTAGGGTATATCTGGCAGGTGCCAATGAAGTGTTGGGGGTTGGTGGATGGTAGCGAGGGCAGGTGGCACCCTTTCTGCAGGAGCAGTCATTGTCACTGGAGGCCCATTCAAGGGCCAAAGAGAACCTGAAATTTAGGGCTCACCCCGAGCCAGCATTAAGGTCACCAAGGTTTATCTGGTGGTCCCCCCACACAGGAAAGGACTCCCTCAAACTCTCATTAAATGACAATGGAGGTTAGAAGAGGCCCTTACTTGGCTACTTAAATGAATGAATTGAGCTCCAGGAATCATAGAACCATAGGAATTCCTACAGTGCAGAATGAGGCCATTCAGCCCATTGATTCTTCACCCACCTTCTGAAAAAGCACCCTACCTAGGCCCAATACTCCGCCATATCATAAAATAGTGATCATATTGTGCATCTAATAAAGAGCTATTTAATATTTCTTGCTGCAGAGCATTGAAAGTACATCTGGGAATGACTGAACCTAATGCATTATATAATTAATGAAATAACTTTGGGAAAATCCAAAAATCCTGGTCGTAGCATGCATTGTATTTAGAACTTGGTAATTCTAAAAGACTTAATTTGTTATGAACAAATTGTGTATTATGTGAAAGCTACATTTTCCTTCCATTATTCGTACTATCACAGCAACTCTCGTTAGCTCAACCGAGTTCTTAAAAGAGGCATATTTTCCAATATCCCCATAACTCTGCAACACCACCATGGGCGGGATTCTCTGAGCCTCCACGCCACAATCGCAATCGGTGCGGGGCGGAGTCTGGGCATTGGTGCCGAAATCCGGAACGACGCTATTCCCACGATTCTCCGGTTGCCAAGAATTGCCGCGAATCGCGTGCTCGGTCTACACGGTGCGGGATGGGGGCCATTCACAGAGACCTCCCCCCCGTGATTCTCTGACAACTGGCCGAGTTCCCGCGCTGTGGTTCTAACAATGTTTTGCCTATCGGGAACGGCTGGAGGTGGCTGCGGAGTCAGTCCGTGGACGCCCTGGTGGGGGGCGGGGGGATCCTTCACTGGGTGAGGGGGGGCCTCACGGATGCCAGGCTAGCCTTCGAGGGCCACCGATCTGTGGGCACGCGCGATCTCTGTGGGGCCCTATATTTTAGGGGCCAGTCCGCGGTATGAGTCCACCGTGTCACACGGGGCGGCTGCCAAAGCTCATCGCCGTGCGCAAGCGCGGACCCCCGACCTGGAGTGCAGGGCCCCGTAACGGCAGGCAGAGCTGCGAGGTGTACTCCGGGGCCCTGCTAGCCTCCTTCACGTAGGAGAATCACTCTGGACTTTGTTCAGGAAAGTCCAGAGTGAAACGCCCGCGTTTTGACACTGGAGTAGGGACATAGCTCCATTATTGGAGAATCCTGCCCCATATCTTAGGCACTAAGGGGTAATTTAACATGGCCAATTGCCACCTTCCCTGATGCTGGCAGGATGGCATGGTGGAGACAAGATGATGGACACTGCCCCCATCACTACCTTCCCATGCCACTTTACAGGCCCACCCCCTCCCAGCAGGTGCCCAGCCCACCACCTTTCCACCCTGCCCCGAGCTCACACCCATAACAAGATATGTGGGTGGGCACTGAAATCAGAAGACCATCAGTCGTATGTAAATAAATAATTAAGGGACAATTTGAGCTTTTAACAATCCAATTGATCTTGATAAAAGCTGCCCATGTTATAATACAGTTGGGGTGGGCAGTCAGTTGGGAATTGGCAGTTCAAATGTTTAAAAATATTTTTAAAAGGTTGGAACTGAAGGCGTATACTATGTTTGTTGGGTACGTTTTGCATATTGGAGGAAGGCCCCTTCATTCTACCTGCAAACTCTCTAAAATCCAAACCTCAACCCCCATTCCTGATAAAGCAGGGACATCCTGCCCCACACCATGGGAATAACGATTCATTCCCCCCCACACCACACATGCATGAGGATGACCCAACTTCCCCCACGCAAACCCCCCCCCCTCAGCAATGCCCCATCAGCCACCCCCTGGCCCCTTCCTTCAACTCCCCACTTAGGTGCCTGGTATTGCCAATGCTGCACTGCTTCCTGGCACCATGGCACTGACACCCTGGCTGTGATACCCTAGCCTGGCACACAGCGCCCCGAGAGGGGGGGGGGTCAAGGAGGTTGGTCATGTGCCCCTCTGCCACTGACAGGCTGCAGAGGGAAGGTCCCCTCAGGGCCCTGGGGGATGGGTGGACTTGGGCTGTGGTTAAGGGGTTGACCCCAGGACCCTCCCCCCTGAATGAGGGCTGGACTGGACTGGTCTGGACTGCCCCTTCCAGCCCTGGGCAACTGGAAGATCACTCTTGCCATGGCAACTTCAGGCTGCTCTCTGTTCAAAATCATCATCCTGGTCTGATCTGTTTAAACTCTGTAGTGGCCTGACCTTCTCTGCCTGACAGTTGATGAGCAGATTAGTCAGTTCATTGAAGATTGAAGCAGGAGGACTTACCCTTTCCTCACATCTGCTCCCTCAGCCTTATGCCTTTAAAACTGCTGCTTTTTGAAATGCCAGAGCCTCCCTGGAAGGCCCACAACATTTGAAAAGCTTTGAAATTACCTGAGATCCTTTGAAATGCTTAGCATTTACTCAACTTCACAGTGCAGTACCTTTAACTAGCTAGCTGCTGGCCACTTCAACAATGCTAAGTGCGTTCTACGGTTAGAAATGAGGAAGTGAAAGCACTTAGTATTCTTGAAGTGGCCAACATCTATCAATCAGAACAAGAATGATTATAAACATTGCGGTTTAGGATCTATGGAGAGTGCTTCAGATGGATTCAAGGGTGAAGGGCAAGATAAATAAACTACCCACCTGGCAGCTGTGTTTAAACCATTAAACTGTCAAATCAAATGCGCTCAGACTGCACACCTGGGCCGGGATTCTCCGAGCCTGCGCCGGGTTGGGGAATCAGTGGGGGGGGGGGGGTGCGCGAGTATCCTGCCACGCTGCTCCGACGCCGGGCTGCCGATTCTCCGGTGTGGTTTACATATCGTCCCACCCAGTGGGACCTCAGCTTTCTGGCTACGGGGGCCATCCTGGTTGGGGGGGGGGGGGAGGGGGCAGAGGGGGGATCCGACTCCTGGGGGTCCTCCACAGTGGCCAGGCCCATGACTGGGGGCTACCAATTGGCGGGTATGCTCATTCCTCCGCGCCGGGCCCCTGCAGGGCTCCGCCATGTTGCCCGGGGGCCGGCGTGGAGACGGCCGTGGTGTGCATGCGTGGACGCACGCCAGCCATGTAGGGCCGGCTTTCGCCGCTGGAGCAGTGCACAGCACTCCGGCCCCATTCTAGCCGTTGAGGAAGGGGAAAATGACTGGACCTGGAGGCCCATTGACGCTGGCATCGCTCGCGCCTGTTTTGATGCCGGCGTCAACACTTGGCCGGGATTTCGGAGAATCCCAGCCCTGTTCTTTCTAGGAAGCACTTTAAACTTTTAAAAAATTCACCATGAAAGAATTGCACGAAGACAGAGCACCTGCTCTTTCTAAGAAGCACATGAGATTAGAAAGAAAAAACTATAGTAAGTTTGCCCCTTCACATCCAAACATGCGCAGGTGAGGTGGATTGGCCAAGCTCAATGCATGGGTTTACAGGGATAGGGCAGGTCGTGTGCAGAAGTAGAGTGTTCTTTGAGATGGTCAGTGCAGACTCAATGGACAGAATTACCTCCTTCTGGACGATAGGGATTCTATGGAAAAAGTGCGATCAGACAGGACACCAACTCAAAAGAGAAAGCACTTCAGAGTTAATGGACCTTGAAGTGCCATAAAAACAAACAAAGCTGAGCCTTCCTTTGAAATAGCCTTCAGCTGTCCACCAAGCGGTTCATAAATGGTGTGTGAGATTCAATGTTAGCAACCAAGTACAAAGGGATAAAAGAAGGAATACTGCAACATTGACATCACAGAGCCTATTGAAACTTCAAGTGGAGTGAAATACTTCTCCAAGGAACAAGCTGCAGAATGGCTCTGTCCTGTGAGAGGATTTTAGGACAGACAAGCTGCAGCTGTGTTTTGCCCTGTTTTGGGTGTTAAACATGAAGGTATGCAGGCTTCAAGGCTTCACAGACCCAAAACCTGGCCCTCTGCAGCCCACCCCAAGCCCCTCAATCCCCAGCTCCCTTGCAGGAACCCCTCCAATGGCATCTGGCCAGCAGTTGCTGTGCTCCCCCTTGGAGTTCATGGCACCTGATCCCACTTTTAAGGATCAGTAGTGATTCCTGCCCAGGTGACTTACCGCCGAGGGGTACGGGAGAATAGCAGGAGAATAGTTGCATTCAACTGTAATCTCACTACAGTAATAAGATTAAAATGAATGCAAATGAGCTGTGATCAATTTTTCGCCCTTTTTGGGCAAGATCCTGATCACTTCAGCTGGAGCACGCCAGCAGAATCGGAAACTGTTTTGCGCCCAGCGCAGGTCCTGGGCTGGATTCTCTGATTTTTGAGACTGTCCAGAAAATGTGTCTGGTCTTATGACCAAAATAATCGGCGGGATTCTCCGACTGCTGACGCCAAAATTGCGTTTGGCAATTGGCCAGAGGATCTGTTTTTATGCCGAAATCGGGGGCGGTGCTGTTTTTCAGATGCTCCGTCCCTTCAAAAACGGCGGAATCGTTGAGTACGCCTCCCGGTGCGGGGGCGGCCGAGCTGTATAACATGGCGCCAACCCCACGCGGACCCGGCCTGCCAGATAGTGCCCCCCTGTAACCCACCTCGCCATCTCCGGACCACCCCCTACCAGTGCCCCCCAGCCCCCGCCGAAGGTCCCCCGACCGGCGAATGGCGCCCTCCGACTGCGGCAGTGCTAGACACAGTCCACAGCCACCACTCGAGGTCCCCGGAAACTGTGAGGACACGCCCAACGCCGTCGGGAAGTAAGCCCATGGGGCGGAGCATCAGGGGAGGGCCTCAGGTGATGACATGAGGCCGTCCCAACGGCGTGTGGCGAACTTGGCGATTACGCCATTTTTGAGGGGGCGGAGTATCTGAAAAACAGCGGCGCCCCCGATTTCGGCATAAAAACAGATCCTCCGGCCAATTGCCAAATGCAATTTCGGCATCAGCAATCGGAGAGTCCCGCCCCCTGTTTGGGCCTCTCCCACAATTCTCCCAACGTAGCAGAATTTGTGCCAGGCACAACACGGCCGGAGAATCACGCCCTTTGATTACCTAATTGAGTTATAATTGGGATGTACAAATATGTTTGAATAACTGGAAATTGGAGAGAGATCACAGCCCAACTCCTTTGTGCAGTAAGCACATATTGTTCTGGACAGAAGTTGACGAGCAGTTGAAATCTCCTGCCTCTCTCTACCCAACTAACAAGCTGGGACCTGTCCATTAATTTGATGTTGTCTCAATTCTGCAGTAGACAGATATTTTAAAAGATAATTTAATTCCACAGCTGTATTGCGAGGAGAACACCCAACTCCAGCATCTTCATCTTTAAATCCAAAGCATCAAGAATATCAAATTTTGCATGAGGACAGCCAATTCACCAAACTTTAAGCTGTACTATTTTTCCTTTTTTAATGGATGGACTCTAATTTAGCCAATCTATCCTCCCCTATTTGTGATCTGTATTTGTGTGTGTGGACTTGGAGAGTGTGTATCTTGTTATTTTACCGAATCAGTTTAAATATAACAAACTAACCCCCTTTGTTAAATACAAGAAAACATGTCTGACTGGGTCATTTAGGATCACTGTGTAAACAGTTAAGTACTCACTGGATTGACAAAGGTAACCTTTTTAAAAAAACAAAGGGAGGGAAAAGGGGGGAGGCATTCGACCCCATCTCACCTGATTATAACAATGACCAGATGTAAAGACAATTGTTGTTATCCAGACTCGCAAAACATATTGCAACTTTCCACAGCATTTTAGAAGCTAAGTATTATGTAATATTCATGCACTCAGTGATTAATGGCTTTCTAGTGTTTGTAGTGCCTTGCACATTATTTAACAAGTAGAGGCGGTGAATTTGTAGTTACACAGTCTGTGATCTACCATCTGCGTGACTCACACAAACAAACAAAACGTTCCCTCCAATTCAAAGTTATAGAGTTCAGGTTGGTTTTCCCGCTAATTAATTAGCCCTGTCCAAGCGTATACTTTTCAAATGATGTTCCCATCTCATTAAAAAGATTCCAGTCCTGCACATATTTTGTGAAATGGCTGTGCCTGGAAACTGTGCTCTCATGGCCTCAAGCCAATCAGCCGGGAAATCTGCACTAACCAGATGGCAGCTTAGATTTCCCACTTGAGTTCACTGAATCACTGGAATCATTTAGGGGAACAGAGATGGAAACTTATTTGGAAATTGCTCAACTCGTCAATACTAGCTATTCGGCCAAAAATGACAAAACGGACAAAACATCACAGCATAACGAGCACAGTAGTTCGCACTGTTGCTTCACAGCTCCAGGTTCCGGGTTCGATTCCCGGCTTGGGTCACTGTCTGCATGGAGTTTGCACTTTCTCCCAGTGACTACGTGAGTTTCCTCTGAGTGCTCCGGTTTCCTCCCACAGTCCAAAGATGTGCAAGTTAGATGGATTGGCCATTTTCAATTGCCCTTCGTGTCCAAAACGGTTTGGTGGGGTTACAGGGTTACGGGGATAGGGTGGAGGTGTGGGCTTATGTAAGGTCCTCTTTCTAAGGGCTGGTGCAGACCCGATGGGCCGAATGGCCTCCTTTGCACTGTAGATTCTATGGTTCTATGATCCAATCCTAGGTGGGTGATATGAACAATGTGTTTCCCCCTTTTTCTGCACTGCAATGGTGCAAGGATGCTGTTTATCCCAACATTGTGCAACTGCTGATGATAGTGAGGCCTTTTAAATGAGCTAAATAAGAGGTGATGAATTGCTCTGGCACATTGTTGAAACTTTCAATCCTTTTCACAAAACAGACTTTTTGATCTCAGCCAGTAACCCCACCTGAAAAATCCGAATGACTCTAATTGGAAAAATCAGCACGGGGTTAGGTACAACTTTGCATCAGTCACAAGTCCTGTCCCACATAAGGTGCCAAGGCAATGGGAGTAGGAAAATCCTGGCCAGCCTATCGATCATTGAGGCCAGAGAGGCCTGATTCTTTATTACCCTTTACACATCCAGAAATCTGCATAAAAGTGGGCAGAGCAGGCCTCAGGATTGAATTCTGTTGAGTCTCTGTCTCCTCACTTGTCAAATTCTACCACACAACAACCCCCCCACCCCACCCCCACCCCCTCCCCCTCCCCATCCACACCATCAATTTTAGGACATGCCACAAAACCCAGCCACAGGGCAAAGGATGTATATGTGGATAGAATGCTACGTGGCATCTCCTGGAAGGCAGTAGTTCGCCTCCCTATTACCAAAAGCAGCAGCCCAATGGCCCACAGCATGGTTTTTCAAGGTGCAGTTATGACCTGTGGGCCGCAGGCGAGCGACAGAAGAATCGCGGAGCTAAGGGTTGCAGTGTTCCCGAAAGATGGAATTGGTTCTCACTGCACCCATCAGCTGCAAATGCAGAACTTCCCAATGTCAGCATTCAGAAGCCTGCAGAGAAAATCCTGCCAAAAATGTCAGTTCAGTCCTCTTGACGGAGCAATTACTTGACGGAAGGGGGAGAGAGACAGATGCAAATTTTTATCTGACATAAAAAGCAACAGAATGAGAGAGATTTAAAAACCCCTTCTTGTAGTTGCAGTGATGGGAGGGTTTGAAGTTCCAAGATTTTTTTGAAACTCCCTCAATCTTATGGCATCTGAGAAATCTCGCCAATTATACTGTAATGTTAATATGTGGGGCATTTAAAAATGTCACTCCTGTAAACCCCGTGGGCCCCCACCCTACCACCACCACCATCTGCTTCCTGGCGGCAGCTCTGCTTCAAAAACCATGCCACGGAACCTTTGGCGGATTCCTCACCCTCTCCTTCATCCTGGCCAAAGCTGCGGCCTAAGAGTTCACCCGGATACGGTACAACTGCACTTCCATCCCCCTGGACGTGGAGCCCATTTGCTCTGCCCCAATGCAGAGTAGTGATCCAGTGGACAACATCAGGGGGTCCATGCTCCAGGTCCGGGAGATGCAACAGAAAGAGACCATCATGAATCAGAAGGAGAACATCAGAGAATTCACCGCAAAGCTCAACAGATGCGAGGGTCAGTGTGTATCAGAACCCTCGGTGAGAGATCACAATCCCAGGCCGAGATGCCACAGCAAGTAGTCAGGAAACAGTAGGAATACTCTGGTAGTTCTCTCTTTAGCTCAGGTGGACACATAAAATCAACTCTGACAAACTTTACAACCACTCAAAACAAGCCTGGAAAATGTAGAGGTAAATATAAGTAAAAACAAACCTTCTAAATGTCATCGGACAAGTTTACAGTAACAAAAACATGCAGACGATCCGATTGGGCATTGGCACAATGACCGATTGGAACCAATTTGAGATTCCCACCTATCAAATAGATACAACTTTTTAAAAACAAACTGAATGCCAGCAAAATGTTTGTCCAAGTTACAGGCGGTGGATGTTCAAGTTGTTTATATGAAGAGGCAGTTCCCATTCCTTTTTGACACAGCTTGCTGACATGCATATAATCAGAAATAGCTGGCTTTCAGATGACAGATGCTCTCATTGGGATTGCCTTGATTCTTTTCTTAGTGGGGGGTCAATACAATACTCATAATGCAGCTTGTCCTCATTCTGTAACAAATGTCTTACACGTGTGTTTGCATGTGTGTGTGTTTAAGACCATAAGTCATAGGAGCAGAATTAGCCATTTCACTATGCCACAATTGAATAACTGAGACAATAATTAATACCTGAGAAAACTTTGTTCAAAGTCCATTCTGTCTGATTATTGACAACCAGAAGTTAGTTTATCAGTCGTTTGTGGGGCAGTTTTAATTTTGTCAGCATTCATCAATATTAGTTCAATTATTTTGAATACGTTGAATAAACTTGCATCAAGTAATTGGATTGCATTTAAGCCAATTATGAATCGAGATTTTAATATCACTATCTTAAGGTTTATGGGACCCAGGTTCAATTCCAGCCTTGGGTCAATGTCTGTGTGGAGTTTGTACATTCGCCCCGTTTCTGCGTGGGTTTCCTTCAGGTGCTCTGGTTTCCTCCCACAGTCCAAAGATGTACAGATTAGGTGGATTGGCCATGCTAAATTGTCCCTTAGTGTTCAAAACATTAGGTGGAGATATTGGGTTTTCGAGATAAGGTGGGGATAGGTAGGGTGCTCTTTCAGAGGGTTGTGCAGACTCGATGGGCCGAACGGCCTCTTTCTGCATTGTAGTGATTCGATATGGTTCTCTCACAGTGATATCAGTTCTTTGTTCTTCTTTCTCCCCTCCTCGGTCTCCTTCCTCCACTTTGTTCCTCGAGCCAGTACCCCACGGTGAATGCAGGTTCCCAATTGTTGGCGGCCTTCCCGTATCTCTCATGAGTAACTATTCTTCATGTGTGACCTTGAACAGCGAACGTTTATAGATAGGCGGACATGACATGCATGTCTGATCCTGTCCTCACTCAATGCTGACATAAATTCAATGAACCAGGAGTTACTGGATAGTGATTAAGAACAGAAAAACTAGATGATTTTCTTTCCCTCACTTTCCTGGGCAGGAAAACATTAGTTGAAGCGAAATATAAGGAAGGCCCCGGGGTGGTGAGATCTCAAGAGGAACATCTTCATAATTAAGAATAAGATGTGTTAAGAGCGTTGCAGAGTGGAGTTGCACGGTGTTTGGTACGATGATATGAATGAGGCAATGATGATTTGCGATTTTGAAGGCTCGCATGTACAGGGAAGGAAAGAGTGAATGCATGTTTGAAACTCTGAGTAACACCTCATAATACTTGTTGTGTTGTCAATGAGGAAGCTTGCCTGATCACACTCATCTCAAAGGTTGGAGATGACTTTAACCATCTTTAATTTTGTCTCCTACAAGGTGCAACATCAACTGCTCCTGCTGCAAGCTCCAAGCTCTGAGGCAGAAGAGGAAGCCCCCGAGAGTGCATCCCTTCTGCTCCCAGCACCAGCACAGATACGTGCACCTAGGTGGGTATGTGTGCCTCAGGAATGCCACACCCATCAACAAGGCATGTAAAATCTACCAACTGGTGAATGCACAGTTGTACATGCAGATGTTGTACATGCAGATGTTGGAGACTGTGAGCGTGCAGGCCTCTTGCAGACAGAGGAATGCTGGAGTCAACTTGAGATGCTTATCTCCATTCAGATGATGAGACACTGGAGTTGTCCATAAGGCAGTAGATGATGGATATCCAGCCGGAGGTGTGTTTAGATGTGACAGAGATTCCAGAGGGGTTGCATATTCTGGCCCGGTCATTGCAGGAGTCCATCCAGGCCATGAGCACTGCGATGATTTATTCTGCAGAACTCATGGGCCGGGATTCTCCCTTCTGGGGACTAAGTCCCCACGCCGGGGGGACAACCGGCGCCAAGAACTCCGGCGTCAACAGCCCCTGAAAGTGCGGTATTCTCTGCATTTTCGGGGGCTAGGTGGACGCCGGAGGGGTTGATGCCACTCCAGCCGGCACCGAAGGAACAGCGCGAGTTTGTGCATGCGGCGAAGGGCCGGCATGATCTCGTGCACGCGCGGAACCGCCGGCGCATGTGGGTCCGCGCATGTGCAGACCGGCCGGCATATTTGGCACATGCGCAGGGGGTTTTCTTCTCCGCGCCGGCCATGGCGGAGCCCTACAGGGGTCGTTGCGGAAGGAAGAACTGCCCCCACGGAACAGGCCAGCCCGCAGATCGGTGGGCCCCGATTGCAGGCCAGGCCACCGTTGGGGCCCCCCGGGGTTGGATCCCCCCACGCCCCCGCACCCCCGCACCCCCGAGGACCACCCCCGCCGACTTACCTGCCAGCTCCCGCAATGTGGGACCATATGTAAGCCACGCCGGTGGGACTGGCGAAAAATGGACGGCCGTTCCGACCATCGGGGCCCGGAGAATTGCCGGGGGGAGCGCTGCCAATGGCCCCCGACCAACGTGATGTGAATCCCGCCCGAAAAACGGCGCCGGAGAATAAGGCAGCCGGCATCGGGGCAGTGGGACGGGGTTTGCGCTCCCCCCCCGGGGATTCTCTAATCCGGTGGGGGGTCGGCCAATCCCACCCCAGGTTTCCTCCATTGTCAAATGCATGGCTTCCTCCAGCTTTGACAAAGAGTCATCCAGCCACGAAACATTGGCTCTCTTCTTTCTCCACAGATGTTGTCAGACCTGTTGAGACTGTCCAGTATTTTCTGTTTTGGTTTCCGATTCCAGCATCCGCAGTAATTTACTTTTAATTTTCTCCTTTGATGACTGGCCAAACCCAGCAGATAACTGATGCAACCATAGGTATGTATGCTGACCTTGTCTCTGAACTCAGAGGGCCACAGCTAGGACCATCGGGTGGAACTCGGGCCTGGAGGCACATCCAGCTCTGGGTCCCTCTCAGGAAAGCAGGGAAGGCCAAATGGACCTAATGACTAAGGATGAGCAGCAGCTAATACCACTGGGAGGCACCTGTCAGCATACATCTGATGGGGAGAGCCCTCTGCCATAGGCACCTATACCTTTGAGTGCTGTGGTTACATGGTCAGCAACCTGCCTCCATCGCAGCTGGCAGTGAGGGGGGAGGGGGAGGGGGGAAACCGTGTTGTTACTCGTTCTGAGTGAGTGTGCTTAACACTCAATTTGGCTCTGTTTTGTTACTTAGCCCTGGAGTCGCCAGGTATCGTTAAGATACTGCCACAAGTTTCAAGTGAAGTTCAAAGCAATAAAACCATACACCAATTAGTAAGTTCAAACAACTGAGTTATTATAATACAATTATAATAACTACCCATGCACATGCTAAGAGGATTAAACTATTCCTACCGCTAAATAAACAAATACTTATCTCGAAGGAACTGCCAGATCAGGGGGCAAGGCCTCTTGCTCTGCACTGGTCTGCAGACTTCAGGTTGGTACGGGTTAAAAAGGGGTCAGGAATGTCTACCTCTGGTAGCGATCGTTGTGAGACATTTACTTGCTGGCGGCTGCTGTCCCAAACCTCTCCTCTCTCTCGTTCAAGGTCTTCTTGGCAAAAGCTGGTCGAGGTGCTGGTCCATAGAGGAGGGCTGGTCAAGGAGAGAGGAGGGCTGGACAAGAAGAGCGAACTAAGTGTGGGACCTGTCTTTTATAGGTGCCAGGGATCCGCGCCCCTTTGGGCGGACCCCTTTACCTGCTTGGAATCGACTAGGTCTCTTCCCAATCGATATGTTTGAATCCCCCCAATACTGACGCTGTTCCTTGGCTACTGGGCGGGCTTTCAGGTGCTTTGTTTTCGGACCCCGCTGGTGCCGGGGTGTCTGGTATCCTATACAATGTTGCAGTTACTTCCCCATTTGTGTCCATTGTCTCTGGGATCGTCCCATTACTATGCTAATTGCCTCGGAGATTGCCTCATTAGTATGCGGAATGTTCGTTTCGTTGCTGTCTGCTCTCTTCGCAGACAGAATCCACACCTGCTTGGTGCAGCCTGCTGGTGCTGCAAACATTGTCCATTTTAACCTGTATGCTTTGCGTTCCTCCATTTTGTATTTAGGGAATGGCCAACTTCGGTGGCTACAGTGTACCGCAGCATCTGGACAAGGTTTACAAAAGCCCCACATTAGTCACACATATTTATTATTGGTATTATTTGCCCATGATAATAACCTTCTGTTTTTAGAACATAAGAACTAAGAGCAGGAGTAGGCAATCCAGCCCCTCGAGCCTGCTCCACCATTCAATATGATCATGGCTGATCTGTCTGCCTCAACTCCACTTTCCTGCCCATTCTCCATAACCTCTCAATCCATTACTAATTAAAATCTGTCAATAAATTTATTCAATGTCACAGCATCCACCGCTCTCTGGGGTAGTGAATTCCACAGATTCACAAGCCTTTAAGAGAAGTAATTTCTCCTCATCTCTGTTTTATGAATTACTTCTCATTTCAATATCTTGGAACACCTCAGTTTATTTACTGTATGTGTGATTATATGGAGTAGAATTCCAATGAAATTATTTTGCATGTATGTCATTAGGTGCATTAATCAAAGAGAAAATGCTGGACAATCTCAGTAGGTCTGGCAGCATCTGTAGGAAGAGAAAAGAGCCAATGTTTTGAGTCCAGATGACCCTTTGTCAAAGCTAAAAGTCAGAGAAAGTGGGAAATATTTATGCTGTGGAGTGAGAATGAAACATGAGTCATTGCTACAGAAACATGTCATATTTACAAATTTTTGGGGCAGCACGGTAGCATGGTGGTTAGCATAAATGCTTCACAGCTCCAGGGTCCCAGGTTCGGTTCCCGGCTGGGTCACTGTCTGTGCGGAGTCTGCACGTCCTCCCCGTGTGTGCGTGGGTTTCCTCCGGGTGCTCCGGTTTCCTCCCACAGTCCAAAGATGTGCGGCTTAGGTGGATTGGCCATGCTAAATTACCCGTAGTGTCCTAAAAAGTAAGGTTAAGGAGGGGGGGGGGTGGATTACGTGGGTTTGAGTAGGGTGATCATGGCTCGGCACGACATCGAGGGCCGAAGGGCCTGTTCTGTGCTGCACTGTTCTATGTTCTATGTTCTAAACCCAGGGAAACGGGGTGCTAATAGCCACAGAAACCAAGGAGAAAGAGTGATAATGGTAGTCGCCAGAGAGAACAAAAGGGGTGAAAGGCATGGTGGAGGCGTGGGGCACAGGCAGGCAACTGGCCCAAGAGAGGGGATGGCTGATCGCCGGGTGGGGGGGGGGGGGGGGGGGGGGGGAATGTGCCCCCCAACTAGAAGGATTACCTGGAATGTAAGAGGGCTCAATGGCTCAATGGGCTGGTAAGAGGGCACGCGTGTTCACGCATTTGAGAGGACTGAAGGCAGACATGGTAATGCTGCAGGAGACACCCCTTAGAGTAGCTGACCAGATTAGATTAAGGAAAGATTGGGTCGGACAGGTTTTTCACTCGGGACTGGACTTGAAGACCAGAGGGGTCGCGATCCTGATCAACAAGCGAATGGTGTTTGAGGGAGGAAGAATAGTTTCGGATGGAGGCGGTCGGAACATTATATTCAGTGGGAAATTGGAGGGGGTGCAGGTGGTATTAGTAAATTTATACGCGCCAAACTGGGACGATGTGGAGTTTATAAAGAGGATGCTGGGGAAGATACCGGACCTGTTTTCGCATAAGCTGGTCACGGACGGGACTTCAACAGTTATTGACCCTGGTTTAAGCCGGTTAAGCTCAAAAACAGGCAGGATGCCAGCAATGGCTAAGGAGCTAAAAGGGTTCATGGAGCAGATGGGTGGGGGGGAGGGGGGGGGGGGGTGTGGGGGGGTGGACCCATGGAGATTTGGGCAGCCAAGAGTAAAGGAGTTCTCCTTCTATTCACACGTACATAAAGTGTACTCCTGGATTGATTTCTTTATTCTGAGCAGGGCTCTACTGACGGGGTGATGGATACGAGGTACTCAACGATCACAATCTCAGACCACACAGGGTTGACCTACAGGTTAGTAAAGACAGTAACCAGCGCCCGCACTGGAGGTTAGACGTGGGATTCTTAGCGGACAAAGAGGTGTGTGGGCGGTTGAGGAAATGTATTCAGAACTACCAGGAGGTCAATGGCATGGGGAAAATTTCAGCAGCGGTGGTCTGGGAGGCATTGAAGGCGATGGTTAGAGGGGAGCTGATCTCGATACGGGCCCACAGGGAGAAGGTAGACAGGCAGAGACGGACCGATTGGGAAAGGACATACTACAGCTCAATAGGAGGTATGTGGAGACCCCACAGGCAGGGCTTCTAAGGGATCGGCGGAGGCTACAGGCGGAGTTTGGCTTGTTAACCACAGGAAGGGCGGTAGAGCAGCTGAGAAAGGCGAGGGGGGCGATTTATGAGCATGGAGAGAAGGCCAGCAGAATGCTTGCACAGCAGCTTAGAAAGAGGGAGGTAGCCAGGGAGACAGGGAAAGTAAAGGATGGAGACGGGCACCTGGTGGGAGACTCAGCAGGGGTGAAGAAGGCATTTAAGGATTTCTATAGTAGGCTGTATGGGTCGGAACCCCCAGCTGGGCCAGAGGGGATGAGGCACTTCCTAGGGAGGCTGAATTTCCCGTAGGTGAACGGGGAGCTAGTAGAAGGGCTGGGGGCCCCGATCGGGATCAAAGAGATCGCGGAGAGGCTGAAGGCCATGCAGTCAGGTAAAGCCCTGGGGCCGGATGGGTACCCAGTGGAGTTCCATAAAAGGTTCTCTGGGATTCTCTGGGGCAGCACGGTAGCATTGTGGATAGCGCAATTGCTTCACAGCTCCAGGGTTCCAAGTTTGATTCCGACTTGGGTCACTGTCTGTGCAGAGTCTGCACATCCTCCCCGTGTGTGCGTGGGTTTCCTCCGGGTGCTCCGGTTTCCTCCCACAGTCCAAAGATGTGCAGGTTAGGTGGATTGGCCATGGTAAATTGCCCTTAGTGTCCAAAATTGCCCTTAGTGTTGGGTGGGGTTACTGGGTTATGGGGATAGGGTGGAGGTGTTGACCTTGGGTAGGGTGCTCTTTCAAAGAGCCGGTGCAGACTCGATGGGCCCGAATAGCCTCCTTCTGCGCTGTAAATTCTACGAATCTATGAATATTGGAGCCACTCTTGATGAGGACATTCAATGAGGCAAGGGAGAGAGGGGTGCTTCCCTCGACGATGTCACAGGCCATGATCTCGCTGATCCTGAAGAGGGGTAAGCATCCGGAGCTGTTTGGGTCCTACAGGCCGATATCCCTATTGAATGTGGACACCAAACGGCTGGCTGAAAGTTTTTCCTCTAGGATTGAAGACTGTGTTCCGGACGTGATTGGGGAGATTCCTGTTTGTGTTCCAGTGTCTCCCCATCTTTATTCCGCGGACCATTTTTAAACGAGTTAACAAAGTTCTCACTGGCTTTGTATGGGCGGGCATAAAGAAGGGGATGCATGAGCGGAGCCGGGACGAGGGTGGGCTGGCGCTGCCAAACTTCAGTAACTATTATTGGGCGTCGAATATTGCCATGATCGGCAGCACGGTAGCACAAGTGGATAGCACTGTGGCTTCACAGTGCCAGGGTCCCAGGTTCGATTCCCTCCATACTGTCTGTGAGGAGTCTGCACATTCTCCCTGTGTCTGTGTGGGTTTCCTCCGGGTGCTCCAGTTTCCTCCCACAGTCCAAAGACGTGCAGGTTAGGTGGATTGGCCATGATAAATTGCCCTTAGTGTCCAAAAAGGTTTGGAGGGGTTATTGGGTTACAGGCACAGGGTGGAAGTGAGGGCTTAAGTGGGTGGGTGCAGACACGATGGGCCGAATGGCCTCCTTCTGCACTGTATGTTCTATGATCAGGAAGTGGGTGGTGGGGGGGGAGGGTCGGCATGGGAGCCAATGGAGGTGGCCTCATGTAAGGGCACCAGCTGGGGGGCATTGATAACGGCGCCTCTGCCGTTCCCACCAGCACGGTGCTCCACGGTTCTCAGGTGGTGGCCCTGAGAGTCTGGGGGTAATGGGGGAAGCATGTGGGAGTGGAGGAAGCATCAGTCTGATCTCCAATCTGCAATAATCACCGAGATAGAGGATGGTCTCTGGGCGGATGCGTTGAGTAGAGTCAACACGTCCAAAACATGCACCAGGCTCAGCCTGATACAGTTTAAGGTCATTCACCAGGCTCACATGACAGTGGCCCGGATGAGCAGGTTCTTTGGTGTCGAAGATAGGTGTGCAAGGTGTGCGGAGGGGGGGGTGGGGGGGGGGGGGGGGGGGGGGGCAGCGAACCATGTCCACATGTTTTGGGCATGCCCAGAATCAGGGGATTCTGGCAGATGTCATGTACACGGTGTTAAAAACAAGGGTGGCACCGAGTCTGGAGGTGGCGTTTCTCAGGGCGTTGGAAGATCCAGGAATCCAGGAGGAGAAAGAGGCAGACATCTGGCCTTTGCTTCCCTGGTAGCCTGGTAGCTTGGAAGGACTCAAAGCCCTGAAAGTCAGAGACCGGGCTATCTGACATGGCTAGCTTTCTCTGTTTGGAGAAAATCAAGTTTGCCTTGAGAGGGTCAATGTTAGGGTTCGTCCGGAGGTGGCAACCGTTCCTCGACTTCTTTGCAGAAAACTAATCGTCAGCAGAAGGGGGGGGTGGGGGGGGGGGGGGGGGGGGGTTGGTTAGTTTAGCTTAGAGTCGGGGGTTAATAAAGGTGGGACCTGTAAGGGAGGAAGTAGGCTTTTTGCACTATGTTTATAGACTCATGTAAATTGTTTATTTTGTTGTTGAATTTTGGATGCATGTTGCAATTCAAAATAAAGGAAGCCTGAAAGGAAAGGTGGAAAACCTGGTGCTGGATTCATTGGTTACTTTGTTTGAAAGGACAGTTGGCAAACCTGGAGTGGATTCTTAATGAAAACAGCTGATGGAAAGCATTGTTGGAAAGAAGATTTAAATGCACGTCTTTTTGAGAGTGGAGTTTAGAAACATTCATGTGACAATCATCTGGGGGGGAATTTGAGAAGAAAACAACAGAAGATTGGTTGAGCGGCAATGGCCATTTGATTTCAGAATGGGGTGATATCTTTGAAAACTGTATACATTTGTGAAGCTAAGGAGAATTGTATTATTATTATTTGTTTTAATTTTTTGAGTATCCAATTCATTTTTTCCAATTAAGGGCAATTTAGTATAGCCAATCCACCTACCCTGCAGAACTTTGGGCTGTGGGGACAAAACCCATCAAACAGAGGGAGAATGTGCAAACCCCACACAGCCACTGACTCAGAGCCAGGATTGAACCTGGGACCTCAGTGCCATGAGGCAGCAGTGCTAACCACTGCGCCACCATGCTGTCCAGGAGTATTGCATTATAATCCAACTTTTCATGTTCAATAAATGTTATTTTCTTGTTGTTAAAAACTAATTAACAGTACTATGCCTCAGGTACCTTGCACACACCCGCTTTATACATTGTTGGTGTCATCTGGACTTGAATGGAGTGGTGGCCCTTTCTATTCTGCTGGTGCCCTGGCAACATGGGTACAACCAGTGATGCCTTACACCTCTGATAAAGCCAGTGAAGACCACAAATCTTCTGGCTCTTTCCATTTGATTACTGTTGTCTGTAATGAAGGCAAGAACTAAGGGGTACAGTGAAACATGGCATTTGTAAAACCTTTATGCAGTGGTGTGCGGCAGGCTGGGATATCCCACTCGGGTCTTCAGAGTCGGGATGGAATGACCCAGATGTGAAGATGTTTTTACACAACTGGATGCGATATCTGGGGCGGGCATGTCATATAGATACGTCAGAGTGGCTCACAAAAGGTGAAGTCGCTGTTCCTCCATCATCTATAGATACGTCATAGATACACACAGTGACTGGGTATGGCCTCCACCTGTCTCTGTGTGTCTGCTGCAATCAGCCCTCAGCAGCCCCATCTCCTCATCAGGTTGGCCTCCTTCTTCACTTCATGTAGCTCCTGCTCCTATTTGACTGGCCTCCTCCCATTCCTTCTCCTCTCCTCCTCACTGGAGGAGGTACCTCCAAGAGAAAATATGATGCAAAAATATTGCAAAGAAAGATTTCAATGTCAACAAGTTTGCAGACACTCAACTGAGATAAAGTTAAAGGTTCATGTAGATTTGCCAAATGTCTGTTGCCGTCTCTCCTACTAAAGTCAGGCAAACAACCACCTCCATCATTATATCTGACCTTTCCAGTGACAATGAAAAAAAATGTGGTTCCCATCTGCTGTGTTTCGCATGCAGGCACTGTATTATAGCTTCTGAAATAGAATATTTCAGTCAATCGGACTGCTAAAGAGCATAAACGGGCATTCATTATCAATTTCAAAATGGCGTATAACCCTCTAACATCATGTCAGATATTGCACTTCCTCAGACTATAGTTCTCCCAATTTTTGAAGCCTAAAATTCTGTCCAATGCCTCCATTCCATTTCACGTGCCCTTTGTCTGGGGAATAGGGTTTCTCCAGGTACAAATCAGAGAAAGGATACTTCCCACCCCACCCCACGATGCTGTTAATAATTATATGGATCTGACAAAGTAATTGCAAGCTGGTTATAAATTTGCATTGGACACAACACCACATCCATTTCTGCTACTGCTTAATCATCAAGCTGCTGAAACATGTACAGGAAAGCTACATTTAAACCCTTTACAACAGCAGCCCCGCGAATCAATCAGGGCTCTTTCTCCTCAGTGAGAATGAATTAAAAGCAGGCCAATTAATAAATTGATTAGATAATATTCACAATGGAGGAGGCGATTATAAAGCTGTAATTAGAAATTTTGAAATACGATGCAGAGCATTCAGGCAATGGAAAATTGTGAACCCTTATTGTTGCTTGAAACTTGGGATTTGGCAGGCTGGGCTATAGTAATTAGGCTTTCATCCAAAAGAGACTAGGAAGTTTCTGTTCCGAAAAATTTCCAACTGAAATTGATGTAAAGAACATGCTTTGTGGTTTTATTGTGATTGTGGATAGTTCTGCAGGGAATAGCTGTTAACCGTGAAATTCTGTAGGTCATAATTGTGCAAGCAGAAATGCATAATCGGATGCAATAACCTACTCATTACATTAAAGAACCTTGTTTCTTAGCAGTTACACTTCTAGGAAGTCGAGCATCCGCAGCGTGCCTGGCCAATTCCTGTCGTAACTCAAGCAGGGCTGTGACAGAAGGTCCAGAAAAGATCGCATATCTGCGTTCAAAGAAAAGTGAATTTTTCTGAGATGAAGCCAATACTTAAAGTCAACCAACACCACCGAAAAATAGTTGTTTGATGGTACAGAACTTGAATATTGCTGAAAAAGGAGACATGCTGTCAAAGCTTTTCATCTGACACTCATCAGGATGGCTCACAAGAAATTAACAACGGTAACGGGGTAACGGCAATTTACACTGCATTGTCAACAATTTCTTGTGAGCTAACCTGATGAGTGTAAGATGAAAAGTTTTGGTAGCCTGTCTCCTTTTTGAGCAATACCATTAAAAAAATGACCTGGTCATTGATGGGCCAGCACGGGAGCACAGTGGGTAGTACTGTTGCTTCACAGCGCCAGGGTCCCAGGTTCAATTCCCGCTTGGGTCACTGTCTGTGCGGAGTCTGCACGTTCTCCCTGTGTCTGCGTGGGTTTCCTCCAGGTGCTCCGGTTTCCTCCCACAAGTCCCAAATGACTTGCTTGTTCGGTGAATTGGACATTCTGAATTCTCCCTCAGTGTACCCGAACAGGTACCGGACTGTGGCAACTAGGGGATTTTCACAGTAACTTCATTGCAGTGTTAATGTAAGCCTCCTTGTGACAATAATAAAGATGATGTTATTACTATTTGTATGTTGTGATTGCTTTACATGCTAAACACCAGCGTCCACCCTTAAAAAGTAAAATTTATTGGCTGTTCTTTATTACACTTTGAAGATGAGAGGTGCAGTATAAATATATGTTCTTCTTCTTCATCCTTGATGGTTGAGCTGTTTTCTAATGTTGATTCCCTAATGTCTTTATGTACTTTGACATTTCCCTCTTTGAGAACAATTATCCCAAGGTTATATGCAGTGGAGATGAAGATTATGGGGAAATGAAGAATATTGACTCATTACTGATTTTGAATAATATAAGCACAATAAAAATATATTGAATATGTTCTGCAGTAAGCCGGAATGAACAGCTATTGTTAATTGGTATATTTTGATTGTCACATTTTTCTAGGATAAGCCAACATCAACCTCTTGGTTGCAAACATGTTTATCACATTATCGGGGGGAGGGGGGGAGATAGAGGCATAGTGGTAATGTTGCTGGACTAGTACTGCAAGGACCCAGGCTAATGTTCTGGGTGGGGGCTAGGCTTAAACACCTACCATTACAGCGGGTGGTATTTAACCTCAGTTAATAAATCTGGAATTATAAAGCCAGTCTCAGTAATAGTGATCATGAAATTATCGTTGATCGTTGTTAAAAACCCATCTGGTTCTCACAACTTTAAGAAATCTTAAATAAAACAGAAAATGCTGGAAAAGCTCGGCAGGCAGGTCTGGTGGAGAGAAACAGAAGTCCGTATGACTCGTCTTCAGAGATATGTTTCTCTCTCCAAAGCTGCTGCCAGACCCGTTGAGCATTTTCCAGAATCTTCTGGTTTTATTTCAGATTTCCAGCATCCGCACTATTTCGCTTTTATTTTCGGAAATCTTATCGAGCGCATATGTGACTCCCAGCAATGTGGTTTATTCTTAACTTCCCTCAGAAATGGCCTCAGAAGCCATTCAGTTCAAGCAAACATCCCATGAAAGGAAAAATATATTGATCCAGAAAATGGGAAGGCTCTGAATTACCAAAGGTCTCATAACCAGCAGAATTCCCAGAGAAATGACGTAAATGGTGACATAAAACCAGAGAAGAAACACCATTTATCTAACAATTGTCATAAATTATTGATATTCTTTCTTCACCAGTTGATAACTTCAAAGCATTAATTGCAGATGGTTCAAATGCATAAGAAACAGGTAAAAATATCTTCTGGTTGCAACATGCAAGAAAATCGTAAACACTAATGTAAGGAATATATTTATGATTTGCTACCAATCGGAAAAAGACAATTCTCCCGAACCCTCATCATCCCTATCGCCCCAGAAATTCCCTGTTTTCACAGACATTCTAATCTTTAGTTCTGATTGTCCAGAGACTGGCGGACAAGTTTCATTTGTGCTTAATGTCAAGTTAAACATAGATTCTTACTGGTTCTTCGCATTCTGATTAAAATAAAAAACCCTGACATTTCTAGATTTCCACTCACTCGAGCCAGCAGCGTCAGAAACCTCCTGACATCTGGTGACCGCAAAATTGCTGACGATTCATCCAAAGCAATTAAGGATAGCTGCTATGTGCAAATGGAAAACAGTCACTTTGAAAGATGTAGATGAAATGCTAAAAATAGAAGCAGGGCTGGGAAGGAAGCTAGTTATTGCAAAAATGTTCTTTATATTAAATATAAGTTGTTTGGGGTCTGGAATTTTTGTATAAACACTCAGTTCTTAACTTTTCCTTATACAAACATTGATAAGGTTCACAGCCTCATTGTTATTCACCAGCACTGATCAAATCATATAACTAAAAGTTAAAAAAAAGGTTGGGAGGGAACGCTCAAGAACATTTTTTCCGAATAAGCTCACAATGCAAAAATTATTATTGTTAACAAATGGAATGAGTAGTTCAGATGGAAATATGATCCCCTGTGTGTTTCAAAATTAAGCTTTACTAAAAAAAGAAATATAGAGCTGTTGGAAAGGGTACAGGAAGGGCAACTTAGGATATTTCAATTTGCATCACTGAGCTCAGAGAAGGTACTCTGGTGAGAAAAAGTAAGATAATTTAAGTGTTTTTAATTATAAAGAAGTTGAAAATGTGGCACCCATAAGGTATTTTGTATAGAATGAGTATGCTGAGCAAAAGTAGCTCCAGGTTCAGGTTCAACTGATCTTCCCACTTGGTAATAAAGTCCCCATAGTCCCAGATGACCACAGGCTGCTTTTCACTGAAGGGGAGAGCTGACTGGTGGTGATTTAACCTGAGGATCACCACACGTCAAGTGAGGGGCAAGGTTGAGAAGGTGGGGTTTTCATGGATAACCTCAGCCAGTACGGGAATTGAACCCGTGCTCTTGGCCTTGCCCTGCATCACAAACCATTTGTCCAGCCAACTGAGCTAAACCGGCCCTTACAAGGATCTATTGTCCCGATCGGGAGTCTCACCAGGAGTGTGGTATGTTAGAGAGCAAAATGTTGGCAAATAGAGAATGGCACAATTCAGATAATTGGAGGGGACTTCATTTGTTTTCAGAACGTGACAAGAAAAGTTATTAGAAAGGAGAGAACCAAGTGTAAGGTAAAATTTTCTTTACTGCTGTGTTTCAGTATTGTAAAAATGTTTGTAAAGATTTCTTTTTGCTACATCCATCAAATATTCAGTTAATTTGTTTAGAAACGGATTGAGCATTTGCTTGAAATATCAAACAGAGAAATCTTTCATAAACATATTAACGATGCACGACACACAATGAGCGTGGAAATTCTTATCACTCTCCTGGGTTGAAATTGCATTCTGATGCACTAATAATAAACACGTCAATGTGACGATTTCCACTGTACAACATGGAGATTCCTGATAGTTTGAGGTAGGAAGCTAAAGTTCCTGAGCATAGGATTGAAGGAAGGCAATTTAAAAAAGGGGGCGGTGGTGATGTGTGCTTTCATTAACAAATGCATTCACTCATTAATTGAATAAAGGGTTATCTCTTTTGAATAAATATTTTATTAAAATAGTGGGGGGGGGGGGGTTATTTCTTAAAAACGACTAATGTTTTTTAACCAATATCATACAGTGCAATTTTAGCGCTACATTTTTGAGAAAGTCAAGGTTATCTCAGACAAATTATACCACATGAAGAAAACTAATGCCTGCATCAAAGAACAAGAAGGATGACTTTAAATATCATTATATGGTTTAATTTAATGAAAAGGATATTCATTTTTAGAGTACACTTTTGAAGGAGACCACAATCATGACAAATAGTTGAATTGCCAAAGCCATATTTGTGCAGTGCAGCTTAATCTTTCCAAAAGATAAAAGCAGGTAGCTGTATAATTGTTATTGGTTAAAATATCAAGTTAAAAATGATTTATTTCAGCCTTCATGTGGGAAGACGCTCAGATAAATTTAGTTTCATCCACATAAACACAGACACATTTTTGCTATTGATGAATATTTGTCTCAAATTGAGCAAAATTTTGAAACTTGAGGGAACTACATCAACAACAAACACAGTGAAATCCTTTCTTTAGTGCGAGAGGCAAAGTCATGGAACATAAAATGCTGTGCTAAAGAGTTGCTAATTAAAAATAAATATTTGATTTATTTGGACGTTGGACGCAGCCGGTTAATTTTTGCCTTCTCCACTTAGGCAGTAAATTGGCAGATCGGCCAGTTATAGAAATTGGGATGATGTCAGGTGGGTGGTCTGTTCTGCCATTTTGCTGCCCACGCAGTTGACGTGAAAATAACCCTCCAGAAAATTAAAATGTTGCACCTGCAAAATCAGATTGAAGCTGTTTGATTTTGGTGCACATGGCACATGTTCAGCAGGTCTTTAAGGTGATAAAGTAATTACCCTTTGCTAGGAAGCTGTGGTTATCCCTTTAACGATAACACAGCAGGACAAGGGTCATCTGGCATGGGGGACTAATTAGGATTCAGAGTGTGTAATCACCCCAGGGATGTCGTCCCCTCTTAGGCAAGGGACATGTAGGGAGCTAGGTGCAGCCATATGGCTGCTGTTTTCTTATTAATAAATCCTGTATCTTTGTGGCTAATTTTTGTGCTCACAAATGAAGCCTGTGTAAAGTGCATCATTACAGAAGCAGAGCAAACCACCACCATCAACCTTACGTGCATACTGCATGAATACAGTCCCCATATTCTCTCTTTTTAGCCAGTGGGATTAGAAGTCCTTGTCATCATCATAGGACTGTACATCCTTTTCCTGGTGAAATTACCAAAGAAAAAACACAGCACTGCAACATCATAATATTGCATTTCTCTCCTGGATGATTAGAAATCAAAAGCTACACATTTTAGAAGCACAAATGCATTTAGATACAGGAGCTGGATAATTCCAATGGATTGTCAGCTAGCTGGTAATTCCATTTTTATAAAATGTAACATAAAATCTAATCTGCTCTTACCACTTCTACCACGACTCCAACTTCTCATCTGTTATGCAACAAGATTTGGTTAATTTGTCATACATTCCTATAAGTTCAAAGATATCCAACAGTATAGAAGCCTTCCAGAAGAGAATGGCTTACCCGCATAAAAATGTGCAGACTTTGAAGCCATCACATTCCAAAAACTGGATTTTACGGCCTCTTATGGGCATGTTTTTGGCAGGAGACACGTAAAACAGAAACAGCTCACTTCTTACAGTCCTTAGGACGGTGGTTGAAAACTGCAGTCCTGAAGGATTTTCTCCTGGTTCCTTGAGGGCAAATGGTGGCTGGAGGTTTCTGGCTTTTCAGTTCAAATTGTGGTCGAACCTTTGTAGTGAAGGCATGTGTAATCTTGCAGGCAAAACCGATTAGCCATCTCACTGCCTGGATGACATTCTTTTTATGGCAGAGTACTTTCTGTTTTCTGGCTGAGATCTCTCCCACTTGAGGTATTGGTCCCAGATTGACTTGCTGGGCTGAGCTTTTGGATTAATAAAGTAATGGCTACCTCTCCAGCCAATGTCAGTCATGTGATGGTGCATCCTACCTTCATGGGGATGGGCAGTTCTAGCAGCCACTGCCATGTTAAATCTCTTCCATTGAAACGGTGATGGTAGTCAATTAGCACCCAGGAAGACCACTTGCATTTTAAGTCATTTCCCAGAGATACATGGTGCAGAAACCACAAAAGAGGTCACAAGGCTTTCCGGAGGTCATTTTATGAAGTTACACTGTCAATAATCCATGTTTCTTACTATCTTTTTTCAAACAAGTAGGGTCCATTTCCCAATAGGCTTTTCAACAAATTATGTGACCATGGCACCCATCTGTCTCCGCCTCCTCCTCTTGCCCGTCCTCCTCTCCTGCCCCTCACCTGCAATCATATGGCTGCTGGCATGGGCTGGCTATCATGATGGAGATATTGTTCAGCATGCAGTAGACCATTGTCAACTTTGACATCCATCCATCAAGCACCTCAGGGCTACAGGTAACAGATGTTTCAGTGCAACAACGGCCAGCTGCATTACATTTTGTGTAGCAACATGGTTTTCATTGTATGTTGCTATCCACATGTACATGGTTTGTACACTGTAGTCAACAGCTACCTGATGAGTTGATGGTCTTGTTGCCCATAGAAACATAGAATCGCTACAGTGCAGAAGGAGGCCATTTGGTGCTTCATGTCTGCACCGACCCTCTGAAAGAGCATCCTACCTGGGCCCAATCCCCTGCCCTATCCTCATAACCCCATAATCCCACCTAACCATTGGACACTAAGGGGTAATTTTGCATGGCCAATCCACCTAACCTGCACAATTTGTTGACTGTGGGAGGAAACTGACACCTATAGGAAACCCACGCAGACACAGGGAGAATGTGCAAACTCTACAGTGTTACCAGATGGCGGAATCGAACCCAGGTCCCTGGCGCACTATGAGACAGCAGTGCTAACTACTATGCCAACACGCCACTCCAATAGTCACTCTTTAGTTGGCGCGGTGGTTAATATAGAAATATACAAAAAAAATAGAAGCAGGAGGAGGCCATTCAGTCCTTTGAGCCTGCTCCACCATTCATCATAAAGTTGGCTGATCAAGTTCAATACCCTGATCCTGCCTTCTCCCTATTTCCCTTGAACCCTTTAGCCCTAAAAGCTATATTTAATTCCTTCTTGAAATTACACAACATTTTGGCCTCAACTAATTTCTGTGGTAGTGAATTCCACAAATTCACTACTCTCTGGGTGAAGAAATTTATCTTCGCCTCAGTTCTAAAAGGTTTACTTCTTATCCTCAAACTATGACATCTAGTTCTGGACTCCCCCACCATCGGGAACATTCTTTCTGAATCTACCCTGTCTAATCCTGTTAGAATTTTATATGTTTCTATGACATCCCCTCTTACTCTTCCAAACTCCAATGAATATAATCTTAATCGATTTAGCCTCACCTCATGTGACAGTGTCGCCCTCCCAGGAATCAGCCTAGTAAACCTTTGCTACACTCTCTCCATAGCAAGAACATCCTTCCTCAGATAAGGACACCAAAACTGGATACAATTCTCCGGATGTGGCCTCACGAATGCCCTATACAATTGCAGTAAAATATTCCTATACTCAAATCCTCTCGCTATGAAGGCCAACATATCATTTGACTTTTTTTACTGCCTGTTGTACCTGCGCGCTTACTTTCAGTGACTGATGCACAAAGGCACTAAGGTCTCGCTGAGTATCCACCTCTCTCAATTTACACCAATTCAAAGAATAATCTGCCATCCTATTTTTGCCACCGAAGCAGATAACCTCACATTTATCCCATTATACTGCATTTGCCATGCATATGCCCACTCAGCTTGTCCAAATCCCACTGACCCATCTCTGCATCCTCCTCGCAGCTCACCTTTGTATCATCTGCAAATTTGGAGATGATACATTTTGTTCTGGCATCCAAATCATTAATGAATAATGCAAACAATTGGGGTCCTTGCACAGCTCCCTGTGGTACCCCAAAAGTCACTGCCTGCCAATCGGAAAAAGATCCATTTATTTCAACTTTATGCTTCCTGTCTGAAAACCAGCATTCTATCCATCCCAAGACACCACCCACAATCTCCTGCTCTTAAATTTACATAGCAATCTGCTATGTGAGACCTTGTTGAAATCTTCTGAAAGTATAAATAAACCACATCCACCGGATCTCCCTGGTCAACTCTACTAGTTACATCTTCACAGAATTCTTGTAGATTTGTCAAGCATGATTTCCCTTTCATAAATCCATGATGACTTTGTCTGATTATACCACTGCTTTCCAAATGCAGTGCTATGAAATCTTTGATTTTGGACTCCAGCAACTTCCCTTACCAAAATTAGGCTCGCAGGTCTACAGTTCCCTGTTTTCTTTCCACCTCTCTTTTTGAATAGATCATAGAATTTACAGGGCAGAAGGAGGCCATTCGGCCCATCAAGTCTGCACTAACCCTTGGAAAGAGTGCCCAACTTAAGTCCCCGCCTCCATCCTATCCCCATAACCCAGTAATACCACCTAACCTTTTGGGACACTAAGGGCAATTTATCATGGCCAATCCACCTAACCTGAACATCTTTGGACTATGGGAGGAAACCGGACCACCAGGAGGAAACTCACGTAGATACAGGGAGAACGTGCATACTCCGCACAGTGGCCCAAGCCGGGAATTCGAACCTGGGACCCTGGATCTCTGAAGCAACTGTGCTAACCACTGTGCTACCATGCTGCCATTCCGTACAGCACTATACTGTGCTGTATAATGGGGTGATCTGAGCTACCCTCCTGTAGGAACCATTCCAGAGTCCAAATCATATCAAAAATTACCACCAATGGATCTACTATTTGTAGGGCCACTTCCTTAAATAATCTTGGAATGAGGATTATCAGACCCTGGAGATTTCTTTGCCTTCAAATACACACTGGATGGGCTCTCTGCGGCTGATCACACACCAGCTGCCCATTGAGGGAATGGGATCCCTTTCAGCTGTAGTACATCTCAGGGTTGACATATGATGCCCTGAATGTGACATAATTGCAGTCAACGGCAGCCTGCAACTTGGCCAGCCAAATCCAATCCTTACAAAGCCATGTCTTCACTCCACCTGCTATTCTCCACCAAAAGTGAGTCAATGTAGTCAATTCCCTTTGACTAGAAAAGGTCAGTGACATAACCTTTTTCAACAGTGACAACAAGCTGTCAAATGTTGCAAATTTCATCAGTTCTAAACTAGAAGGAATCTAGGTTCATCACCACAGTCACCTTTGTGATAATGCTAATGCGGTCCTTGTGCTTGTGGTGAATGTAACTTAGTAATTCACACTGTATTTACCAATACCATTGTAAGCGCAGTAGCGTTATCCGACCACTAGGGGGAGTAGCTCTGGGAATGCTCAGGAGTTTGTACAGGGCTCCACTCTTGGCTCCGCCCACGACTCCTCCCCCTAGACTGCTGTATAAATAACCGTGTTCAGAGCCAGCCTGCAGTTCATCGAGAGTTCAACAGGTAACAGGCTGGCTCTGTAGTAAGTAGATTAAAACCACTGTTCATATCTTAAAGCATGTGTCTCGTGAATTGATGGTTCCATCAATTTAATCTACTTAAGAACAGTCAGGATCGATCATGGAATCAGCCCTCAAGCCTGGACGCCTGGAACTCGACCCACAGGATGCAGAGGCAAAAGAAATCTTCTCCCACTGGCTGCGGTGCTTTAAGGCCTACCTGGCAGAAGCGAGCACGGCCGAAACAACAGAGGAACAGACGTTAAGTCTACTGCATGCGAGGGTGAGCCACAGAATCTCTACGCAACTAAACTTGGCCGGTTCATATACTGCAGCGCTAGCGATACTCGATAAGATGTATGTAAGGCCCATTAACGAAGTTTACGCACGCCATGTGTTCACGACTCGCCGCCAGCGGCCTACAGAATCACTCGCCGAATTTTTAAGAGAGCTCAATAATCTATCGAATGACTATCAAGCGGTTACCGCGGCTGAACATAGAGAACTTGTTGTATGCGATGTTTTTGAAGCGGGCCTCAGGTCTAATTATGTGCGCCAACGACTGCTGGAAAAGGGGGCCCAAGACTTAGAAACAACTTCGGAAATTGCTACCAAGGTGGAGGTCTCCTTCCGCAGCCTCACCTCGTTCCCCGCGGACCCAATCATGGGCCCCCGACCAGCGACTCCCCCAGGTCTGTGCCACGCGGCCGCCCAGCCACCATGCTGCCCCAGCCAGCCACTATGCTGCTCCAGCCAGCCACTATGCTGCTCCAGCCTGCCATTTCTGCGGCCAGAACCAGCACCCGCGGCAGCACTGCCCGGCCCGCAACGCGACCTGCAGCAGCTGCGGACGGAAAGGCCACTACGCAAGAGTGTGCCTCGCAAAAAGGGCCCCAGCTTCCAACCCCCCAGCGGCACGAAGTAATCGCTCCCCACACCCGCAGGCCTGCGGGGCCCGAAACGCTGCGGCCTATGCCCCAACCCCGCCCCTTCCGCCACGTGCGATCCATGGGGGCCGCCAACTTTACAAACTTCCACCACGTGGCCGGCCACGTGCGACTCATGGGGGCCGCCATCTTGGACGCCATCTTCCTCGCCGCCCGCCACGTGCGATCCTCAGGCCCGACCTGCATCTCCACGCTCGGACAACTCATCGGAAGAGTACGACCTCCCCAGGCGCTCGTCACGCGGCCCGCAACTCGGAGCAGTCACCCTGGATCAATCACGCCCGAAGCGTCTGCAAAATTTGATGGCAGAGGTCCAAATCAACGGGTACAACACGCCATGCCTTTTCGACTCCGGGAGCGCTGAGAGCTTCATACACCCAGACCTGGTAAGACGCTGTTCGCTCCCCATTTTCCCCGTGCGGCAAACTATCTCGCTCGCTTCAGGCTCCCATTCTGTCCAGATCCAGGGGCGCAACGCCGCGACACTCACAATCCGAGGCGCTAGCTACTCAAAATTTCAACTCAACGTTTTGCCCGACCTCTGCGCACCACTCTTATTAGGCCTAGATTTTCAGTGTAACCTTAAGAGCCTCATCCTCAGCTTCGGCGGGCCCCTTCCCTCACTCACTATCTGCAGCCTCGCTACGCTGCGAATCTCCCCCCCTCCTCTCTTCGCCAATCTCACAAAGGACTGTAAACCCGTAGCCACTCGTAGCAGGCGATACAGCCTGCAGGATAGGGTATTTATCAAATCAGAGGTCCGAAGGCTTCTCAGTGAGGGGATTATAGAGGCCAGCAATAGTCCCTGGAGAGCTCAGGTGGTGGTCGTTAAGACCGGGGGGAAATTCCGCATGGTTGTCAACTATAGTCAGACCATAAATAGATTTACGCTCCTCGACGCGTATCCCCTCCCCAGGATTGCAGACATGGTAAATCAGATCGCCCAGTATCGGCTCTTTTCCATGGTGGATCTGAAGTCTGCATACCACCAGCTCCCAATCCGCTTGGAGGACCACCACTACACGGCATTCGAGGCCGATGGCCGCCTCTTCCATTTCCTCCGGGTCCCCTTCGGCGTCACTAATGGGGTCTCGGTGTTCCAACGAGCAATGGACCGAATGGTGGACCAGTACGGGCTGCGGGCCACATTTCCGTACTTGGACAATGTCACCATCTGCGGCTATGACCAGCAGGACCACAATGCCAACCTCCACCGTTTTTTCCAGACGGCACAGAAATTAAACAGCACCTACAACAAAGAGAAATGCGTTTTCCGCACAAACAGACTGGCCATCCTCGGCTACGTCGTGGAAAATGGAGTCCTGGGCCCAGACCCGGACTCCCCCTCCCCCATTGCCCCAAGGCCCTCAAACGGTGCTTGGGCTTCTTCTCCTACTGCGCCCAGTGGGTCCCTCAATATGCAGACAAAGCCCGCCCACTCTTTAAGGCCACACGATTTCCCCTGTCAGCTGAGACACGCCAGGCCTTCAACTACATCAAGGAGGACATCGCCAAAGCGGCCATGCGGGCGGTGGATGAATCCACTCCATTTCAGGTAAAGGGCGACGCCTCAGAGGTAGCTCTAGCAGCCACACTTAATCAGGCAGGGAGACCAGTCGCATTTTTCTCCCGTACCCTCTCCGCTTCAGAACTCCCACACTCCTCAGTCGAGAAAGAAGCACAAGCCATTGTGGAAGCTATTCGTTACTGGAGGCACTACCACGCAGGTAGAAGGTTCACCCTCACCACCGACCAAAGATCGGTTGCCTTTATGTTTGATAACTCGCAAAGGGGCAAAATAAAAAATGACAAAATTCTTCGGTGGAGGATCGAACTCTCCACCTATAATTACAATATTAAGTATCGACCCAGGAAGCTCAACGAGCCTCCGGATGCCCTATCCCGCGGGACATGCGCCAGCGCGCAGATTGACCGACTGAAAGCCATCCGCAACGACCTCTGCCACCCGGGGGTCACCCGGCTCGCCCACTACATCAGAGCCCGAAACCTGCCTTTCTCCAACGAGGTGGTAAAAGCGGTCACCAGGGACTTCCCGATCTGTGCGGAGTGCAAACTGCACTTCTATAGACCAGACAGGGCCCACCTGGCCAAGGCGTCTAGGCCCTTTGAACGCCTCGCGATTCATTTCAAAGGGCCACTCCCCTCAACTAACAAGAACGTTTACTTTCTAAACGTCGTAGATGAGTTCTCCCGTTTCCCATTTGCTATCCCGTGCCCCGACATGACCTCCCACACAGTCATTAGGGCCCTGCATAGTATCTTCACCCTGTTTGGTTTCCCCAGCTACGTACACAGTGACCGGGGTTTGTCCTTCATGAGCGACGAGCTGCGTCAGTACCTGCTCGACAAGGGCATCGCCTCGAGCAGGACTACTAGCTACAACCCCAGGGGGAACGGACAGGTGGAGAGGGAGAACGCGACGGTCTGGAAGACCATCCTACTGACCCTCCGGTCTAGAAAGCTCCAAGTCTCCCAGTGGCAGGAAGTCCTCCCAGACGCGCTCCACGCTATTATGTCCCTCTTATGCACAGCGACAAATCAGACCCCTCACGAGAGGCTCTTCATTTTTTCCAGGGGCACAACCACGGGGGTCTCACTTCCGGAATGGCTGAGGACACCGAGCCCGGTACTCCTGAGGAAACACGTCAGGGCGCACAAAACCGACCCCCTCGTTGAGAAGGTGTGCCTGCTCCACTGCAACCCCCAGTACGCATTTGTCGAGTTCCCTGACGGCCGCCAGGACACAGTATCCCTCCGGGATCTGGCACCCGCCGGATCCAGCGCCCCCTCTACCCCCACAGAAGGACCCCTCACCCTACACCCCTTGCTGCCGCCCCCTCACGCTCCCAAGCCCATGGGCTTGCTCCACCAGTTCTGTGCACCTGCGCTCAGCGCCCCCAGTCCCCGGTCGGACCAGAAGAGTATGAAGCTCGGACACAACCCTCCCTGGAGTCCGCCATTGTACCCCAGCACACAACACCCATCCAGCCACCGCAAGAGGCTGCAACCCCGGTGCTCCGCAGATCACAGCGGACAGTTCGACCACCGGACAGACTTACTTGTAGACCTCCACCCCCGCCGGACTTGATTTTTTTGCAGGGGGTGAATGTGGTGAATGTAACTTAGTAATTCACACTGTATTTACCAATACCATTGTACGCGCAGTAGCGTTATCCGACCACTAGGGGGAGTAGCTCTGGGAATGCTCAGGAGTTTGTACAGGGCTCCACTCTTGGCTCCGCCCACGACTCCTCCCCCTAGACTGCTGTATAAATAACCGTGTCCTTCTGCTCTTCTCTGGTTGTGGCTGCAACAAATGGCAGATTTCAGTCAGGGCACCCTTATTGAAGTGCAGACATTTTGAGAATCCCTACAGTGCAGAAGGAGGCCTTTCAGCCATCGAGACTGCACTGGCCCTCTGAAGGAATACTGCACTTAGGCCCAATCCTCCGCCATATCCCTGTAACCCCGCCCAACCTTTGGACACTAATGTCATAATATACACCAGTATATCATGATGCAGGCACACACTGATGGACACACACAGGGACCAATCAACATGTACAAACATTACAGCCAATCACCAGTTAGAATACACACACTATAAAGGCAGAGGGCACCACGGTTCCCGCTCATTCTGGGTGCTGAGTGTAACAAGAACTCATCCAGCCCAGCACAGACTTACAACACGTGCTGAGAGAATCAACTGGTTCGGACAAGGCTTAGGTCTCTAGTTTAAGTTAGCATCATTTAGACCCACAGTCATCATGTGTTAGTTAGTTAGAAGTAGTTAATAAAAGTGAGTTGAACCTTCATCAGTGTTGGAAGTGTCTGTTCATCTCTCAAGTCTACACTTGCCAACACCTCAACTAAGGGACAATTTAGTGTGGCCAATCCACCTAAACTGCTCAACTTTGGACTGCGGGAGAAACCAGAGCGCCCAGGAGGAAACCCACGTAGACACGGGGAGTATGTGAAAACACACAGACAATCATCCAAGGTTGGAATAGAACTCTGGTACCTGGCGCTATAAGGCAGCAGTGCTAACCGCTGTGTCACCGTGATCCTCACTGAAATTCACCCCAGGTGGATGTGGTTTCCTACTGAGAGCCCTTTTCCCTCTTCTCCAACCTCTTTCAGCAGTTTTCCCTGCTGACGACCTCGGCTCATTCTCCAAATAATATGATATTACCATATTATATTGCCAACTAATGTGGCAGGGAGATGGGAACCAGATTAGGAAGTTAGAGGTCAATAAAGAGGCAGCAACTAAAGCCAGTAAGGTACTGGATAATAAACTCAGTGTGACTAAGGGGAAGAGTAGACAGGGAAGAGATGATAATCACAAAGGGACAGGTGGTCTGAGGTGCATTTGTTTTAATGCGTGAAGTGTAGCAGGTAAGGCAGATGAACTTAGGGTTTGGATTAGTACCTGGGAATATGAAATGAAATGAAAATCGCTTATTGTCACGAGTAGGCTTCAAATGAAGTTACTGTGAAAAGCCCCTAGTCACCACATTCCAGCGCCTGTCCGGGGAGGCTGTTACAGGAATCGAACCGTGCTGGTGGCCTGCTTGGTCTGCTTTAAAAGCCAGTAATTTAGCCGAGTGAGCTAAATCGCTGGCTTTTAAAGATGTTATTGGTATTACTGAGACTTGGTTGAGGGATGGGCAAGACTGGCAACTAAATATCCCAGGGTATAGATGCTTCAAGAGGGATAGAGAGGGAGGTAAAAGGGGTGGAGGAGTTACATTACTGGTCAGAGATGATATCACAGCTGTGATTAAGGAGGGCACGATGGAGGATTCGAGCACTGAGGCAATATGGACAGAGCTAAGAAATAGGTAGGGTGCAGTAACATTGTTGGGGCTTTACTATAGGCCTCCCCAAAAGCGAGCGTGAAGTAGAGGTACAAATATGTAGACAGATTATAGAACATAGAACATAGAACATAGAACAGTACAGCACAGAACAGGCCCTTCGGCCCTCAATGTTGTGCCGAGCCATGGTCACCCTACTCAAACCCATGTATCCACCCTATACCCGTAACCCAACAACCCCTAAGAACAATGTAGGAGCAATAGGGTGGTTGTGATGGGAGATTTTAACTTCCCCAATATTGAATGGGACTCATGTGGTGTTGGAGGCGTAGATGGAGCAGAATTTGTAAGGAGCATCCAGGAGAGTTTTTTAGAGCAGTACGTAAATAGTCCAACTCAGGAAGGGGCCATACTGGACCTGGTATTGGGGAACGATCCCGGCCAGGTGGTTGACGTTTCAGTCGGCGATTACTTTGGGAATAGCGATCACAATTCCATAAGTTTTAGAATACTCATGGACAAAGACGAGAGTGGTCCTAAAGGAAGAGTGCTAAATTGGGGAAAGGCCAACTATAACAAAATTCGGCAGGAGCTCGGGGATGTCGATTGGGAGCAGCTGTTTAAGGGTAAATCCACATTTGAAATGTGGGAGTCTTTTAAGGAAAGGTTGATTGGAGAGCAGGACAGACATGTTCCTGTGAAAATGAGAGATAGAAATGGCAAGATTAGGGAACCATGGATGACGGGTGGAATTGTGAGACTAGCTAAGATGAAAAAGGAAGCATACATAAGATCGAGGCGACTCAAAACTGATGAAGCTTTGGAGGAATATCAGGAAAGTAGGACAAATCTCAAACGCGCAATAAAGAGGGCTAAAAGGGGTCATGAAATATCTTTGGCTAACAGGGTTAAGGAAAATCCCAAAGCCTTTTATTTGTATATAAGGAGCAAGAGGGTAACTAGACAAAGGATTTGCCCACTCAAAGACAAAAGAGCAAATTTATGCGTGGAGTCAGAGGAAATGAGTGAGATTCTTAATGAGTACTTTGCATCGGTATTATCACCAAGGAGAGGGACATGATGGATATTGAGGCTAGGGATGGATGTTTTAATACTCTAGGTCATGTCGGCATAAGGAAGGGGGAGGTTTTGGGTATTCTAAAAGGCATTAAGGTGGACAAGTCCCCAGGACCGGATGGGATTTATCCCAGGTTACTGAGGGAAGCGAGGGACAAAATAGTTGGGGCTTTAACAGATATCTTTGCAGCATCCTTGAGCACGGGTGAGGGCCGGAGGACTGCAGAATTGCTAATGTTGTCCCTTTGTTTAAGAAGGGTAGCAGGATTAATCCAGGGAATTGTAGACCTGTGAGCTTGACGTCAGTGGTGGGCAAACTGTTGGAGAAGATACTGAGGGATAGGATCTATTCACATCTGGAAGAAAATAGACTTATCAGTGATAGGCAGCATGGTTTTGTGCAGGGTAGGTCATGTCTTACAAACCTAATAGAATTCTTTGAGGAAGTGACAAAGTTAATTGATGAGGGAAGGGCTGTAGATGTCATATACGTGGACTTCAGTAAAGCATTTGATAAAGTTTCCCATAGCAGGTTGATGGAAAAAGTGAAGTCGTATGGGGTTCAGGGTGTACTGGCTAGATGGATAAAGAACTGGCTGGGCAACAGGAGACAGAGAGTAGTGGTGGAAGGGTGTGTCTCAAAATGGAGAAAGGTCACTAGTGGTGTTCCACAGGGATCCGTGCTCGGACCACTGTTGTTTGTGATATACATAAATGATCCGGACGAAGGTATAAGTGGTCTGATGAGTAAGTTTGCAGATGATACTAAGATTGATGGAGTTGCAGATAGCGAGGCGGACTGTCAGAGAATACAGCAAAATGTAGAAAGATTGGAGAGTTGGGCAGAGAAATGGCAGATGGAGTTCAATCCAGGCAAATGTGAGGTGATGCATTTTGGAAGATCTAACGCAAGAGCAGACTATATGGTCAATGGAAGAGTCCTGGGGAAAATAGATGTACAGAGAGATCTGGGAGTTCAGGTCCATTGTACCCTGAAGGTGGCAATGCAGGTCAATAGAGTGGTCAAGAAGGCATACAGCATGCTTGCCTTCATCGGACGGGGTGTTGAGTACAAGAGTCGGCAGGTAATGTTACAGTTGTATCGGACTTTGGTTAGGCCACATTTGGAATACTGCGTGCAGTTCTGGTCGCCACATTACCAGAAGGATGTGGATGCTTTAGAGAGGGTGCAGAGGAGGTTCACCAGGATGTTACCTGGTATGGAGGGTGCTAGCTATGAAGAAAGGTTGAGTAGATTAGGATTGTTTTCATTGGAAAGATGGAGGTTGAGGGGAGACCTGATTGAGGTCTACAAAATTATGAGAGGTATGGACAGGGTGGATAGCAACAAGCTTTTTCCAAGAGTGGGGGTGTCAATTACAAGGGGTCACGATTTCAAGGTGAGAGGGGAAAAGTTTAAGGGAGATGTGCGTGGAAAGTTTTTTATGCAGAGGGTGGTGGGTCCCTGGAATGCTTTGCCAGTGGAGGTGGTAGAGGTGGGCACGATAGCATCACTTAAGATGCATCTGGACCGATATATGAACGGGTGGGGAACAGAGAGAAGTAGACCTTGGAAAATAGGCAACAGGTTTCGATAAAGGATCTGGATCGGCACAGGCTAGGAGGGCCGAAGGGCCTGTTCCTGTGCTGTAATTTTATTTGTTCTTTGTTCTTGTTCTATTTCAAAGGGCATGCCTACTACTGCATGCATGCCTAGGAGCAACTGGTTTGTGCAGAAGCCTTGAAGTCAGAACCAAATCCCTTGGCACCTGTCTATTGACTTCAGGAACTTTAAAGAACTCCATAAAACGCCAAATACCCGTACAATCAGAGCAAAAGCCTGTAGAAATAAATCAGTTTTTGATGATCCCTTGAAATTATCCTATTGGGGATAGGAGGTGAGGTAATAAGGTTCCTTCTGGCTGCTGATTGCATGTCCAGCTATATGTGATTATGTGAGCTGTTAGCAGAATCCTGAGCCCCAAAGTGTCAATGCTGGCTTCAAATTACCGTTAACACATTGTTTAGTGTTATCATTTGCCTCATCTGGAACTCTAGTTTTCACTCCATGCATGCTAACACCCTCATTAATATGGTGCCTTGCATGACACACACCAGCAATGTAGTGTTAGCTGCTAGCTGCAGGTGCCATTTTCGACCTCAGTGCCTAAAAACAGGGTGGTACACATCCAAATTTTATTTCTTGAAATAAGGACCCAAGTGGGGCGAGGAGATCTGAGACGATGTAAGACACTAAAACCAGCAACAAATGTTGTTAAAGGCATAAAGAGTACAGACATAGTTCTGGAATTCATCTCCAGAGAATGTATAAACAAAGATCATGCTCAATTTATAAAGAACCTTGTTTTAGATCACATTTGAAGTACTCTGTGCTCTTCTGGTCCCTGTACAATAAAATTGAAGCACAGGAGAAAGTGTAGAAAGATTCACAAGAATGTAATGAAAATTGAGAGAATGCAACAATCAGGAAATTTAAAGAAGACTGGGATTCATTTCTGTGGAAGGATGAACTCTAAGAGGAGAGTCTTATTAAAATTATGAAGTGGTTCTATATAGTAAATGTGGAGAAACCTTTTCCATTTATAAATGCATCACAACAAAAAGGCATAAACATCAGATAAATACTAATAGATCAAATAAAGAATTTAGGAAGAACTTGTTTACCAAGAGAGTGCTGAAAATTGGAGTTTGGCCCTATAAAGAATGATTGAAGCATACAGTATTGATCCATCTAATGGACTGTTTGAAACATGTATGAGAAGAAGGGAATGGGGTGATTTGGGGAGAAAGTGGGAATAGATAACCAGAGTATGCTTGTGTGGCGTATAAACACACACCACCATCATTTGGAATTATATCGCTGTTCTTTCGCTGTCGCTGGGTCAAAATCCTGGAACTCCCTTCCTAACAGCACTGTGGCTGTACCTACACCTCCTGGACTGCAGAGGTTCAAGAAGGCAGCTCATCACCACCTGTTCAAGGACAATTAGCGATGGACAATAAATGCTAGCCGAGCCAGCGATGCCCACATCCTAAGAATGAATACAAAAAATACACTGAAATGGACTATACGAGATAAATAGATTATTTCTACACAATGTAATGTGATTCTACGCAAAGTAGCTTTATCGGATCAAAGAACACTTTTATGAAATTCACAATGTCAGACACTTCAACTGACAAAGCTCTGGGTTTCAATTGCTTTCCAAATCTTTTTGGTAACAGGTCATATCTCCAACAGTAATGCAATATTTGTTATTTCTGATTTAGCATAAACTTCATCAAACTGGAAAATTATAATTCAATGCTCACAAATGTAGCTGTTGCTAAAATTGTTTCTATTCAGCATGTTCCGGAACCCTCTCTCCAGTTATTTTACGTACCAACCTTGAATAAAGACACATAAAGGAAAATAATGATAATCAGCAGTAGGGTCAAATGCATTTCACAGAATCACAAAATCGTTACAGCATAACACTACATGGCTCAATGTGTCTAAGCCTGCTCTCCATATGAAGTGCCATTAACCCCCCCCCCCCCCCCCCCCCCCCCCCCGCCTACTTTGCAGCAGGATGCAGAACTCTGAGATACAGAGGGATCTGGTGTCCTGGTACAGGAATACTGGTGCAAAATACTGAGAGAGACAAAAACACTAATGTAGAGAATAATAAGTTAATAGGTGATGAGAGTAAGGGAGAACATATTGATGACTAAATCAGGGTTACACTGTATGTATGTGAATGCATTGAGTATTGTAAATAAGATTGGGGAGTTACAGGCGCAGATCGCATTTTAGAAATACGATGTGGCAATAACCGAAACCTGGTTCAAGGAAGGGCAGGACTGGGTGCTCAATATTCCTGGGTACAAGTCGTTCAGAAAAGATATCATAGAATTTACAATGGAGAAGGAGGCCATTCGGCCCATTGAGTCTAAACCAGCCCTTAAAAGATCACCCTACTCAAACACACACCTCCACCCTGTCCCCGTAACCCCAAACATGTATGAACAAGAACAGTAACATGTGCAACACACATTCAATAACCTACAGTTTTCCCCATTTTACCCCCTACCCCCATGACAAACAAATCCTCAAACAGCGTCATGAACAACTCCAACTCCAACCTCCGACCCCCTCAACTCAAACTTTTTTTTTTATAAATGTTTTTATTCAGTTTTCATATTTTATATTGAACAAATTACAAATTGTTAGGAGAGAAAAAGAACAAAAAAAAAAAAAAAAAAAAAAAAAAAAAAAAAAAAAAAACAACAAACAAACACGCAAAAATTAACATACATATTTACAGGTAAGCATCTTCGTAGTAGTAACTGCGCCCGCCCCCCCCCCCCCAACATGTTTATTTAGTTTGGTTTTGGGCCTTAGCTAGCCATCGAACCCCCGTACCGAACCTGTAGCCCCTCCCGCTACCTTCCCCCGACTATTCTTCCTCTTGTACATTGGCCACAAATAGGTCCCGGAACAGTTGCATGAATGGCTCCCACGTTCTGTGGAAGCCGTCGTCCGACCCTCGGATGGCAAATTTGATTTTCTCCATTTGGAGAGATTCCGAGAGGTCGGACAGCCAATCCGCAGCTCTGGGCGGTGCTGCTGACCGCCAGCCAAACAGGATTCTACGGCGGGCGATCAGGGAGGCAAAGGCAAGGGCGTCCGCCCTCCTCCCCAGGAATAGATCTGGCTGTTCTGAAACCCCGAAGACCGCCACTATCGGGCATGGCTCCACCCTCACTCCCACCACTTTGGACATAACCTCGAAGAAGGCTGTCCAGTACTCCACGAGTCTGGGGCAAGACCAGAACATGTGGGCGTGGTTGGCCGGGCCTCTTTGGCACCGTTCACATCTGTCTTCCACCTCCGGGAAGAACCTACTCATACGGGTTCTTGTTAAGTGGGCTCTATGTACCACTTTTAGTTGCGTCAGGCTGAGCCTTGCGCACGTGGAGGTGGAGTTGACCCTATGCAGTGCTTCGCTCCAGAGTCCCCACCCTATCTCCATCCCCAGGTCGTCCTCCCATTTCCTTCTTGTTGCGTCCAGTACGGTGTCGTCCCTATCTACCAGTCGGTCATACATGTCACTACAGTTCCCTTTCTCTAGGATACTTGCGTCCAGTAGGTCTTCCAGTAGTGTCTGTCGTGGCGGTTGTGGGTACGTCCTTGTCTCCTTTCGTAGGAAGTTTTTGAGCTGCAGGTACCGTAGCTCGTTCCCCCCAGCTAGCTGAAACTTCTCTGTCAGTTCGTCCAGTGTTGCGATCCTGTCGTCCGTGTATAGGTCCCTGACTGTCAGTGTCCCCCCGTCCTGCCTCCACCTTTTGAAGGTGGCGTCAGTCAGTGCTGGTGTGAACCTATGGTTGTTGCAGATGGGAGCCCTGTTCGACATTTTGGTCAGGCCAAGTTGCTGCCGCAGTTGGTTCCAGGATTGGAGGGTGGCTGTCACCACTGGGCTGCTGGAGTGTTTTTTGGGTGGGGATGGGAGTGCTGCCGTGGCGAGGGCCCGGAGGGAGGTTCCCATGCAGGAGGCCTCCTCCGCACGCACCCACTCAGCCTCTGGCTCCTGGATCCATCCCCTTACTCGCTCGGCTGTTGCTGCCCAGTGGTAGAATTGTAGATTCGGGAGGGCTAGCCCTCCCCTGGTTTTTGTTTTTTGTAAGACCTTCTTTGGGATCCTAGCATTTTTACCCCCCCATACGAACGCCATGATGAGTTTGTCCAGCGCTTTGAAAAAGGCCTTGGGGATGTAGATCGGAATGGATCTAAACAGGAAGAGGAACCTGGGCAGTACGTTCATTTTGATCGTCTGAACTCTCCCCGCGAGGGAGAGCGGGAGTGTGTTCCATCTTTGCAGGTCCTTTTTAACTTCCTCCGTCAGGCTGGTGAGGTTCCATTTGTGGATCCCTTTCCAGTCATGGGCTATTTGGATCCCCAGGTAGCGGAATTTATGTCGGGCTTGATTGAACGGCAGCCCCTTTAGTGCTGCCCCCCCCCCCCCCTTGCGGGTGTACTGGGAAGATCTCACTTTTGCTCATGTTGAGTTTGTAGCCCGAGAAGGCTCCAAACTCTTTCAGGAGCGCGATGATTCCGTCCATGCTGCTTTGTGGGTCCGAGATATAGAGGAGCAGATCATCCGCATAGAGTGAGACTCTGTGCTCTCTACCTCCCCTTCGGATCCCCCTCCAATTTTTTGCTGCCCTGAGCGCGATTGCTAGCGGTTCAATTGCTAGTGCGAACAGCAGCGGGGACAGTGGGCATCCTTGTCTGGTGCCCCTGTGCAGCTGGAAGTATTGGGAGTTGGTATTGTTGGTCTGTACACTCGCCATGGGTGCGTTGTACAGGAGCTTTACCCAAGCGGTGAACCCTGTTCCAAGCCCGAACCGCTCCAGTACCTCTATGAGGTATTTCCACTCGACTCTGTCGAAGGCCTTTTCTGCGTCCAGGGAGACGATCACCTCTTGTGTTCTCTCCCCGGAGGGGGTCATTATCACGTTCAGCAGGCGCCTGATGTTCGCGGTAAGCTGTCTACCTTTGACAAAGCCCGTCTGGTCCTCTGTGACCACCTCAGGTACACAGTCTTCTAGCCTCTTGGCTAGGATTTTGGCCAGTATTTTGGCGTCTGCATTCAGCAGAGATATGGGTCTGTATGACCCACATTCCGTTGGGTCTTTGTCTTTCTTAGGTATCAGCGAGATTGAGGCCTGTGCTAACGTGGGTGGCAATGTGCCCCTAGCTAGCGAGTCTGTGAACATCTCCCGCAGGTGCGGGGCCAGCGCTGTCCCCTCAACTCAAACTTGATCTTTCCCAATCATCCCCTATCCAGGCTGCCACCCCCGGTGGCATGTCCACCCTCCAGTTTAACAAGATCCTCCGCCAGGCAAGTAGAGAGGTGAAGGTCATAACATCAGCTCCTCTCCCTGCACCAGCTCCGGAATTTCCCAGACCCCAAAGAACGCCATCATTAGGCCAGGCCTGACCTCTGCCCCTGCAAATTTGGACAAGATCCCAAACACCACTTCTCAGTACCTTTACAGCTTCTCACAGCCACAGAACGTGTGCGCATGGTTCCTCGGCCCTTGCTCACACTTCTCACACTCGTCAGCCACCGCATGAAAAAAAACACTCATCCTTGCCTGAGTCATGTGCACTTTAACCTGAATCAAGCTCATCTGCCCGCAGGAGGAGGCAGCATTCACCCTATGCAAAGTTTCACACCACAGACCCCAATCTATTTCCTCCCAACCCCTCCTCATATATATATTTGATCCTCGTCACTTGTGCCCTTCCCTGCTCCCCAAGCCACCCATATATATCTCCAAACCTACCCTATCCCGACTCATCTGGTAGCAGCAATTGTTCCAGCAGTGTATACCCGGCAGCCTGAAAACGTCCTACAATGAACAAAGAAAAGTTCAGCACAGGAACAGGCCCTACGGCCCTCCAAGCCTGTGCCAACCATGCTGCCCGATTGAACTAAAATCTTCTGCACTTCCGGGGTTCATGTCCCTCTATTCCCATCTTATTCATGTATTTGTCAAGATTCCCTGAAACGTCATTATCGTCCCTGCTTCCACCACCTCCTCCGGCAGCGAGTTCCAGGCACCCATTACCCTCTGTGTAAAATACTTGCCTCATACATCTCCTCTAAACCTTGCCCCTCGCACCTTAAACCTATGCCTCCTAGTAATTGACCCCTCTATCCTGGGAAAAAGCCTCTATCCACTCTGTCTATGCCCCTCATAATTTTGTAGACCTCTATCAGGTCACCCCTCAACCTCCCTCCTCCATTCCTTTCTTGTAAAGTCGCATATCTGCATACCCACGTTCTCCACGTTCACTGCCCAATAATAAGTCAGCAGGTTCGGGAGCGCCAACCCTATTTTCTGGCTCTGCCTCTGTGGCACCTTCTCAGCCCATACAAACTCTGAGATCACCCCCCCCCCCCCCCCCCCCCAATTTCTGAAAGAACACCTTAGGGAGAAAAACAGGGAGGGGCTGGAAAACAAACAAGTACCGAGGTAGAACATTCATTTTCATGACCAACTTCACCCGTTCTGCTTCGAAGTACTTTTCCACACGGTCCATCAAACCTGGTAGATGTGCTGCTGCATCCTCGATGGCCTTCGACCTTCCCCCTTGCATCTTCTTCCTCTGCTACCGAAGTTCATCTCTGATGAAGGCCATTAGTTGTTCATCTGAGCCTTTCCCACTGGCGCCGACCCTTCCACCTCCGCCATTTCCTCAATTGTTGCTGTGACACGAGTTCCCTACAATTCCTTATCCAGGTTTTTGACTGATTTTTACCACGTCCGGTAGCTAGCAGACATACCAACCTTGGGGCGAACATCACCCTCTTCATCTTCTGGAGCTCTTTCCTGCCGGAGTTACCCCACTAACGGGTATAAAGTTCCCAAACCAGCGCCTTTGAGCCGGAGCAGCCCTGTGTGCGATCACTCACCAGTATTTTCTGTTTTTGTTGCAGGTTTCAGCATCCGCAGTAATTTGCTTTTATTATAATATAATATCTTAGACTTTATTAATAGTGGCATAGAGTGTAAGAGCAAGGAGGTTATACTGAACCTCAATTGGAATAGTGTGTACAGTTCTGGGTACCACTCTATCAGAAAGATGTGAACACATTGGAGAGAGTGCAGAACAGGTGAAGAAGAAATGAAAATGGCTTATTGTCATAAGTAGGCTTCAAATGAAGTTACTGTGAAAAGCCCCTAATCACCACATTCCGGCACCTGTTCAGGGAGGCTGATACGGGAATTGAACCGTGCTGCTGGCCTGCCTTGGTCTGCTTTTAAAGCCAGCAATTTAGCCATGTGCTAAACAGCCCCTTAAGAATGTTCCACGGATGAGAACCTTGAAGATAGATTGGAGCTGTTGGGACTGTTCTCCTTGGAGAGAAGAAGGCTAAGAGCAGATTTGATACAGATATTCAAAATCATGAGAGGGCTGGACTGAGTAGATATGGAGAACCTGTTCCTCTTTGTAAAAGGGTCAAGAACAAGATGGGATAGTTGTAAAGTGAGAAATAAGTTAATGTGGTGAAGAATTTTTTCGTAGAGGGCAGGATTCTCCGGTCTCATCCGTGTCGGGATCCATGGCTAGAAAGAACAGAAAATGTGGCATTCCAGCGGCACCAGAAAATCCTAGCCACAAACAAGGACGGAAGATTTCGGCTAGAGAGTGGTTCAGGTCTGGAATATTTTGCTTGGAAGTGTGTAGGAGACTAGTTCAATCGAGGCATTGAAGAGGGCATGAGATGATTAGTTGAATATAGAATTCCTACAGTGCAGAAAGAGGCCATTCTGCCCATTGAGTCTGCACCGACCCTCTGAAGGGGCACCCTACCTGGGCCCACTGCCCCGCCCTATCCCCATAACCACACCTAACCTGCACCTCTATGGACACCAAGGGCTAATTTAGCATGGCCAATCTAGCTAATCTGCACATTTTTGGAATATAAACACTGAGCAGTAATATGAGGAAAAGGCAGGTGAATGTCACTAAGTCATAATGCTCAATAGGAGAGCTAGTGTACACATAATGGACCAAATCGTCTACTTTTGCGCCATAACAATTTTATGATTTTTTTTTTAATCATAAAAGATTAGTATGCAGAGACAGCAAGTGATTAGGAAGGCATATGCAATGTTGTCATTTATTACAAGAGGAATGGAGTATAAAAGTAGGGATGTTTTGCTACAGTTGTACAAAACATTGGTGAGACCACACCTGGAGTACTGTGTACAGTTTTGTCCTCCTTAAATTTTTTAAAATAAATTTAGAATATCCAATTCATTTTTTCCAATTAAGGGGCAATTTAACGTGGCCAATCCACCTAACCTGCACATCTTTGGGTTGTGGGGGTGAAACCCACGCAGACATGGGGAGAATGTGCAAACTCCTCACAGACAGTGACCCAGGGCCGGGATTCGAACCCGGGTCCTCAGCGCCCTAGGCAGCAATGCTAACCACTGTGCCACCGTGCCGCGGGGGCAGGCCTCCTTACTTAAGAAAGAATTATAAATGTGTCAGAAGAAGTTCAGAGAAGGTTCATTTATCTGATACTAGATGGGGGATGGTATGATATGGGGAAAGTTTGGACAGGTTGGGTCTATATCCATTGGAGTTTAGAAGAATGAGAAGTGATGCTATTTAAACATATAAGATCCTGAGGGGATTTGGCAGGATGGATGCTGAAAGGATGTTTCCCTTTGTGGGAGGGACTGGAACTAGGGAACACTGTTCTATTATTGAATGGCAGAACAAGATTGAGAGGTCGAATTTCCTACTCCTTCTATTTTGTATGTTCATATTTTCAGACAGCAATCCAATTCCCTCTTGAATGCCTCAATTGAACCGCCTCCATCATTCTCTCAGGCAGTGCATTCCAGATCCTAACTACTCCCTATGTGGATAAGTTTCACACATTTGTTTAATTTACCAGTTATCTTAAATCCTCTTGTTCTAAATCGTTCCACCAATAGGGATAGTTTTCCCGATGAGCTCTGTCCAGATTTCTCATGATTTTGAATATCTCTATCAGATATTTTCTAAATTTTCTCCTCTCGAAGAAAAACGGTCCTGGCTTCTCCAATCCATATATACAAACTGATGTTCCTTATCCCTAGGGCGATTCTTGGGAATCTTTTCTTCACCTAATTCCTTCATATCTTCTCTAAAGTGGGGCACCCAGAACTGGAAGCAATACTCAAACTGAGGCCAAACCAGTGTTCTATTCAAGTTTAACACAACTTTCTTGCTTTTAGATCCTATGCTCCATTATTAAAGCTTAGGATACAGTGCGCTTTATTGACCCAACTCTCAACCTACCCTGCTACCAGATCCCTCTGCTCCTGCCCGTTATTTTATATTGTCCCTCCATGCTATTCCTGCCAAAATGAATCACTTCACATTTCTCTTCACATCTTTTCACAGTAACTTAATTGAAGCCTACTTGTGACAATAAGCGATTATTATTATTACATCATCTGCCACTTGTTCACGCATTCCATCAACTTGTCTGTGACCTTTTGAAATTCTACATTCCCTTCTGACAGTCACAACACTTCCAATTTCTGCACCACCTCCAAATTTTGAAATTTGCTCTCTACACCTAGGTCTAGGTCATTAATGTAGATTCAGAAAAGTTCCCTGGGAACTCCACTACGAATCTTTCTCCAGGCTAAAAAGTATCAAATTCCCACTATTCTCTGTATCCTGTAATCATCCAATTATACATCCATACTGCCCCTTTTATTCCATGATTCCAGTTGCTCACAAGTCACAACACTTTATCAGATGCCTTTTGGAAGTCCATGCCCACCATTTCAACCTTCTCTGTTATCTCATCAAAAAACTCCAACAAGTTAGTTAAGCATGATTTCACCCATAATAGATCGGTTCTGGTGTTCCTTAATTAAACTCCATTTTCTCACCTGACTATTTATTTTGTCCTGAGTTATTATTTCTACAAGCTTCTCCGACACTGAGGTCAAACTGTCTGTTCACCAGATATCTGTTACAAGTAGATTCTTCATCTTAATCTCTTTTGACGTCCAGGAAGATGAGTTTTGTTCGCCCTGCTATTCTACTTTGTGCGAATCTACCTTGTCTGTGCACTGCTGTATTTTTCTATGTTCTATGTTCTACCTTTTTTTCCATGGATGATAATTTTTTTTGCATGTGAACAGACATCTTGAAAGTTTCTAATAAAACATCAGTCCTAAAAATTCCATTCTGATAGAAAATGTTGGATGAACTGATTATAAAATTGAAAACTTCTCTGAGCAGATTTAACAGGTGTTTTCATTTTGTACATCCAGCTGCTGCCATTTTCCCCCTGGCACACACAGCCATATTTATGATCCTTTTCCATCCCATAAACATATGGAATGCTCAAGCTATGGAATAATCTGAAACAACTGACATTGGAAGGATTTATTTAGCTTTAGCTAAGATAAGAGCCCGTGGTGTTGGAGGTCGCATTAGACAAACTAATGGGATTAAAAGGCAGATATGTCCCCCTATCCCTGATGGCTGACATCCTGGGATCCTGAAAGAAGTAGCTACAGAGATAGTTCATGCATTGATTATAATTTTCCACAATCCAATTCCTTGGATTCTGGAGAAGTACTGGAGGATTGGAAAACTGCCAAAGTGACACCCCTTTTCAATAAGGGAGGGAAGCAAAAAGTGGATAACTGTAGGCCGATTAGCCTAACATTTATTGTTGAAAACATTTTATAATCAATGATTAAGGAAGTAATAGCAGCACATTTGGAAAATCGTAATCTAATCAGAGTCAGCATGGGCTTCATGAACTGGTGCTTCCTAGCATTTCTCCTGAATGGACTAGCCCTAATTTTTAGACTATGCCCCCTGGTTTTAGAATCTCCAACCAGTGGAAATAGTTTATCTTTATAGAATTATTGGCTGCACATAGAATCCCTGCAGTGCAGAAGGAGGCCATTCAGCCCACCGAGTCTGCACCGACCCTCTTAAAGAGCACCTCACCCAGACCCAGTCCCCCACCCTGTCCCCGCAACCCCACCTAACCTAAGGGACAATTTTATCATGGCCAATCCACTTAACTTGCACATCTTTGGACGGTGGGAGGAAACTAGGGCACCCACACAGACACGGGGAGAATGGGCAAAATCCACACAGACAATCACCCAAGGCTGGAATTGAACACCAGTCCCTGACACTGTGAGGCAGCAGTGCATTGTGCCACTATACAGCCTTTATCTACCCTGCACAAGGTTCTCTGTTGCCCGAAGCCGAAACTGGGAACAGCGATTGGACAGAGGATAGGTCCTGACGCCAAAATCGCGACAGGTGGCAGTTTGGCCCACCTACGATGCTCCGCCTCTGAGGGGCTGAGTTCCCGACGGCACAGCCCACGTGTGGTCTCAGCAGTCATGAGCCTGGCATGTTGGCTGCAGAGAGAGAGGGAGTACGGATATTGTCCAGCACCGCCATATTTTGCCACTGGCAAGGCTGGGGAGAGTAATGGGGGGTGACCGGGTGGTGGGCTGTGGGATCAGAGTTGACAGGTACACGGTCCAGTACAACCGATGCCATCTTTTTGGGCACAATCAGTGCGTATGTGGGGGGTGTAAGTGTACGTGCAGCTGCAGCTTGTCAGCCCTGTGCGTGTCCATCATGGACCCGGCGATTTCCCAACCATTTTTTGTGTGTTTTGCGGTTGTTTCACGCAGCCCCGCTGCTAGCCCCTCACCGGTAGCCAAATCAGTGTGGCTGTGGCATTGTTTTTTCCGCCGTGGAACTCCACAGGTCTTCCGTTGGTGTCAGCACTTAGACGCAGGAATGGAGAATCCAGCCCCCTGTCTTTCTCTGCTAATATCTTTCCTAAAATATTTTAATTGGAATTTTCAAATTTACATAATGAAACTTTGAAACTTTACATCCGATATTTACACTTTATGCAGTTCTTATGTACATACAATCTTTCTTGGTGTATCCTCTCCCCCCCCCCCCACCTTCCCTTTGCCGCCCCTCATTCCTTAGCATCCCCCTCTTTCGTTCTGGGTGTTCTGTCCCAGCGTTCCTGTTCTCCTTCCCCCCCCCCCCCCCCCCCCCCCCACCACCACCACCACCACTTCCTTATGGGGTTTCTGTTGCAGGCCTTGTGTGCTTGGCGGTGGGGAGGGGGGGGGGTCTTCCTGCCCGCTCCTCCTCACCCCCCAAAAAGGGACATGGGGGTACTTGTGCAGGAAACACAGAAAGCTAGCACATAGGTGCAGCAGGTAATCAGGAAGGCTAATGGAATGTTGGCCCTTATTTCAAGGGGATTGGAGTACAATAGTAGGGAAGCCTTGCTGCAACTGTACAAGGTATTGGTGATACCACATCTGGAGTACTGTGAGCAGTTTTTGTCCCCTTATTTAAGGTAAGATATTGGAGGTAGTTCAGAGAAGGTTCACTGGGATGATCCCCTGTATGGGGGGATTGTCTTATGAGAAAAGGTTAAACAGATTGGCACTCTAATCATTGGAGTTCAGAAGAATGAGAGTCGTTTCATTGAATCCTATATAGGATTATTAAGGGGCTTGTCAGGATAAATGCTGAGAGGATGTTTCCCCTCATGGGACAGCCTAGGATCAGAGGGCATAGTCTCAGAATAAAGGGGTGCCAATTTAAGATTGAGATGAGGGGGAATTTCTTATCTCTTCTCTTGTGTGTCTTTGGAACTCCTTGTCACAGAGAGCTGTGGGGGCAGAGTCCTTGTGTATATTTAAATGATATTGATATGATAGATAGATTCTTGATCAGTAAGGGAACTAAGGGTTATGGAGAAAGGGCAAAAAGGTGATCGTGAGGAATGTTAGATCAGCCATGATTCTATTGAATAGTGGAGTAGGCTCAAAGGGCCGAATGGCCTACTCCTGTTCATATTTCTTATGGTCTTTCCAGAGTCTGGAACATAATAGAACAGCAAATCAGACTTCACAATACTAAAAAGCTCAGACAAAAACTAGAGGACCATTCGGCCCCTCGAGCCTGCACCGCTATTTAATTAGATCATGATTGATCTTCCAACCTGAATGTAGCGCTAACAATTATACTAAAAGACGAGAGACTAGTATAATAGAGGCTTTATTGCTGTGCGATGCTATTCCTCCATCTGCAACTGTAGACTAAGGTCTGACTGACTCACACGCATATTTATACACAAGCTCCCTGTGGGTGGAGCTAGCCGGCAGCGGCTTACCGGCGGAACCTGTATTACAGGTACAGGCATACATCCCCCTACTGCAAGTACACATCACTACAATGGTTATATCACCACATTCATCCCCTGTAAAAAATGAGTCCGGCGGGGGTGACGTGTAACTATAATACAAGAGGGTCCAAACAAAGAAAACCAAGAGTCCATCCGGTTAGCAGGTTACAGGTTGAGCCGAATCGGTGGTCGAACATTCCGCTGTGATCGGCGTAGCTGTGGTGGCGACGTCGGTACAGGCGGTGATGGCAACGATGGTGCAGGTGTTGGCGGTGTTGGTGCTGGCTGCTGGCGGGATGACTCCGAGAGCGAGCCAAAATCTTCCATGTCCTCCAGTGTGGGCAGGGGGACGAGGGATGGACCTGGTGGCGACGATTAGGGGGGCGCCGGGGAAAAGGAGGTTGGCGCAGGGGGAAAAAGGGGCGTGGGCATGGGATCGGCACCTGAGGGAGCCAGGTCCCGGAGCGAGACTGTGTCCTGGCGGCCGTCGGGGAACTCCACGTAGGCATACTGAGGGTTGGCGTGGAGAAGGCGTACTTCGTCCACCAGGGGTTCTGCCTTGTGGTGCCGGACATGCCTACGGAGAAGGACTGGGCCCGGAGTCGTGAGCCACGTCGGGAGCGACACCCCGGATGTAGACTTCCTAGGGAAGGCAAAAACACGTTCATGGGGTGTACTGTTAGTTGCGGTGCACAGTAGCGACCGAATGGAATGGAGCGCCGCGTCAGGGAAGACCTGCTGCCAGCGAGCGGCTGGAGGTTCCTGGACCGTAGGGCCAGCTGGACGGCCCTCCATACCGTCCCGTTCTTCCTCTCTACCTGTCCGTTTCCCCGGGGGTTGTAGCTGGTCGGCCTGCTGGAGGCGATACCTCTGCTGAGCAGGAAATGACGCAGCTCATCGCTCATGAATGAGGATCCCCTGTCACTGTGGATGTAGTTGGGGAAACCGAACAGGGCGAAAATGGAATCCAGGGCCTTGATGACGGTGACAGACGTCATATCCGGGCATGGGATGGCGAAGGGGAACCTAGAAAATTCATCGACCACACTAAGGATGTTGGTGTTGCGGTCGGTGGAGGGGAGGGTCCCTTTGAAGTCCACGCTGAGGCGTTCAAAGGGACGGGACGCTTTCACCAGGCGCGCGCGATATGGCCGGTAGAAGTGCGGCTTGCACTCCGCACAGACCTGGCAGTCTCTGGTGACTGTCCGTATTTCCTCGACGGATAGGGCAGATTGCGAGCTTTGATTAGATGGTACAAGCGAGTGACCCCCGGATGGCAAAGGCTCTCGTGCAAGGCACGGAGCTAGTTCACTTGTGCGCTGGCACATGTACCTCGGGAGAGGGTGTCTGGGGGCTCATTGAGCTTGCTGGGGCAATACAAGATCTCATAGTTAAAGGTGGAGAGCTCGATTCTCCACCGCAAGGTTTTGTCATTCTTGATCTTGCCCCGCTGCGTGTTGTTGAACATGAAGGCTACCGACCGTTGGTCAGTGAGGAGAGTGAAGGAGAGTGCCTCCAGTGCCGCACCGCTTCAACGATTGCCTGGGCCTCCTTTTCAACAGAGGAATGCCGAATTTTGGAGGCGTGGAGGGTGCGTGAAAAGAATGCCACGGGTCTGCCTGCCTGATTCAGCGTGGCGGCAAGTGCGACATCTGAAGCGTCACTTTCTACTTGGAAAGGCAGTGTCTCGTCTACTGCGTGCATCCCCGCCCTGGCTATGTCAGATCGAATGTGGGCGAAGGCCTGTTGTGCCTCGGCCGAGAGGGGAAAATGTGTGGACTGGATAAGTGGGCGGGCCTTGTCCGCATATTGTGGGACCCACTGGGCGTAATAAGAAAAGAACCCAAGGCAGCGTTTGAGGGCCTTGGGGCAGTGGGGGAGGGGGAGCTCCATGAGGGGACGCATGCGGTCGGGGTCGGGCCCCAGTAGTCCGTTTTGGACTACGTAGCTGAGGATGGCTAAGCGGTCTGTGCGGAACACGCACTTCTCCTTGTTGTACATGAGATTAAGGAGAGATGCGGTGTGGAGGAATTTAGAAAGGTTGGCATCATGGTCCTGCTGGTCATGGCCGCAGATGGTGACATTGTCGAGGTACGGGAAGGTGGCCTGCAGTCCGTACCGGTCAACCATTCGGTCCATTTCTCGTTGAAATACCGAGACCCCATTCGTGACGCCGAAGGGAACCCTAAGAAATTGGTACAGACGACCGTCCGCCTCAAAGGCAGTGTAGGGACGGTCCGATTTACGGATGGGGAGCTGGTGGTAGGCGGATTTCAGGTCAATAGTAGAGAAGACCCGGTACTGTGCAATCTGATTGACCATATCAGAAATGCGGGGGAGAGGGTGCGCGTCGAGCTGCGTGTACCGGTTGATGGTCTGGCTGTAGTCCACAACCATCCTGTGCTTCTCCCCGGTCTTAACCACTACCACCTGGGCTCTCCAAGGACTGTTGCTGGCCTCGATGATACCCTCCTGAAGCAGCCGCTGGACTTCGGACCTGATGAAGGCCTTGTCCTGGGTGCTGTACCGTCTGCTCCTGGTGGCGACGGGCTTGCAATCTGCGGTCAGATTGGCAAAGAGTGAGGGAGGCTCGACCTTGAGGGTCGCGAGGCCGCAAACGGTGAGGGGAGGTAGGGGTCCGCCGAATGTGAGGGTGAGGCTCTAGAGATTGCACTGGAAATCCAGGCCTAGTAAGAGTGACGCGCAGAGGTTGGGGAGAATGTACAGACGGAAACGATCGAATTCCACGCCCTGTACAGTAAGTTTAACCAGGCAGAAACCCCGGATCGGGACAGAGTGGGACCCGGGGGCGAGAGAGATCTGCCGGTTGGCGGGATGGACCGCAAGGGAATAGCGCCTTATCGTGTCCGGGTGGACGAAGCTCTCGGTTCTCCCGGAGTCGATGAGGCAGGAGGTCAGGTGGCCGTTGACCAGCACCGATGTGGAAGAGGGTGCCAGGTTGCGAGGACGGGACTGGTCGAGCGTAACGGAGGCGCGTAGCGGGCGATCGGCGGTCGAGTCAGATGCGTCCGACGAGGAGCGGTAGCGACCCGTGTGCCGTGGCCCCGTCCCAGGGGGGAGGACAAAATGGCAGCATCTGGAGTACCTGTGGGTAAAATGGCGGCGCCCATGGAGCATACGTTGTGGGATCGGGACAAAATGGCGGCACCCATGGAACGCACATGGCGGTGGTGGATGAAGATGGCGGCGCCCATGGAGCGCACGTGGCGGGGCGGCGAAAGATGGCAGCGCTCACTGATCGCACGTGGGGTCGGGGGAAGCGGACGGCGGGGCCCATTGGGCGAGCGGCTGAGGCGAGGGGACCGGGGGCACGATAGCGGCAACTGTCCAGGACTGACACACCCCTGCAAAGTGGCCTTTCTTGCCACAAGCTTTGCAGGTTGCGGTGCGTGCCGGGCAGCGCTGGCGAGGGTGCTTCTGCTGACCGCAGAAGTAACAGTGGGGACCCCCAGGGAGCGCGGTGCGACGGGCAGCGCAGGCATAGTGCACGGGGGCGGCTGCTGGGGGGGCGTTGCGGGGTCCATGAGGGGTAGGACGGGTGGGCCTGGGGGGCCGTTTGTGGGGTCCACGAGGGGTAGGACGGGTGGGCCGAGCGGCTAGCGGAGTAAGATCGCGCACTATGGGAGGCGGCCGTCATGGAAAGCGCCAGGGCTGCCGCGAGGTCAGGGGCGGCCCCTTCCAGCAGTCGTTGCTGGATGGGGTCCGATGCAATGCCTGTAACAAAGGCATCGCGCATGAGCAAGTCAGAGTGTTCCGTGGCTGTGAGGGCCCGGCAGTCGCAGTCTCGTACCAGAGGTATAAGGGCCCTCCAGAAGTCCTCAATCGACTCACCCGGCTGCTGGACGCGAGTAGAGAGTTGATGCCTCGCAAACTGGGTTTTCGCCGACTGTGCATAGTTCTCCTTGGGCAGTTCCATAGCTCTGGTGTAGTCAGTCGCATCTCGAATTAGCGGAAAGACACTGGAGCTAAGTCTGGAGTACAGGAGTTGCTTTTTCTGAGCCTCCGTCGGGGGAGGGTCTGCTGAAGAGATGTAGGCCTCAAAGAATGCCAGCCAGTGAATGAAGTCTTTTCTGGTGTGAGGCGACTGCGGATCCAGCTGCAGACGGTCAGGCTTGATTCTGATGTCCATGGTGAACGGAAAATCACACAGCAATAAATTGTAGCGCTAACAATTATACTCAAAGACGAGAGACTAGTACAATAGAGGCTTTATTGCTGTGCGATGCTATTCCTCCATCTGCAACTGTAGACTAAGGTCTGAGTGACTCACACGCATATTTATACACAAGCTCCCTGTGGGTGGAGCTAGCTGACAGGGGCTTACCGGAGGAACTTGTATTACAGGTACAGGCATACATCCCCCTACTGCAAGTACACATCACTACAGTGGTTATATCACCACACTGAACACCATCTTCTTGGACTATTCTTGTATTACTAGATGTCATCGGTATTTAGAAATCTGTCGACTTCTGCTTTGAACACACTGAATGACTGAAATTCATAGCCCTCTGAGTTAGAGTATTCCAAAGGTTTAACATTCACCGAGCGAAGAAGTTCCTCCTCATCCTGGTCCTGAATGGCCTATGTAGCATTAACATTCCTCGCCTTAATTGGTACAAACCCACACATATACACACACACAAACATACAAGAATACTTATTAAAAGAATGAAAATTGGAGTTGATGAAAAGTTCAAATTATTATGCACAAAAGCAAATTGTCCAGCTCACATGGCAGAGAGGCATGTTGATCAAACTATAACACAATGTTAGAGTATCCCTGAATCCACTGCAGTTACATAATTCATTTGGAGTGTAAAATCTTTTCCTTTCGCTTCTAAGGAACAGTAAAGGAAAGGTAACACGGGCAAGCCATAAGCCAGGGGAAACAAGTCACATAAACATCACAAGTGCTATTATCAGAGCGAAAGGCATGTGTTAACTGTTCCAATACTTCACAGGACTCTTAAAACTAATGCAATTCCCTGATTCATTTTGACATCGTTATGTTTGTGGCCCATCAGCAAAACCTAATCGGAGACTCTCATGTTCATGTAAAAATAGTCAAAATATTTCAGTTAGGAATGCCTTATTTTCCAGGCACATTCAGCTAACTCGGGATGAATTCAAATGATCAAACCGTGACCGAAGGAACGCTGTTTTGACAGCTCAGCAGCTGTTTGGAGATTTGCCATCATTTTCAGAACATTGAAAGCAAATGCAATGTTGCCTTGAGGGCTTTCTTCTCAAGTATGGAAAATTATATCAAATGTAAACGGCCAGTTATGAGATAACTTGCTGGAACACTCACAGTGAGGATAAACAGTCATTTCAAACTAACAGACTTGTAGGTTTACACAGTCCAGATTCTTAGGTCATCACGCAAAGGTGACCGGCTTTGAAAATTGAAGTGCCACAAAGACAGATTCGATACGCACAAAATAACACTGTGGAAGATGGAAATCTGAAATGGAAAAAAAAAACAGAAGGGGCAGCACGGTAGCACAGTGGTTAGCACAGTTACTTCACAGTTCCAGGGTCCCAAGTTCGATTCCCGGCTTGGATCACTGTCTGTGTGGAGTCTGCACGTTCTCCCTGTGTCTGCGTGGGTTTCCTCCGGGTGCTCCGGTTTCCTCCCACAGTCCAAAGGTGTGTGGGTTAGGTGGATTGGCTATGTTAAATTGCCCTTAGGTTAAGTGGGGTTACTGATTTATGGGGACAGGGTAGAGGTGTGGGTTTAAGTGGGGTGCTCTTTCCAAGAGCCGGTGCAGACTTGATGGGCTGAATGGGCTGAATACTCAACAGGTCAGGCAGCCTCTGTGGACGGAGAAATGCTTCAGGTTGATCATCTACCAACAGAACTTCGGACAGATCCAGATGTGTGAAACTTTGCAAATACTGTGGGTGAGACCATACTATCCTCATAACACATCCTAATTCCCTCTCATGCTCTCACGGTCTTTTCTCATTTCCAAGCTGTGGGTGGTGTCAGCTATTCCCGTCCTTGGATTGCAATTTTGCCTTTGCATCTTTCCTCTTCCAGACTTGGCCTGTCTCGGCAGTGCTGGAAGAACAACAGATGGAAGCTCAACAAATCACTGGTGATGAAGAAACATCGAGCGATTCGATACTCACAGTCATCAGCTCAAATATTGACTCTGCAGATAAAATAGAGAAAGAGTCTGCATGCGGTGTGCCACTGGGCATGAGTGGCCTGCAGTTAGAGTAGGAAGAAATGGTTGCACAGATACCAGCTCACTAGTGGGCATGGTTACACGTGTGCAGGTGCATTTGTTTGTAGTGTTTACTGCCTCTGCCGCCTGGTGAACGCCAGTGGCTGGTAGCCTCCTTCCCAGGCCAGGGTACAGGATGACATGCCTCTCCTCCACGGTGTCCAGGAGGGTCTGAAGCTCGGCTTTCTCAGGGTCGCTCTCCTTGCTGCCACCTTGTTGGCTGCGATGATCTGTGGGGAGTGCAGTGTGTATATGCGGCTGTTGCGTGTCAGCCTCCTGAGTGTCAATCATCAATCCGGCGAATCCCACATCGTTTTTCATTAAAATCAATTGTGTTCCATGTGGCACTGGTGCTAGCCCCTTAATAATCGCTGAATTGGTCCAGGTGCAGCGCCAGTTTTGCTGTCTTGGAAGTCCACAAATCCTGTCCCAACGTCTACACTTTAGTCTCAGGAACGGAGAATCCGCCCTTTATTTTTATCTACCCTAAGATTTCCCTTTAATATCCTGAAAATGTCAATGAAATCACCCCTTAATCTTCTAAATTCCAAGGAATACAATCTTATTTTTAAAAATCTCTCGTCACTTAAACTTTGCAGGCCAGGTTTCATTCTCGTAAATCCATGCTGCATTGCTATCCTTTCTAAAGCCTGCTATCTAGGACTTCCCATAGCACTCCAGGTGCAGTCTAACCAAGGCATTGTTTTGTCTTGCAATTTCTAACCCCTTGTTTACTAATCCTGTTGCTATAAAAGCCAGCATTTCACAAGCCTTTTTGAAAATATTCTGTACCTGTTCATGATATTTTAATGATTCATGAATGTCGACCCACAAGTCTCTTTGGGCTTCCAGTGTTTCTGGCTTTGATTTATCCTGAATGTCTTCACGTTTGCTTACATTGAAATCCACTTGTCACTGTTTTAATCTCTCATTCAATCTATCAATGTATCTTTGTCATTTTAAGTTTTCATCTACACTGCAATCTTTGTGTCATTGGCAAGCTTGAATATGTGGTTTTCTATCCCACCATCTAAATTGTTAATAATAATAATGATCTTTATTAGTGTCACAAGTTGGCTTACATTAACACTGCATTGAAGTTACTGTGAAAATCCTCTAGTCGCCATATTCTGGCACCTGTTCGGGTGCACAGAGGGAGAATTCGGAATGTTCAAATTACCTAACAAGAATATCTTTTGGGACTTGTGGAAAGAAATCGAAGCACCCGGAGGAACCCACGCAGACATGAGGAGAACGTGCAGCCTCTGCACACACAGTGACCCAAGCCGGGAATTGAATCCAGGTCCCTGGTGCTGTGAAGCAACAGTGCTAACCATTGTGCTGTAAATAAATAAATTGTTAAGGATGTAACACAGATCCATACTGATTCACTGATCACAGTCTGCCAAATGCAGCAGCTGCCTGGTATCCCTACTCTCTGTATCCGGCCACACAGCCAATTCCCTAATGAGGTCAAAAATTTGCCTTCAGTTCATAAAATTATGGAAAATACACAACATAGAACAAAAGCATTTGGCTTAGTGCGTCCATGCCTGTCAATGAAGAACTACCCAGCCTAATCCTGCCAGCAGTCGATCTGTAACCCTAGATCATGTGCTGCTCACCAAGTAGACTTCCAAGTTCTTCTAAATGTGGTGAATGTATCTGCCTCTATCACCCTCCTCAGGCAATGAGATCCAGGCCCCTACAACTCTGTGGATGAAAGAAATGGTTCACCATCCCCTTCTAATCCCTCTACTAATGACTTGAAATCTATTCCCCCTGGTTTTTGACCTCTTTGCCTCTGTCTAGGTCCATCATAATCTCCAAGGCTCAGCCTCCTCTGTTCTAAGGATAAACCACAACCTATCCAAACGTTCTCATGGTTAAAATCTTCCAGTCCCAGCAAACATTCCTTTACATCTCCCCTGCATCCTCTCCAGTGTAACCGCGAGCTGGATTCTCCGGTTCCCCAGCCACGTGTTTCTAGGCGGCGCTCCATTCGTTGGCAGTGGGATTCTTTCCCACATGTGGTCTCCAGATCTCCAGAGTTTTATCCAAACAAATGTGAGGGAATGCATTCTGGTAGGTCTAACAGAGGAGAAATACACCGTAAATGGCAAAACTCTTAGGAATATAGAAAGTCAGAGAGATCTGGGCATGCAGGTCCACAGATCTTTGAAAGTGGCAACACAAGTGGACAAGATAGTCAAGAAAGCATACGGAATGCTTGCTTCAGTGGACGGGGCATCGAGTATAAAAACTGGCAGTTGTATAGAATCTTGGTAAGGCCTCACTTGGAATATTGCACACAATTCAGATCGCCACACTACCAGAAGGATATGTAGGCTTTGGAGAGGGTGCAGAGGAGATTTACCAGGATTAAATGAAAATGAAAATGGCTTATTGTCACGAGTAGACTTCAACGAAGTCAACGAAGTTACTGCGAAAAGCCCCTAGTCGCCATATTCCGGCGCCTGTCCGGGGAGGCTGGTACGGGAATCGAACCATGCTGCTGGCCCGCTTGGTCTGCTTTAAAAGCCAGCGATTTAGCCGAGTGAGCTAAACCAGCCCCTAGGCTGGATGTTGCCTGGTCTAGAGGGTGTTAGCTATGCGGAGAGGCTGAATAGACTTGGACTTTTTCATTAAAACAACGGAGGTTGAGGGGTGATCTGATAGAGATCTACAAGATTATGAGGGGCTTGGATAGAGTGGATGGACAGGCATTCTTTCCCAGGGTGGAGGGGTCAGTCACCATGGAGCATAGGTTTAAAGTCCTTGGGGAAAACTATAGAGGACATGTGTGAGGCAGGCTTTTTACACAGAGGGTGGTTAGTGCCTGGAACGCATGGCCAAGGAGGTTGTGGAAGCAGATCCATTAAGGGCATTTAAAAGGCATCTCGACAAATACATGGATAGGATGGGTATTGAGGGATACAGCACTAGGAAGTGCTGACTGTATTGACCAAAAGTGGTATCATGACTGGTACAGGCTTGGAGGGTTGAAGGGCTGTTTCTGTGCTGTATTGTTCTTTGTTCTTTGTTGTGTTCTGATATTTCAGTAAAACATTTGTAGAGCTAGTAAATTTTAATGTAAAATATTTATTAACAAAAATTATTCTATAAAGACAAAACTTTGAAACCAGTTAATATTTAACTTAACATTTAACATTATCTGCTGAACAATTACATAAAACTGCCTCAACGTTTACAATTTCTTGCAATAAAATATATTTTCTCACTTAAACACAATGGTGCGTCTATTTGTAAAGGGGAGGGATGGAAAGAGGGGAGGGAGGTAAGGGGAGGGAGGGAGGGAAGAGGGGGAAGGGGAGGGAGGGAAGAGGGGGAAGGGGAGGGAGGGAAGAGGGGAAGGGGAAAGGGGAGGGTGAAAGAGGATGGAGGGAAGGAGAGAACGGGAGGGTTTTGGCAATTGTTAACTGACAGGATCAACTTCCAAAAGCAGCTGCTGAAGCCCAGTTTCCTGTCACACATCTCCTCTGCCGTCATTTCGGGATGTCCTTTGGCAGAACGCTCTTTGAGCTGGGTGATTGATTTGCTGCAATATCTGTTAGACAGATAGTTCACAGTAGCTTACAGGAGGCTTGCATATGTAAACTAAGGCATTAAACTTTGTTCAGCCATTTGAAGTAATCACTGAGGCTTCTAAGGATGAACATTATATCAGGGAGACTTGTAAAAAACTCAGCATAAAATACATTGCAAAATCCAAACATACTTCAGCTCTGAATCAGCTGGGTAGACAGGCGTGCTAACATTGGAGTCCTTGAAGGAGTCAATAGCACCAATGTCAAGGCCATGATCATCCGAAACCAACTCCTCTGGGCCGCACATATCCTTAGGATGACAGAGTCCCAACGGCCAAGGCAAATCTTCTTCACCCAGCTCAAGGAAGGATCTCGAACAAGAGCAGGACAAAGGAAGCTCTTCAAATACATCTTGTAGGCTTACCACAAGAAATGGAACATAGATGTCAATGCCTGGGAAACGTTTGCTCAGAAGAGCCTTACTTGGAGGAACTTCCTGATTGAAGGATCACGATTCTTCAAGATCACCCGACGCCAACAGGAGGCCCGGAAAAGGAGCCTGAGGAAGGAATACCCATGACTGAGCATCCAACGACCGATCTTACCTTTTGGAAACTCCTGCAAAGTGAGTGATTGAAGCTGCGGCTTTAGGATCAGGCTTATCAGCCACGTAAGGACCCACAGTACCCATGGGCAGTAATACTGAGGGCGCGATTCTCCCGAAAAAATTTCTACGTGTTGTAGCGAGCAAGAATTGCCGCGAGCTTCCTGGCCCTCAGCCCAGCGAGGCTGGCAATGCAATTCAATGCCAATTTGTCCACTGAATAAGGCCTCATAATCTTCTTGTCGCAAATGATGGCTCGCCAGCTGATTCGCCGGGACAGCGCTCGCCTGCCTCCACTAACGAGATAGAGCAGCACTTAAATTGCACTTGCTCAGCCAACCCCAGTCAGCTCACAACAAAAGCACCTCGGAGACCAGCCCCAAGATTCAAAGGCATTGACCTGGGGAGGCTCCTGGTCAGGTGGAGGCCAGGAGGGATGTTATGTTCCCTGAGGTTCTTGCAGGATGAGCCATAAGGCAGCCGGTGCTGCCTGGGATAAGGTGGTGGCAGCCGTCAGCTCAGGGAGTGTGACCAGGACGACTGGCCTTCAGTGACAGAAAATGGTCAACAATCTCCACCAAGCAGCACGAGTGAGTAGCCACCAACGTCCTCCCCCTCCAAGGGAGCATCCGCCCCCTCTCCCCCTACTCCACAGGTGATCCCCTCCTCCATGCACTATGAACCATGCATGTGGCTAATGATGCCCTCTTTGTGTCTTCTCAGGAAAAGCTCTCCCATAATTGTCGAGGAACAGGCACTGGAGATGACCGATGGAGCCAGAAACAAGGCGGTCACCAACAGGGAGGCTGGTGGACACGGCAGAGGTGAGGAACCACCAAGCACAGCCCGGGAACCTGTCAAGCATGATTTGTCATTGCCTTACTGACTGACCCATCCCTCCCACTGGCCACATGTCCAGTCTCCCGCAGGTCCTCTAGTCGATGGCGTTGACCCATCCTGGGTGGCCCCCTCTCCTGACTACAAGGGGAACACCTCAGAGGGGAGGTCCAAGGAAGCAGCTGTTATAGTCACGGCACAGCTGTCATCCTCATCCTCCACTAACGCAGATACATACACCTCGGTGGGAAATGCTAGTGGTCAGTCTTCGGGAGCACAATCTGGTGAGCATCACACTGCTGATGATGCACATCTGGTGGAGGCAGGAACCCCCAGAAGAAACAGCGGTCAAAGGGCAGCTGGATCCCAAGATCCAGCTGGGTCCCAGCCTGATGCTGATCCTCTGATGCAGATGATAGGGTGCAGCCGGTACATTTAGAGGGAGATGTCAGCGACACTCCAGCACAACCATATCCGCTTGGAGGAGTCCATGAGGCTATGGGCACAGGAGAAGGCGTTGGCAGTGAGTGCCATCGAGGCCAACACTGCTAGGGTGGCAAACGCAGTGGAAAGGCTGGCACCATGAGTGAAGGTGTCCAAGACATCGCGCAGTCGGTGACGGCCATGGCTGAGAGCCTCGGCAGAATGAGAGCCTCGCTGGGGGATATCACCCAGTACCAGGCCGACCTTGCTGAGGTTCTGCAGGACATGTCCCGCTCTCAGGTGGCAATAGCCGAGGTGCTGCGGAACATGTCTCAGTCTCAGGTAGGCATGGCTGAGGCACTGCAGAGCATGGCCAGTTACCGAGGAGCATCGCTGAGGGGGTCGACACCATGATGCAGACATTGATGCCTCTGTCACTTTCTTCCGCAATGCGGGCTGACCTCTGGACCCTTTGCCCATCTCTCCAGGCATCCCCCCTCCCCACGGCATTCACCCTCCCTCCAGCCGTGAACATGTCCCCGGAGCTGTGAGCCATCCGCTGGGTGTTCGGATGTTGCGTGTGTGGTGTGGCCTCCTGCAGCATTCAAGCCGAGTGTCCAGGCATCATGGTGCAATTGGGACGCTAGGCGATTACTCCCACATGCTACATGGCCCGTCCACCCATGGAATACACTTGGCATCTCTGAAGTGCTCACTTAAACACGATTGCCAATTCCGTATTAGCAATAGCCTTCAGCCACGCAGCCAGAGGCCTCTGTAGTCGGTGGGAGGCATGGGTGAGCAGTCTGGCAGATGGGCAGGGACAAGGGTTGCACCAAAATGGGTACACATTGGCATGGTGGTGCCACAGGTGGTTACCCCCCGGTTGCCCCCCAACGCCTCCCGCTCCCACCTCCCATGGTGGCCCACCCCTGTGGAGAGTCTACCACATCTAGCCGAGGGTCCCACACTCCCCAAAGATGGCTACTCACCTCCTTGCATCCCCACAGAAGCCCATCTGTCAGGTTCACGTTTTAAAAAGGAATACTAATCGGCGCCAGCGTGAGCATTTTCTGGGGAGGCTGTTGAGTGACAGGAGGCTGTTGGATATGGGGTCACTCTCATTAATTGTATGGAAATGGGGCTTAAGTGGTGATAATTGGTTTCCCACCACGCTATGGCAAGATCCTGATTTTGCCTGCAGGAGCAGGCCAGTTGCATCACAAACTGTAGTTTGCTTTATAGTTTGCTTTCCGGAAGGGTTTAAACCTGCTGGTGAGACGAGGTCAGAATCTCAGGGAAAGCCAGCCTTATTCAAGTGAGAATGCAGTGTGCTGGACCATGCCCTGGAAAAGGGGTTTTTGGTTGTTGGGATTTGGTTTTTGAATTGGAACAGTTAAGGGGAATTCAGAGACTATTCAATAAGTTAAAAGCCCATGGTGTTAAGGGTAAGATCCTGACATGGATAAAGGATTGGCTGACTGGCAGAAGGCAGAGAGTGGGATAGCAGACAGTAACTAGCGGTGTGCCTCAGGGGTCTGTGCTGGGACCACAACGTTTAACAATATACATTGATGATCTGGAAGTAGGTACTGAAGGCACTGTTGCTAAGTTTGCAGATGATACGATCTGTAGAGGGACAGGTAGTCTTGAGGAAGCAAGGGGGCTGCAGAAGGACTTGGTCAAGCCAGGAGAGTGGGCAATGAAGTGGCAAATGGAATACAATGTGGAAAAGTGTGAGGTTATGCACTTTGGAAGGAGGAATTTAAGTATAGACCATTTTCGAAATAGGGAATTGTTTAGAAAATCAGAAGCACAAAGGGACTTGGGAGTCCTTGTTCATGATTCTCTTAAGGTTAATGTGCAGGCTCAGTCAGCAGTTAGAAAGGCAATTGCAATGTTAGCATTCATGACAAGAGGGCTAGAATACAAGACCAGGGATGTACTTCTGAGGCTGTATAAGGCTCTGGTCAGACCCCATTTGGAATATTGTGAGCAGTTTTGGGCCCCGTATCTAAGGAAGGATGTGCTGGCCTTGGAAAGGGTCCAGAAGAGGTTCACAAGAATGATCTCTGGAATGAAGAACTTGTCGTATGAGGAACATTTGAGGACTCTGGGTCTGTAATCGTTGGAGTTTAGAAGGATGAGAGGGGATCTTATTGAAAATTGCAAGATACTGCGAGGCCTGGTTAGAGTGGACGTGGAGAGGATGTTTCAACTTGTAGGAATAACTAGAACTAAAGGACACCATCTGAAGGGAACTGGCTATTTCTGATAGGTAAAAGGGTCATTGATTTAGCTATTTTAATGGAAATACTAAAGCCCAGTTTAAAATCCATTTGAAAATGGATTTCATCATATAACTTCAAGCATAATTTAGATTACAAAAACACACAGCTTGCAGAATTTGCAGTGGCAAAGCACAGAATTTGAAACATCTAATAAAGCTAGCTAAAGCTTATGCAACATTATACTGAAGGTCAAATTGACATTATAGTTCATATGAGCTCTGCCATTGTTCAAATGAATAGAAACGCAGAGTTCAGCACATACCAGTTCAATGATAAGAGCAGAGTTTGCATTCCAACACACATTTAAGAATTCCACATGCAACATTTATATTAATTTTAAAAGTTCAACAAGATAATGTTGCACATTGATGATTGACAACTAACCATCCAACAAAATGCATTTGAGACCCATCCAAGCCAATCAGCACATTGCAGGGGTAGGGACAGATGGAGTCAGACTGATAAAATTCTCTTTAAACATAGAGGTCCAGGCAGACATTTTCCATCCAGGATCACTCTATACCTTTTACCTAACTACTCACTATCCTTATTTCGTATTTTCATATTTCCACTCTAACTCTTGAAGTTTGCGCAAGCTGTTTTGCTTTGAGCAAGAACCATTACTGTGTTTTGAAAGTTAAATCTGTTGTAAACCATTAAGCCAGTTATTTCTCTTAAAGTCTTTTGCTGGCAAGGGATTTATTGAGAACATTTGATTTGTAACCACAAGAAGATCTTAGTCGCTCAATTATAATCAATCGACACAATAAAAGATTTCTATTTCACATCCGAGAAGTGTAACTTAAATTCTACTGAGTTTTGAAGTGTATACAAGTCTACACTTAAACCATACAGTAGATTCCTACACCATCTCAGACTAAAGGGACGATCCTTTAAAACAGAGATGAGGAGGAATTTCTTCAGCCAGAGGGTGATGAATCTGTGGAACACTTTGCCGCAGAATGCTGTGGTGGCCAAATCACTGAATGTCTTTAAGACAGAGATAGTTAGGTTCTTGATTAATAAAGGGATTAGGGGTTACGGGGAGAAGGTAGAAGAATGGGGATGAGAAAATATCAGCCAAGATTGATCGGCAGAGCAGACTCGATGGGCCTATTGGCCTAATTTTGCTCCTATGTCTTATGGTCTTATATGTCAGTCCCGCCATCCCAGGAAATAGTTTGGTAAACCTTCACTGCACTTCCTCCATAGTAAGATCATCCTTCCTCAGATTAGGTGTGGTCTCACGAATGCCCTGCATAATTGCAGCAAGACATTCCAGCTTCTGAACTCAAATCCTCTCCCTATGAAGGTCAACATACCATTTGCCTTCTTTACTGCCTGCTACACCTGCATGCTCACTTTCAGCGACTGGTGTACAAGGACACCCAAGTCACATTGCACATTCTCCTTTCTCAATCTATAGTATTCAGATAATGGTCTGCCTTCCTATTTTTGCTACCAATATGGATAACCTCACATTTATTCACATTATCCTGTATCTGGCATGCATTTGTCCATTTACTCAACTTGTCCAAATCATACGGAAGCATCTCTCCATCCTCCCCACAGCTCACCCTCCCTCACCAGCCTTGTGGCATCAGAAAATTTGGAGATATTGCATTTAATTCTCTCACCTAAATCATTAAAATACATTGTGAATAGCTGGGGTCCCAGTACCAATCCCTGCGGCACCCCACTCGTCTTTGCCAGCAACTTGGAAAAATACTTGTTTATTCCTACTCTTTAGGTGGGATTCTTCCAACGGGAGTCTAAGTGCCAAAGCCGGAGTACAAACCGAAGTGTTTTAATCTGGCGTCAGCGCCCGTTCCCAGCCCCCTATTCTGAGATGTAGATTATCAGATCTTGGAAATTTATTGGCCTTCAATCCCAGCAATTTTCCCAACATCATTTCCCTACTAATACTGATTTCCTTCAGTTCCTCCTTATCACTAAACCCTGGGTTCCAAATACAAAGTCATTGAGTCATAGAGTTGTCACAGAGCAGGAAAGGCCATTCGGCCCATCGAGTCTGCACTGTCAAAGACTACCCTTAATCTCGTGCTAATCCCACTTACCAGCACTTGTCCCATATCCTTGAATGTGATGGGGTTTCAAGAGCTCAACCTAGTGTTTTTTAAAGGTTGTGAGGTTTCCAGCCTTCCTAGACAGTGCATTCCAGATTCTCTTCATCCTCTGAGTGAATATTCTTTTTCTGAAATCCCATCGGAATCATTTAGCATTTAGCAAAAAATAATTTAGATAGTTATATTGGAAAGCTGGGTATAGAGGGATATCGGCCAAATACGGGCAATTGGGACTAGCTTAGTGGTACAAACTGGGCAGCATGGACAGGTTGGGCTGAAGGGTCTGTTTTCATGCTGTAAACATCTATGACTAATCTCCTGCCCATCACCCTAAGATTATGCCCCCTTATGATTGACCACTCAAAAAGTAGAACAGCTGCTTCCTATTTACCCTGTCCAAACTCCTCATAATCTTATATACCTCAATTATATCTCCCTCTCAGCCCTCTCTGTTCTAAAAAAAATTCATCTGATGAAGGAGCAGTGCTCCAAAAGCTAGTGATTTGAAACAAACCTGTTGGACTTTAACCTGGTGTTGTAAGACTTCTTACTGTGCTCACCCAGTCCAACGCTGGCATCTCCACATCATGGTTAAAAATAAATATCTAAACCTATCCAATATCTCCTTACAACCCAGATATTCCATCCCAGGCAACATCCTGATGAATTTCCTCAGTACCCTCCAGTACAATTAATTCTTTCCTATAGTGAGGTGATAGAACTGCACAGAGTACTCCAACTGTGACCTAACCAACATCCTGTACAACTCCAACATAACCTCCTTGCTCTTATACTCTGTGCCACAACTCATAAAGGCAAGTATTCCATATGCCTTCTTAACTCCCTTTTCACCTGCTCTGCCACCTTCAGAGATCAGTATCTCCAGATCCATCTGTTCCACTGAGCTGCTGAGTGTCCTGCCATTCATTACATACACCCATGTACTTACTTTCAAAGTGTGTCACCTCACACTTATCAGGGTTCAAAACCATCGGCTACTGCTCTACCCATCTCACCAACCCGTCTAGATCTTCCTGTAACCTTCGACCCTCTTCTTCACTCTTCTTCACTGTTAGCCTCCCTACTAATCTCGGTGTCATCTGTAAACTTACTTATCATTCCCCCCACGTTCTCATCTATATCATTTATATATATGTATAATAAACAATATGGGACCCGGCACTCATCTCTGCGGTACTCCGCTGAACACTGGCCTCCAGTTACTCAAATGGCCTTCTACCACCACCCTTTGTGTCCTAGTACTAAGCTAGTTTAGGATCCGTCCTGACAGGTTTCCTTGAATTCCACGTTTCAACCTTCTCAATCAATCTCCCATGTGGGACCTTGTCAAAGGCGTTGCTAAAATCCATATAAACTACATCAACTGTATTTCCTGATCCACACACTTGGCCACTTTATCAAAAGATTCTCTCAAATTTGTCAGGCATGACCTCCCTCTGACAAAGTAATGCTGACAATCATTAATAAACCCATGCTTTTCTAAGTGGAGATTAATTCTCTCCTTCAGAATGTTCTCCAATAGTATCCCGACATGACGTGAGACTCACCGGTCTGTAATTGCCTGGTTTATCTCTACCACCCTTCTTGAAAAGTGGAACAACATTAGGTGTTCTCCAGTCCTTTGGCACTTCACGCATGGCCAGAGAGGAAGTAAAAACTGGTGTCAGAACCCCTGAAATTTCCTGCCACACCTCCCACAGTAGCCTGGGATGCAATTCATCCAGGACTGGGGAATTGTCTATATCTGGGGAATTGTCTATTTTAAGCCCGGCAAAGCCTCCAATATCTCCTCACTTCCTATGCCAAACTGCTGAACGTTGTCACAGTCCCATTCCCTGAATTTTGTACCTCATTCTCCTGAGTGGAGGCCGATGAGAAATATTAATTTAACACCCAAGCAGTGTCCTACCACTTCACACACAAATTGCCCCCTTGGTCTCTAATTGGTCAGACGATTATGTCTTTCACGGGATGTGGGTGCCGCTGGCTAGGCCAGCATTTAGAGCCCATCCCAAAAGAAAGGTCGACGCTAAGGAAGGAGTAACTGCAGTTTAGAAATACTGTAATTCCTGGCAATTCGGCATGTTTGTTTACCCTCAGAAATGTGCTGAGAATACAGAAAAGATGAATAGATGTCACATTCTGTCCACTTTATCATCATTTAGATTATACAATTATTTTACATTCATAAAGTGCCATTTTAAAAGGTGTCAGCTCTCACTGAGCCCACAATTAATAGTCATAAACGCATTTGCTTGAGGATCGCTGTGACTGTTAAGATCAAGGCATGTTTCTGTGTTTAGATGGCCGCCCCAGTGGGACCGTCACAGCAGTCAACAGCCCACAACATGGCAGGCAAAGTGGAAACTGATGACCTGACCCTGGTAGCAAGCCAGAAGCTAATTCTGACAGAATTTAGCTGCTGGGGGACTTGAACTAATGGGTTGTTTTCATTAGATTACTCACTAACAAAGCTTTTGTTCTCCAGCTTAGTCTGATCTAATTATATTGCCCCCATCTGTAGTCAATAAATTATACAAGAATAAACAAAGAAGAATTCTATTTTCCTCTATATGTTTTTACACTCGTCACAGGCTTCCAAAGCTTTCAATGTTTCATCATTGCTTATTTATTTTAACTTGAACCAAAGTATGCCTTTTCCCCCCTCTTTTTTCCCCGTTGTTTTACAATTGTGTCTCTCTTTCCCATCTTTAGGAGTTCAAAAGCATTATTATTCCAGAAAGATGTTTTCAAGTACGTTCACAAAAGATTTTAAATGGAGACAGCATGAACTGAGAAGGAAAGAAGAAGATTGTAACTATTGATATAAATCCTTTATGAACAAAAAGCCAAATACAGCTGATTCTGGAAATCTGAAAATAAAAATAGAAATAGATGGGGATACTCAGGAAGTCAGATAACGTCTAAGGAGAAACAGTCAGATAACATCTAAGGAGAAACAGAAGTCTGTCGATGTTTCAGGTCCAAAGGTCTGCCTGATTCATCCGAGATACTGCCTGAGAAGTTAAATATTTCCAGTTTTTTAAGAGACCTTAAGAACCAGAGATGAGATGATAATAATCTTTATTAGTGTCACAAGTAGGCCAACATTAACACTGAAATGAAGTTACTGTGAAAATCCCCTAGTCACCACACTCCAGCGCCTGTTCGGGTACACAGAGGGAGAATTCAGAATGTCCAATTCACCTGACAGCACGTCTTTCGGGACTTGTGGAAGGAAACTGGAGCACCCGGAGGAAACCCACGCAGATACTGGGAGAACGTGCAGACTCCGCACAGACAGTGACCCAAGCTGGGAATCAAACCTGGGACCCTGGTGCTGTGAAGCAAGAAGACTAACAAAGACCAGAAGTGAGTGATGTGTTGGGTACTCTGGATCTGTGGAGACTGCGTTTACCTCAGCAGTAACACATACAGGCTACCAACACTTGAAATAGTACAACACTATTTTATTAAGCTAGAAACTGTTGAACATACTTTCACTGTGGGTCGACACTATGTTAGATTAAACTATGCCTATGCCTATCGTAACCAGTCTATGCACTCAGCACATGGTGAAGATCTGTGCTGTAAGCTGTGAGCTCTGTCCTTCTGAGAGGCTGCATCCCGAATGAGCGGGAAAACTGATGCCCTCTGTCTTTATAGTGAGTGTTCTCTAACTGGTGATTGGCTGCGGTATTGTGTGTGTTGATTGGTCTTGCTGTGTGTCAATCAGTGTGTGTGTCCGCACCATGATATACTGGTGTATATTATGACAGTGAGGTGAGAGTGACTGTCCTTGACATCAAGACAGCATTTGACCGAATATGGAAATAAGGAGCCCTAGCAAAATTGGTGTCAATGGGAATCAGGGGGAAAACTCTCTGCTGCTTGGAGTCATACCTGGCTCAAAGGAAGATGGTTGTGGTACTTTGAGATCAATTATCTCAGTTACATCACTGCAGGAGTTCCTCAGGATAGTGTCCCAGGCCTAAACATCTTCAGCAACTTCATCAACAACTTCCCTTCCAGCATAAGGTCAGAAGGGGGTGTTCCACAGATGATGGCATGATGTTCAGCACCAATCACGACCCTTCCGATAATGAAGCAGTCCATGTCCAAATGCAGTAAGACCTGACAATATCCAGGCTTTGGCTGACAAGCAGTAAGTTACATTTGCACTACACAAGTGTCAGGAAATGATCGTCTCTTACAAGAGAGGATTTCACCAATGCCCCTTGACATTCAATAGCATCACCATCGTTGAATCCCCCACAATCAACATCCTGGGGGTTACTATTGATCAGAAACTGAACAGAATACTGTGTCTACCAGAGCAGGTCAAAGGCTAGGAATCCCACGACGAGTAACTCACCTCCTGAACTCCCAGAGTCTGATCACCATCTACAAGGCACAGGTCAGGAGTGTAATGGAATACTCTTCACTTGCCTGAAAGGACAAAGCAGCCCGCTTGATTGCTCTCCCTTCCACAAACATTCAAAACCCTCCACCACACTAGAAGTCCAAGAGCAGCAGACACCAACCCCACCACATGGAGGTTCGCGTTGAAGTCACTCACCACCCCGACTTGGAAATATATCACAGTTCCTTCACTGTCGCTGGATCAAAATCCTGGAACTCCCTCCCTAACAGCACTGTGGGTGTGCCTACCCCTCAGGACATGTAGCAGTTCAAGAAGGCAACTCAACACCACCTTCTGATGCGCAACTAGGGATGGGCAATAAATGCTGCCCTAACCAGCGATGCCAACATCCCATAAATGAGTTTTTAAAATAATTACTCCCATTCTGTGTGGGACAGAGCTGCTGGCTGGGAGTTCGGTTGGGGGCTTGCTGTTTTTCCTGTCCAACTCATAATATATATTGGAGTCAAAGCCTGTGTTGTTTATGGTGATATGTATCACTGTAAATACACAAGGGGTTAATATAAATACACTATGACTAAGTAAACACTAGAGGGAGCACCAGAGACGTAATGACATGCAGACATACAGCTGATGATCACATAGAATAGGGCATGACCAATGGGCAGTCAAGACACCCAGAGGTGACACTACCACAAGGGGGCATTACACAACCCATATATAAGAACAGGGCACACATGCTCTGTCTCTTTCCACAGGCGACACTTAAGAGAGTAGGACAGGGGCAGATCAGAAGCATCACACCCACCACATGGCTTAGAGCAGACTGTTACTTATACTGAGTTACTATGGCAAGATTAGCAGGAGAGTTGAACTCATAGAGAACTGTGCTAATGGTTCAATAAATCACATTGAACTTACTTCAAAGTCTAGAGTATATTTTGGTCAAAGCTGCATCCAGTTGCAGCCCGTGTTATCCCAGAGTACATAACACAACATGGTACCAGTAGTGCCTGTTGAATCTATATAGTTCAACCCAGCAAGATCCGTGACTACCAGCAACAGCACCCAGGCAAGATGATCGCGATTCCAGTTCCTAAGCAGCTCAGGTACCACGGCAATCTCAGTGCCAACTGGCGTGCATTCAAGCAGAGATTTGAGATTTACATGATAGCATCCGACCTAGATGGCATGGCCGATGCTGAGAAGATAGATCTTCTACTCACCCTTGTGGGTGAAAGTGCAACAAAAATCTTCAACTCCTTCAAGTACTCCAAAGGGCAGGACAAGAGAGACTTCCAGACAGTCCTGCACAAGTTTAAAAACTACGACGAGGTGAACACAACAGAAATCGGTAGAACTAGCGCCTATACTCACCATGAGGCAAAGATAGGCTCGCAACAGAAGCAAACGGCAATTTTGATTGGCAATCATCTTGCGCGAGGAGCAGCACCTGTGCAGTTCCCGAGAAGACGCGAACCGGCAAAACAGTGTTTTGCGCATGCGCGAGAAGCCACACATGCGCAGTTGCGAAAAGAGCACACAGTGAAGGAAACGCGATCTGCGCAAGCGCAATCCATTCCTACGCTCTACATCACAAGCGTCACAATGTCAGAGGCCCCGGACCACTCCCATTTAAAGGGGAAATGTTCGAAAATAGTGAAAGAAAACTTTAAAGCCAGAAAACACAATTCTTTCACCTGGAACGACAGCGCAATGCCTGAACTTCAACCAGTAGCTGAAAGTAGCCTCCGCAGAACCCTGCAACAAGCAGTTAGCACCGCCCAAAGAGATGATTTAGTCCTTGAAGACTACGACTCAGACGATGATTTCATCATTGGACGTGGCGACCTCAGTACCAAATCCGACACAGTCATGGACGAGTTCTTCGGATTTGAGGATCCTCAGCCCAGCATAGACAGCATCCCGACCCATGAGTACAGGATTCTGCTGCGGCCTGGTGCCAAGAGACAGAGAGCGGTACAAACCCACAGAGAGTAGCCTGATACCAAGAGAATAGTCCATGCACCCTGAAGAGTCCCCGACTCCGCACAGAAAGCAATGACCACTGCACGTCTCCACACTGAGAACACAGAAAGACTCCACAGCGAGACCACTGCACGACTCAGTTGAGAGCGCACAGATTGACTCCACAGCGAGACTACTGCATGACTCCACACAGGGAACGATGCCAGACTTCAGAGAGAGAGCGATACAAGCCTCCTCAGCGTGCTCATTGACAGACTTCACGATGGGAGCAACTCAAGACTCCAGAGCGCCGTCCTTGCATGAACAAGACCATGAAGGTCTATCAACCTTATCTTAGTAACCAGCAGCAGACAATGCTGCCACGCTCAGGTGCACAGCAAGACGACTATGACAGTCGACCACACTCACGTGAACAACCAAAAGACTATGACGGTCTACCCAGATTATTTGAGCCACCAGAAGAAGACTGACAGTCTACCCAGCTCATCTAACCGACAAGAAGACATTGAAGGTCTACCAACTATATGTGCGACAAGTGACATAGGCTTCACAATTCCCATACAAGATGTGCGACATCTTGTAAAAACAACAACAGACAACAACAAGAAGCGTACCAAAGACAACATGCACGTCAATAACAACAATGACAACAACAATAGAACAACAACTGGTACGACATGGTACAACTCTGCCCATGAAGGACAATGTTACTGCTCAGCTCAGAGCAATGGCGAGAGTACAAACATATCATGGCATGTCAACACATCTTACCAATTCACATTTGCTATACTGCGGACAAGCAAACCAGCTTTCAGGAAAAATGTCATCAAGAATTGCTGCCACAAGCATTAAAAAAAAGTCCACCTCAGACAATGAAGTGATTTGACCATTTGAACACCTCCTGATGACTTCTTGGTTACATAACCATCAGGACACTGATGGCGTTCACAAGGGAATGACACCATCAACATCGACACTTCCATAACAGCACAAGAAAGCCACTCGACTGTGTAAATTCATGAACTTCGGACTCATAACTATTATTTGGTATTGTATAATCCTCAACTCCCATGGCTAACTCGACTACACGTCCTCACACCCTGCTTCCTGTAAGGAATCCATTCTACCCTCCCAGATTCACCACCTTTGCTGTATCTATCCTGATAATGCTCCTCCCACAACACTTCCGACAAGTCTTCTGTGGTGATATGCATCACTGTAAATACACAACGGGTTAATGTAATTACATGTAGGCTAGCTAGACACTAGACAATAGGCCAGTAAGATAGGACACGGTAGCATTGTGGATAGCACAATCGCTTCACAGCTCCAGGGTCCCAGGTTCGATTCCCTGCCGGGTCACTGTCTGTGCGGAGTCTGCACATCCTCCCTGTGTGTGCGTGGGTTTCCTCCGGGTACTCCGGTTTCCTCCCACAGTCCAAAGATGTGCAGGTTAGGTGGATTGGCCATGTTAAATTGCCCTTAGTGTCCAAAATTGCCCTTAGTGTTGGGTGGGGTTACTGGGTTATGGGGATAGGGTGGAGGTGTTGACCATGGGTAGGAGGATCTTTCCAAGAGCCGGTGGCAGACTCGATGGGCCGAATGGCCTCCTTCTGCACTGTAAATTCTATGACACGACCAATGGGCATTCACGACACACACAGAGGTGACACTACCACAGGAGGGCATTACACCAAACAATATAAAAGGACACAGCACGCATGATCTTCCTCTTTCCAGTGGAGACCCACTACGTGGATTGTAGCAGACTGGTTGTATAGTCTGAGTAGCTATGGCAGGATTAACAGGAGAGTTGAATCCAAGTAGGAGAATCGTTAACAGTTTAATAAATGTGTTAAAGCTATCTCCAAGTCTGAACCTTCCTTTGTCAGAGTGCACGTCAAGGAAGCAGCTTATGCTACGTCAAGAGCATAACAAAACATCTTCCTTTTTCGTTAGCTGAGGATTCCACCCACTATGGTTGACAGGGTCCTTAACCATCTTCCACCTATTTCCCGTACCTCTGCTCTGATTTTTTCCCCTCCCTTCGAGAATCATGATAGGGTTCCCCCTGTCCTCACTTTCCACCCACCAGCTTCCATATTAAAGGATCATTCTCCACCATTTCGGCTAACTCCAGCATGGTG